>NC_051186.1:122895037-123195037 GCF_013339695.2 Rhipicephalus sanguineus | reverse complement strand
CTTTCCCTTGGCAGAGTGCCACCATATTGGCATCATCGTAAAGAGGACCAATCGGAGCTCAAGATAGCCACAAAGCTGCACTGCTACAATGAAAAATAAAACCAGCTTGCTTCTGAGTTACGTTTTCTTAGCTTTAAGCGCCATTTTCTTTGAGCTCCATTTTCTCAGCTTTCATTTTTCGAGCAGTTGCTGTCAGTCATCCCTGTGCCGTTTCACAACAAGTAAAGATATAACCATCCCGTTTTCTGCACTTAGACCCTGAGACCTTGGCGAGTGCCGTAAAGCTGTCCATATTTGTCTGCACGTTATACAGATTTTTATAATTAGTCTTTTGTAAAAGTTGTTAGTAGGACAATATGTACAGAACATTGAAATTTTTTTGTGCGCTTATTTGATTAAAAAATTAACCAATAGCTTTACGGCACAGAACAGGCCCTTGTGAATATTCTTATGCAGAAGTCTCGAGGAGCTTATGTCTAATTAATTAATTAATTAATTATGGGATGACAATGAGAGCCAATCAAGTATTGTAACTAAAAAACTACAACAGATAGGTCAGAACAGATTTCAGATATGATATCAGTACAACAAAGCACATTTGTATGCCAAATTTCATCACTTCATCTCCATAAATAACAAAAGTAGTTCTCATTGCCACATCCCCCCTTAACGTGACAAATTTCACTTTTAGCAAACCTGGCTTTAACGAACTATTGCTAAAAATGGACAAAATTGCCAGCAAACATTCTGTAGATGACGTACAGTACTCCCGGATTCAAACGTGACATCACAATTGTTAGTGTAACGAATGGTATGCGCAATCACTCGAGATAACCAAGTCATGTCGCGAGGAATCTGGTCTCTAAAGATACTGTTGGCTCTGATCTACGCGTTCCAAGTTGAAATTACGCCGATATGACCAAACCGAAGACGGTGGAAACGAAAGTATGTACGTTACTTAGCCCTAAATTGTCCTGTCTCAATCCACGAGTACTGCACGTACAGTGGGGATCGAAAGACATGCTAACAGTGTGGCATCTATATTCTTTGCTGTTTTGCATTTCTTTTCAAGCGGTTGTAGCTTGGATGGTGATAAAAAGCCACTAGAGTAATCCATGATACTGTCACGTGGTCGTGACGTCGACGAAGACAACAGTCCGCACGTCCGAGATGAAACTGTTTATTTGGCCGAACTTGTGGCCGAGAAACTGAGAACTAGAACTACAGCAATACACGCTGTACAAGGATAGCGGCGAACAGGGCGTCGTCCGTCGATCAACTGACAAGCGGTCAAGCGCGTCGGCTTTTATACCGGCGCTATCGAACTTTCCAGCGATATCGCTGGTGGTTGCGCAATCTCTAGAATGAGCTCGAGCGTTCGCGTCTTGCGCGCAATCTTAACAAAATCATCTACAACAATCGTGAAGCTTCTCGAAGACTGAGGCGCGGTTTGCGCTGAGCGTTGCCGACAGCCTTTGTGGGCGAATGCAGCAAAAGTGATAAGAAACGTACGTGGCAATGCCCCCCTCTGAAAAAGCATCGTCCCGATGCTTAAAAACAGAACATGGATACATGCAGTACTAAAGAAAACTAAGCACACAAACATTAGAGTCCTCAGGTGAGTTAACGAGCATAGTACGGTTTAAGGCGCACCACATGCACGACCTCTGGTCGAGCTCGGCGCCTCTGAGAGTTCGTGATGCCGTCGGGGACAACCTCGTAGTCGAGTGCGCCGAGACGTCGAAGTACCCTGTACGGTCCGAAGTATCGTCGCAGAAGCTTCTCGCTCAGTCCGCGTCGTCGTATTGGTGTCCAGACCCAGACACGATCGCCGGGCTGGTACTCCACGAAGCGTCGTCGAAGATTGTAGCGACGGCTGTCGGTGTGCTGCTGGGTCTTGATGCGCAGGCGGGCGAGCTGTCGAGCTTCTTCGGCACGTTGTAAGTAAGCGGCGGCGTCGAGGTTTTCTTCGTCGGTGACGTTCGGTAGCATGGCGTCGAGTGTCGTCGCCGGGCTCCTTCCGTAGACCAACTTGTACGGCGTCATCTGCGTCGTTTCTTGGACGGCCGTGTTGTAAGCGAAGGTCACGTACGGAAGGACGGCATCCCACGTCTTGTGCTCAACGTCGACGTACATGGCCAGCATGTCGGCGATTGTCTTATTTAGACGCTCGGTGAGGCCATTGGTCTGCGGGTGGTAGGCGGTGGTGCGGCGGTGGCTCGTCTCGCTGTATTTGAAAATCGCCTGAGTTAGGTCCGCAGTAAAGGCGGTACCTCTGTCTGTGATAAGGACCTCTGGGGCGCCATGTCGCAAGACGATGTTCTCCACGAAGAATTTGGCTACCTCGGCGGCGCTGCCTTTGGGCAAGGCCTTTGTCTCGGCGTAGCGGGTGAGGTAGTCAGTTGCTACGACGATCCACTTATTGCCGAAAGTCGACGTCGGGAACGGCCCCAGTAGGTCCATCCCGATTTGCTGGAACGGCCGGTGAGGTGGTTCGATTGGCTGCAGAAGTCCCGCTGGCCTAGTCGGCGGTGTCTTCCGTCGCTGGCAGTCTCGGCAAGTCTTAACGTAGTGGGCGACGTCGGCAGCAAGGCGTGGCCAGTAGTATTTTTCCTGTATTCTGGCGAGCGTGCGGGAAACACCAAGGTGTCCAGCCGTCGGGTCGTCGTGTAGGGCCTGTAGGACTTCTGGTCGCAATGATGAGGGCACGACAAGAAGGTATTCGGTTCGAAGTGGCGAGAAGTTCTTCTTCAGGAGAACGCCGTTCCGTAAGAAAAACGACGGCAGTCCTCGCTTGAATACCTTCGGAACAACGGCGGTCTTGCACTCGAGGTACTCCATAAGGCCTCCCAGTTCCGCGTCGGCTCGTTGCCTTTCGGCGAAGTCATCGGTACTTATAGTTCCTAGGAAACAGTCATCGTCGTCGTCTTGCGGCGGCGCGTCGACGGGGGCACGAGACAGGCAGTCGGCGTCGGAGTGTTTTCGTCCGGACTTGTACACGACGGTTATGTCGAATTCTTGAAGCCTCAAACTCCATCGTGCGAGACGACCTGAAGGGTCCTTCAAGTTAGCTAGCCAACATAAGGCGTGATGGTCACTGACAACTTTGAAGGGCCTGCCATAGAGGTAGGGGCGAAACTTTGACGTAGCCCAGATGATGGCAAGGCATTCCTTTTCTGTTGTGGAATAGTTGGCCTCTGCCTTGGATAGTGACCGGCTAGCATAACTGATGACCCTTTCCTGCCCGTCAGTCTTCTGCACAAGGACGGCGCCGAGTCCTACGCTGCTTGCGTCGGTGTGGATTTCCGTATCGGCGCAATCGTCGAAATGCGCAAGTATGGGTGGCGTCTGCAGGCGTCGTTTAAGTTCTTGAAAGGCTTGCACTTGCGCCGTTTCCCACCTGAATTCCACGTTAGCCTTCGTGAGAAGCGTCAGTGGTTCGGCGATTCGTGAAAAGTTTTTGACGAAGCGTCTGTAATAGGCGCATAAGCCGAGAAATCGGCGCACGGCCTTCTTGTCGGTGGGTGGCGCGAAGTCGGCGATGGCAGCTGTTTTCCGCGGGTCTGGGCGCACTCCAGACTTGCCGATCACATGACCCAGAAACAAGAGCTCGTCATACGCGAATCGGCACTTTTCTGGCTTCAAGGTCAGTCCCGAGGTCTTGATTGCTTGAAGTACTGCCTCAAGCCGCCGGAGATGCTCGTCGAAGGTCGAGGAAAACACGACGACGTCGTCCAAATACACAAGGCACGACTGCCACTTCAATCCGGCCAGTACGGTGTCCATGACGCGCTGGAACGTCGCAGGTGCCGAGCAAAGTCCGAAAGGCATGACCTTGAACTCAAAGAGGCCGTCGGGTGTTATAAAAGCGGTCTTTTCTCGGTCTCTTTCGTCTACTTCGATCTGCCAGTAGCCGGTCTTGAGGTCCATCGACGAAAAGTACGTCGCGTTGTGAAGTCGATCAAGGGTGTCGTCTATCCTTGGGAGGGGGTACACGTCCTTCTTCGTGATCTTGTTCAGGCGCCGGTAATCAACGCAGAAGCGCAGTGTCCCGTCCTTCTTCTTCACTAACACCACTGGTGACGCCCAGGGACTCTTGGACGGCTGGATGATGTTGTCGCGTAGCATCTCGTCGACTTGTCTCTTTATCGCGTCGCGCTCTCGAGTCGAAACTCTGTAGGGGCTCTGACGGAGTGGTCGAGAATTTTCTTCTGTTAGAATGCGATGCTTAGCAAGGGGCGTCTGTCGGACCCGCGATGACGAGGAGAAACAGTTCTTGTATTGCAGGAGCAGCGTTTTGAGCTGGTCTTGCTTGACCTTCGGAAGGCTCGGGTTAACGTCGAAATCTGGTTCGGGACCTCGATTCGTCGAAACAGGTTCGGCAGCATCGAAGAGGGCGAAAGCATTGCTGGTGGCCACACATTCGTCGATGTAGGCAACGGTCGTACCAATGTTGAGGTGCCTATATTCGTGGCTAAAGTTCGTCAACACTACCTTTGCTTTGCCATGACGCAGCTCGGCTATACCTCTTGCGACGCAAACCTGACGGTTCAGAAGTAGGTGCTGATCGCCCTCGATGACACCTTCAAGGTCTGCGGGTTCTTCGGTGCCGACGGAAATAATGACGCTGGAGCGCGGCGGAACGGTCACCTGCTCTTCTATCACATTCAGTGCATGGTTCCGTGGCGTCGCGTGGGGCGGTAGCGCTTTGTCTGAGGTTAGTGTTATCGACTCAGACCTCAGGTCGATGACGGCGCCGTGGTCACTTAGGAAGTCTATTCCAAGTATCACATCTCTGGAGCAGTTTTTTAGGATTACAAAGCTCGCAGGATAAGTCTGGTTATTGATGGTGACTCTCGCCGTGCAGACACCAATCGGCGTTATCAGATGACCTCCAGCGGTCCGGATCTCGGGGCCTTCCCAAGCAGTCTTAACTTTCTTCAACTTTGCTGCGAACGGCCCACTGATGACGGAATAGTCTGCTCCAGTATCGACGAGAGCGGTGACGTTGTGGCCGTCGATCAGAATGTCGAGGTCGCTAGTCCGCCGTCTTGCGTTGCGGTTATGTCGCGGCGTCGGGTCACGGCTACGTCGGTTTGCACCGCTGCTTCCGCGTTGCGTCGTCAGGTCTGCTTCCGGTCGCAAAGTTTCGTCTTCAGGACGTCGTTCGGCGTGCGGCGGGGGCTCGGAACTTCGTCGTGGCGTCGTCGACGACGGCGGAGGATCTTCAGCATTTCGTCGTTCAGCAACCGCACCTCCATCGGTTGCTGCCCTTAGTTTTCCGGATACGGGCTAGGCGACCGGCCCCGGTTTGGGCCAGTGTACTGCCGGCGGTGCGGTGACATGTAACGGCCGGGCGACGGCGAGCGGGAAGGTCGTCGTGCTTGCCACTGTGTTCCGGTGAGGTAGTCGTCGATGTCGCGAGGCCGTTCGCCTGGCTGCGGGCGCGGCGCGTTGACGGCGAATCCGCGTAGCCCCATCTGACGGTCCTGGCAGCGGCGGTACGTGTGGCCTGCCTCCCCGCAGTGGTAGCAGAGCGGGGGCGGTTGTCAGGGGCGCGCCAGACATCGGTCTTCCTCGGGGTATAGCGCTGGCCGACAGGTGGGCGGTAGGGCGTCGGTGGCGGCGGCGGCGTCTGGCCGACAGGTGGACGGTAGGGCGTCGGGGGCGGCGGCGGCGTCTGGCGACGGTACTGCGGCGGTGTGTCGTCTCGGCGTGGGCGTGGAGGAGCAGCATGACGGCGGGCTGCTGCAGCATAGCTCATAGCTTCCGGCTCAGGTTGCGACGGTGCAGCAACTCCTAGCGAATGCTGAAGTTCCTCGCGAACGACGTCGGCTATGGAATGGACCTGGGGTTGCGATGCAGGAAACATCCTTCGCAGCTCTTCGCGTACGACCGCCCTGATCGTCTCACGTAGGTCGTCGGAGCCCAGCGCATGTGCTTCCCCGTAGTTCGTCGTCGGCATGCGGCGGTTGTACTGCCTAGTGCGGATTGCTAGTGCCTTTTCGATTGTGGTGGCCTCCGAAACGAATTCCGAGACCGTCTTCGGTGGGTTGCGCACAAGTCCGGTGAAAAGTTCTTCCTTCACTCCCCGCATCAGGAATCGAACTTTCTTTTCTTCGGACATGGCGGGGTCGGCATGGCGAAAGAGGCGAGTCATTTCTTCGGTGTACAGTCCGATGTTCTCATTGGGGAGCTGTACACGGGTCTCGAGAAGGGTCTCAGCCCTTTCTTTCCGGATGACGCTCGTGAAGGTGTCGAGAAATGCGGTGCGAAAGAGGTCCCATGATGTTAGCGTGGACTCTCGATTCTCGAACCAGGTCCTTGCGCCATCTTCAAGGGCGAAGTAGACATGGAGTAGCTTCTCGTTGCAGTCCCAGTTGTTGAACGTGGAAACCCGGTCGTATGCCTCCAGCCAGCTTTCTGGATCCTCGCATGGTGATCCGCGGAATGTCGGCGGCTCCCTCGGTTGGTGCATGACGACCGTTGTAGGCGCCCCAGCGGTTGTCATTGTGGCTGTTGTCTTCTTCGCTGTGATCCTGGTGTTGTCCGGTAGGGGTTCGTATTCGGGGGGTAGTCCTTTCTGCCGGCGGCTGGTTCGAGGATCCGGGTTGTCCTTAGAGTCGTCTTCTTCGCGGCTTGAGCTTGGGTCAGCGCTCCGCGGTGGCGTCCGGATCATGAAGCAGCACCTCCACCAGATGTCACGTGGTCGTGACGTCGACGAAGACAACAGTCCGCACGTCCGAGATGAAACTGTTTATTTGGCCGAACTTGTGGCCGAGAAACTGAGAACTAGAACTACAGCAATACACGCTGTACAAGGATAGCGGCGAACAGGGCGTCGTCCGTCGATCAACTGACAAGCGGTCAAGCGCGTCGGCTTTTATACCGGCGCTATCGAACTTTCCAGCGATATCGCTGGTGGTTGCGCAATCTCTAGAATGAGCTCGAGCGTTCGCGTCTTGCGCGCAATCTTAACAAAATCATCTACAACAATCGTGAAGCTTCTCGAAGACTGAGGCGCGGTTTGCGCTGAGCGTTGCCGACAGCCTTTGTGGGCGAATGCAGCAAAAGTGATAAGAAACGTACGTGGCAATACAATCAAGAAGCACCCAACCTCTTTTTATTGCGAACACGGTCAGAGCGTGCTGAAAACAGCGCGCCGCACTGTTCGCATTTCTTTCCACCCTCCCTGTACATTGCCACTGCGACAGACAGAGCATCTGGTTGTGGGCCAAGAGTGCCAAATCTTGTAGGTGACAATTAATCCAACGCTAGTCACGTTATCACTTTTAGATATACATCCTTTCAGATATACATATCTGGCACTTATGTATGTTACTTTTCAAGCTTTACATGTACGTTTTCTTTGACATCAGATCCACGCGAATTGTCATTTCATTCTATGCTGATGATGTTTTCTTTTTTTACTTACTGCTGTTCTTACTGCTGCCTCAAGCGGCCTTTAAGGGTTTAATAACTGACTAGAATGATAATTCAGCAAAAGGTGAAAGTATCCTTATAAGTGAGGAACGTGGCCTCTGTTCATCCTGAAACAGCATAAGTTTTTATCACTTTTTATCGCCCGGTAGATTTCGGCACTTGCGCACTTCTTTCGTTTCAAGCAAGTCCAGATGTTCCCCTCACCTTTCCTTCCGTGGCCCATTCCCTCAGAGTCTTGATGTTTGGCGGCTCGTCCTCACACCTGGGAATCCAATCCACTCGCTCCTTCACGTCGACCTGTACAAGGAGTAGGAAAGCATGTGCAGGACAAGGAAAGAAGTTGTTGAATTCATTTGCAAGAAAAGAGGCACTGAGAATAATAGTAAAAGTAAGTCAGACAAAAACAAGTATTTCCTGTGGATCTGAGCAGCGAGAGCCTGTAACTGAAAAATCTCGTACACACAAACCTCATTAAAACAAAGTCACATCTGGGACGAAAATAACTTCGTTATATACGAAAATTCATTACAAACTTGATTTGTAACACTGTAGCTATGACAAGGCTATTCTTCATTTACTTCATTATACAGTTGAAACCCGCAATAACGAAATCGGCGGGGAAAGCACAAAATTTCGCTCTTGCGGGAATTTCGTTGGAGTGAGAATGCGGCAGAAAAGACAAGGAACTTACAAAAACACATTTTATTTCCAAAAGTCAGTAAGTTCGCCTTGGCGGACCTTACCATGCAACAATTTCATGCCTCTCGACTCACACTGAAAGAAATGGTCCATCGTCACGTCGTCGTGCTCACCGAAAAACGAGCAAATTGTGTCGAAGGCATTCAGCACATCCTGCGGGCTTGTTGTTTTCTCTGGCTGCTCCGGTCGTTGCTTATCGCGATCGCCCACCTCGCACAGACTATGCACGACGACACATTCGTCAGAGCAAACGAACTCATGAACTCTGAAGCCATCGGGAATTGCACCAAGCCACCAAGCGACCAAGCAAACGCTCCACAAATGGCTCCACACACGCGACCATGTGCGCGCAAAGCCGACAAAGCCAAGCACAGGGAATCTGTGCTTGGCTTTGTCACTATAGCTGTAGCGATAGCTATCGGCTACAGCGATAGCTATTGGCTTTGAAGGTATCGCTGTAGCGATAGTTGCACAATTTAAGTGCAGCATGAATACATTTCAGCAGTTTTCGAATATAGTCAATGTTGCGAGAGCAGATTATTCGCACACTCGTGTTTCATAAAATTTCGTTAATGAGGGACTGTGGTATGAATATATTCCGTAGTCATGAGTTACGAAATGCATTGACTCCTATGGGCATTCGCAGGTGCTCTGAAAATATTTCGTTGCGGTGAGAATTTCGTTCCCTCGGGATTTCGTTATCGCGGGTTTCGACTGTAACCGATAATTCGTGTAGTACAGCTGTAGTACAGCTGTCAGCAGCAATGAACTGGCAAACATACTTCACTCACTGATGCACCGAAAATATTGTGTTACAATTAGAAAACAAGGAATTTGTAGGAAAAAATATCTAACCAGAAATCCTCATCTGCAGATGAATTTCCACATTTCTATTAAGAAAGAGAAACCAATGCCACCTGGCCTCTCTGAGCAGATTCCACTTATCACTGCTTCTCTTTCAAGTGTGGCACAGAAGGGGAAGTTATTTCTGCAAGTAAACTCAGCTTACAGAGTCATATTTCGAGCAATGACTTCTTCCTCCATATTAAATAAAAAAAGGCATGGCTCTGACCGTGTGACACTGATTAACAAGCCAACACATAAATTTACATCCTAGCCTCTGAGCTCTCCGACCTTAAGGTAAAAGTTTCCTTTGCGGGTAAAAGTTCTTGCCGGTTGGAATGCGGCCTTCCACAGCAATTGACACAGAACGTTAAGCGTCTACCACCTAAAAATGATTATATTATGGGCTTTAATGGTCCAAAGCAGCAGAGTGGGTAATGAGTAAGCACAAAAGAGTGGAATCTCGTTGATACGATTCTGCGTAGTACGTTTCTCGGCCTAAAACGTTTTTCTATTTATCCACGGCCAACGTCCCTAAGAAATAATACATTTTCATGCGCCTAATAGGATCACATTTTTGCCCAAAATTAGATAATACGACCACAAAAGTGGATCTTCACGGATATATTTAGAAATCTTACATTTGTCCTCTGGTGTATACTAGCTCAAACTGCATTCCCAGTGATGTGATTGACTGAAGCTGTTTTGGAGTAGGTTTTTGGAGCAGCAAAAAGTGCGTTTTGGAGCAGGTAAAAGGGCTTTCGGAGCAGCCAAAAACGTGTTTGGGAGCAGGGAAAACAGCTTTTGGAGCTGTTTTCCCTGCTCCCAGCTAAAAGCTCACTGCCAAGTGGAAAAATGAACCGTGTGAAGCAAAACAGCCAAATAAGGAGGAACTCTTTTGAAATAAAAAGTTCTGTCCAATAATGGGTGTTTGCATAACACCACTGGATCACCTAACGGCCCCGTAAGCATAAACATTGGCGTTGCAGTCTTATAATGGCTTAGTGTGGTCAAACAAACAACGCAGGTAGGGTTTCCCAACTACAGTAGAATCTCGGTGATAGAATCTGAAGGGGGGGCGACAATATTCGTATCGCCCAAAATTTCATATCAAAAAACTAGCAAAATCCGTTTTCAAACCCCGATATACGCACAAAACATTTATTTCCGTCAAAAGAACTTGCGTACGCCTTTCTGGGACACACGTGAACGGACGAATAAAGGACGGCGCAGCTGGCTGTCGCGAAAGCGTACGTCAAAGCTTCGCATGAGGCCAACTGAAAACTAAGTGAAGTCCACTCCACCATAGTGATTAGGGGTGTTGAAAAAGAAAAGGAATAAACGCTTGCGGCGAGCACTGCAGTAGAAGAAGAGGAAGTTGGAACGATGAACGGCTGTCTGTGTGGTTCCTTGGCTGATCGATAGTTTCTTTACATTTTGGTGCCGAAACCCGGGAACGAACCAGGGACCTTTAGATGCGACCGGTTGATGACCGTGCACAGCGAACTCGAGGCAGCAGCACCAGCACCGCTTCTGTACTACACAGCGCATCGTGCAACTGGAACGAGTGTTTTTTCTGCAAATCGAAGAAGCACGGCACACGCGCCTGCGACGCCGACCTCTCTATCACTTCTAAGAAAGAGATGCTGACTAAGGACAACCGCTGCTATCGATGCACGTCACGAGGTCATCCGGCACGGTCCTGCCAAGTCAAACTCACGTGCTCGAGCTGTCATGGGAGGCACGCATCAAGCATGTGCGACCCTAACTACAGGAAGAACATGGCAGTGACACCTCGACCAGTGGACGCCTCCGGAAGCACAGTAGGAATGGTGTCATCACAGTCGGTTATGCTGTGCGACAAGGATTCACTGAGCGGGAGCGAGATAAATGACAGAGAAGTATACTTGCAGACCTTTCGCGCCTTTGTCGTGAAAGATAACAGTTCAAGATATGTCCGAGGGATTCTCGACGGAGGCAGCCAGCGATCCTTCGTCACGGAAGAGATCGTCAGGAAGTTACACCTGCAGGTACTGGGAGAAACACGGATTGCACTGAACACGTTTGGCTGCGCATCACCAAGTACTGCGGAAAGACGGAAGGTTGTAGAAGTTCCCCTGCGCAGCCAGCACTCTTCCGACACCCGCATAGTGCGTGCAATTGTTGTCCCAGTTATTTGTCACGACATTGCTTCCCCGAAAGCTGACAGCCACTTCCTTCGGAACCTGCGGCTCGAAGGGAAATTCATCGCGGACGAAAAGAAGTTCGACGCGGAGACGGAAAATGGCCTTAGCTTGTTGATAGGAGCTGACCATCTTTGGCAAGTAATGTCTGGAGAAATTGTAAAGAGCGCAGAAGTTCCAGGACTGGTAGCGATCGACACAGCGTTTGGATGGACGCTACAAGGACCCAGTCAGCAAAAAGCCTTTCTGGACGGCGACTCCAGCCTCATGGTCTGCATTCTAAAAGTACAAGCAATTGGTGATGACGAAACAACCTCATCAACAACATTCCATGAAGGTCTGCGCATCTATGAACAGTCAAAGGCAATCATGAGAGATGCAGGCATGGACCTCAGAAAGTGGAAGACCAATAACCATCAGCTGCAGAACATTTTCGACAACCAGGAGGAGCAAGTAGAAGGAGCATCCAGAGAAGCAGCTGCGGTCTTGGGAATGCAATGGGATATAGAAAACGACTACTTCAAGTTTTCTTCCAAATCTGTGGCACAATATTTAGTCGCTGGCCAGCCCGACACGAAACGTACTCTACTAAAGGCTGCTTCTCGAATTTATGACCCGCTTGGCATTCTATCGCCTTTCACCGTAACAGCGAAGCTTTTGTTTCAACGCCTTTGGGTTTTAGGCCGTTCCTGGGATGATCAATTACCCGAGGAGATCAAGACGCAGTGGACAGCCTGGTGTGCGGACGTGATTCAGCTTGGCCACATAAAGATTCCGCGCTGCGTGAGAGACGGGCTTCATGGAGCAGTGAAAGAGGCTGAACTGCATATATTCGTCGACGCCAGCCTGAAGGCTTATGGAGCATGTGCCTATTTGAGAGCATTCGACGAAGACGGGAACTCGGCTACTTCACTGATAGTAGCGAAGTCAAGAGTGGCACCTATTAAGACTTTAACACTACCAAAGCTCGAGCTTATGGCCGCGGTAGTGGGAGCCAGATTGCTAAAGTACATTTGTTCCTCATGGGATTCAAAAGATTTCCACTGCGTCATGTGGACTGACTCTATGATCACATTGAGCTGGATCCGCGGTGACCATAGCAAGTTGAGTCAGTTTGTAAAACACAGAGTGACTGAAATAGCAAAAGCTACTGAACCAGTGCTATGGCGCTACTGCCCGGGTGAAGACAACCCGTCAGATGTACTGACTAGGGGCATACCTTTGAAGACTCTACGTGCAAGTCGCTGTTGGTGGTATGGACCTGAATGGTTGTCCCAGCCTAAATCAAACTGGCCTACCGAACCGAACCAGTGCACACCGATCAACGAAGAGGCAGAGATTGACACGCAACATGTATTTCTTCAAGCATCATCCAGGAAATTACACCCTGTGATTGATTTAAGCAAGCACAACAATCTGCAGAAGCTCCTGCGCGTCACCGCCTGGGTCTTCCGCTTTGTGGATCGATGCCGTGGTATTCGAACATCGCTCAGCGAAACAATTTCGACACTGGAGCTATGCAAGGCTGAAAGGTTTTGGGTACAACGAGTTCAACTCGAAGTATTCGCGAAGGACGTCGAACAGCTTCAACTTGGAGACACTCTCTCAAAACACTCGAAGCTGCTCGATCTTCACCCTTTCTTGGACCAAAGCGGACAGCTTCGGCTTGGCGGACGACTTGAAAGAATCGACGCTACGTATGACGAAAAGCATCCGGTCATACTACCACAGAGGCATCCCTTCACGGCTTTGGTAGTGACAGAGGCTCACTGCAGAGCTTTGCATGGTGGTGTGGCAAGCACTATGATGCAAATACGACAGCGTTATTGGATTATCCGCGCTCGACAAGAAGTGAAACGAATCATTAATGCTTGCTTCCTCTGCCGAAGGTACAACATGAAACCTGGAAACGTACAATATGCGCCGATGCCTGAGGACCGGCTTCTCTCGTCACGACCGTTTGATGTAGTGGGATTGGACTTTGCAGGTCCACTATATATAAAGCAACAGGAGCTACATGGTGATGCATCGAAAGCTTACATCCTGCTGTTCACCTGTGCGACGACGAGAGCAGTACACCTTGAACTGACGAGTGCGATCTCGACAAGCGCTTTCTTACTAGCGTTCCGCCGGTTTCTGGCTCGCAGAGGGGTACCAGCAACGCTGTACTCCGACAACGCTCTTGCCTTTAAGAGAGCATCACGGGACCTCAGGAACATCTGGAATGTCATGAAGAGCTCTCCGTTCGCGTCTTTCCTACTGACCCATCGCATCGAATGGAAGTTTATCGTTCCGGGTGCACCTTGGTGGGGTGGTTGGTGGGAGAGGCTTGTCCGAACAGTGAAGTCATCGTTGCGCAAGGTGATGGGAAAGAGCAAACTCACCAGCGAACAAACCGAGACGATGCTACTGGAGGTTGAAGCAGTTAACTCAAGACCATTGACCTACACGTATACGGACTCCAAAGAGCCTTCTCCGATATGTCCGGCGCATTTTCTTGTTGGACGTTCCTTGTTAGCTTCTCCAGAGCGGCCCAACAATGACTACGATGCTATAAGTTCTCAGACTACTCGAAGTGACATCAGCAAGAAGTTGAGACACAGACAGAAGCTGATAGATCACCTGTGGATGCAATGGAAAAAAGAGTATTTGCTAGAACTGCGGGCACTTCACCTATACCCTGCACATCCCAGCAGCTGTCTACGAGTAGATGATGTGGTAATCATCGAAGAGCCTGGCATTTCTCGAGGTGTTTGGCCCCTTGGGCGAGTCACAGACGTTTACCCGGGTCAAGATGGCATAATCCGAGCTTGCCGGGTGAAAGCCCAAGACGGAAAGTTTTTAAGAAAGCCAGTACAGAAATTGTACAAGCTCGAATTGAGCGACACTACTGGGGGGCGGGAGTATGTTGAAAAAGAAAAGGAATAAACGCGTGCAGGCGAGCACTGCAGTAGAAGAAGAGGAAGTTGGAACGATGAACGGCTGTCTGTGTGGTTCCTTGGCTGATCGATAGTTTCTTTACAAGGGGTGTAGTAAGGGGGGTTTGGGAGGGTTCAAACCCCCCTCGAAATTTTTCAGTTTTGCTTGCGTAATATATACGCACACATACAAATGCACGTACGAACATACATAAAGTATGGTTGAACCCCCCCCCCCGAAAAAAATTTCTGGCTACACCCCTGATAGTGACAAGCGAAGATCGACACGAACGCTGAAAGGCTTCGTGCCTGGGGCATATATGGTATGGTAAACTTTATTGAGGTCCTGGCCGAAATTTTTTTTTTTTGGGGGGGGGGGGGGGGGTAGCACCTCCTTGATTTGAAGTGGGGGCCGGGCAGGCAGATGTGGTCAAGTGTCATTTTGGGCTGTGTATGCCATAGCAAAATAAAATTTTTTGGGGGGGGCAGTGTGACCCCTCCCCCAGTTACGCCACTGCTTCGTGCCTTTTTTTTGCGACTATATAGCCTCTAATCTACCGCTACGTTAGCCGCGTAGCTTCGGAGCTCGTAGTCGCTATCGATGATCGCGTTGATAGCGACCGTGGTTTCGTGCGCGGCGGTTGCGGCAAACGGTAGCTCCATTTTCAATCCGCCTGCGCTGGCCGCGCACGTGCCTTCAAAACTTTTCCAAAACATCGTCGTTTGTTGCTATCTATAATCGCATCTGCCACGGTTTTGTCCGCGGCGTTTGCGGGAAGCAGCGTCGCTTAGACTGGGTGGACGTTGGACGCGCGTGCACTTTCGGAGTCCCGTCAGTTTCGTCGTCGCCATACATGACAGTGTCAAAAGCGACCGCGGCTTCGCCCACAGCCGTTGTGGCAAACGATAACCACAGTTCTGACAGTGTGAGCGCTGGCCGCGCGCGTACTTCCGAAGCTAACAGCATTCTGCTCTTGACCGTCGTTCGACTGATTCGGTACCAAAGTTCTTATCACCCGCCGCGACGTGGAAAAGCATTCGGAACATCCAAATTTCGGCCCATTCGACACAGCGGAATTCGGCTGGGGAATTTCACGAATTCGTATCAGCCGGTTACGTTTACATCAACGCCTCCTAAATTGGTTTACTGTAGGTTCGCAAGAAGCCTGGATCGGACTGGGTTGCAATTTTTGTGAAGTCCAAATACGTCTGATATGCAGGTCTTTGGAGTTTTCAGTACACCTGCTGAATTCCGGTGCTGCTTCGTGGCCTCAATGTGCCTTTTGCTTGTAGCATGTCGCTTTATTGCTGCAAAACCATGCTATTCGCGGTTAATAGTCTGACTGCAGACAATGCAAAGTCCACTGCCATCGCTGCCTTGGCGACACCAAGATGATATAGTGTCACCATTTTCGTCCATCTTGCTCAGGATGTCGACAATGAACTTGGTGGAACGACCTGAGGCTCTGACCCGCCGAGGACGGAATAGTCTTTGTTGATAGCCGTTCCACGGCGAACCTAGTTTTCCACGAGGTTTGCTCACTGACTGGAGTCGCGTTCAGTGAAAATCCTCAAACAACACGAAGCTGCCAATTAACTGCGCCAGTTCACGGCTGGTGCAAAGCTTGTCCGCCATCTTGCCAGCTTATCTGTTTGCGATAACCGCGGTTAGGAGACTAAGTGCTGTTATTTCTGCTGTATAGCTATTCCTAACCACGGTTAAGGTTGTCCTTGTGACAGAGGTATAACACTGGTTCGAGTAGCGGAACTTAAAAAAGGGGGCAAAAATAAGACAGGCATGGACGTTGCTGTGCCACACTGAAATTTTACTTCTATGTTGCTGCGGCGGTGCGGTCACACCAGCTCGCGGCGAGCCGCTCCTTCCGAGGTGCATTTTTGGGGGGTCACACCAATTTACAGCAGTCGGGAGAGGGTTATGCCGGCCCCCAAAAACCTGAGCAAGCCAACCCAGCGCTTAACGAGCCCACCCATCAATCTGCGTCCGGTCAGGTCCCCCAGAAAGCGCCAGGCAGCGTGCCGCGAAAAATGATGCATGAACCGATTCCTCTCGCGGCACGAAAATTTTGCCACGTGGCAGCTTTGGTGTGTCGCGTTTTGCCGCCGCCGGCACGCTGCGCACGTTTTTTCGCTAGTGTGCTTATAGTTTGGCGCAGTTTTGGCGCAGAACAGCGGAGATGTAGCAGGATGTAGCAGGTTTGATGTCTTGGCGCAGTTTGGCGCAATTGGTGCAGCTATCACATCACTGCATTCCAACAAACCACAATCTGCACGGTGCAGAGACACTGAGGATGCAGCAGTTGGTTTTGTGGTGAAAAGATCACTGCCAGGCAGGGCTGATTCGTCCAATGATAATGATGATGCATCAGGTAAAGTTCAGTTCAGTTCAGTTCAGTTTATTTTCCTTAAAGGCCCCTAGGGGTGTTACATAGCCCCTCGATCTTGAAGTACCACCACTCCTTGTACTCTGCCGCCGCCGCACAACCTCTTGTTCTTCCCCTCGCCCCTTTCGCATCCTCGCTCATTTTGCGCCGCTTCTTCCGCAAGACGATCGGTCTCCTCGTGGTTGACCTTGTGAAGCCACGAATCTAGCGCTTTCGTTGCCCGTTTTTCTTTTTCGTTGAAAAGAAGAAAGTGCAGCTAAAATTGACCAGCTACTTCAATGTTGCTCAATAAAAGTGAGTTGCTGAGGGAGCATGCATATTTTCCTTATTTCTTTAACCTCTTTCGTTAATATGATTTTTGCATAATACATTTGATTTCCCACTTCCCGTGAAAAATGTATCCACGAGATTCCACTGTAAATTACTAATTGCAGTTCGGAGAAAATACTGATTTGCTTTCTGCAGTAAATTTTCTTTTGAAAGTCTGTTCTTGTGTTGTGCATACATTGTCAATGCACTGTTATTATTGGCTATGGAGTGAGAATGCCACTGTGGCTGAGTCAACGAGACGGCAGTCTAGCTCTGTTGGTCTGACTCTACCATGAAGTAAGAGGCCCAGTCATCCAATGGCGGTGCAAAAATGCAACTGTATTCAAGCTGTCATTCAACAGCAACAAGAAAACACAAATTTGAAAGAAAAAAAAACACATGCGGAAGAATACACTGCTTTTTTCTCACTTCTTCCTTCTCAAAGTCCCATTTGACATCTGCACTGGGTTCGAGGCCCTCCATGGAGAGACCCAGACCTCGCCGGCCACGCTGCTTGGACGTTGGGATGATGTCCTTAATTCCCTGGTTGTCCTTGCCAAGACCGGCACCGGCCTTGTAGCCCATGCTTGCCTGTGGAAAACCAAGAAAAAGTTTAATGAGATCTTAATACATATCTTTCATGATGCATGTAACTCCACAAATGCAGTAGACTACCTTTATAATGGGCAGACCATACATATCTGTTTGTCTTATCAGTCAGCTTAGCAAAAGCACACTTTACCAATCGCAAGGAAAGTTTCAAAAATGTTCCTGTTATCAAAAAGCATCACTTTTAAAAGGTATGCTGTATTCTTTTGATAAGCTGAATACTTCAAAAAATGTCAGTTTCGCCGCAACGGCGAAGCAATGAATGCAATAGCAATAAATTGGAATGTAACATGAAGAACGGAAAGCAGCTCGAAATTGCCAGCGCGTCGCTAGAGCCCAAAGGACGCAAGAAAAGAACGCACACAGGACGAGTGCGAACTATCATGTGTCACAGCTCGACACTTGAAGCGCACTGCTCAAACATAAAGCAGGACGCACGAAATGAACGAACAGGTACACACAGGACGAGCGCGAACTAACTGTCACAGTTGTTACTTATTTCTGTTTGAACAGCGCGCTCCTTTTGCAAACACGGCCGCTGCAGCGAGCGAAGTGACCTTCGTACGCTCTGAAGGAAAGAAGTGTTAACTTCAAGGGCTCGTTTTTCTTTGTTATACACAATATTAATGAACACTAACAGAATATAATGCCAAGGAAAGTATAGGGGATGTTATTAGTAGTAAATGTAAGCTAAATGTGAAGAAAGAAAAGTGGACGAAAAGATAACTTGCCGCGGGCAGGGAATGAACCTGCGACCTTCGAATAACGCGTCCGATGCTCTACCAACTGAGCTACCGCGGCGTACATTTAAACGTGGGAGCGTCAGTCAGCGCCGCCGGTAGCCATGACGGCGAGTGTGGAACACTCTTTTTCTGCCTGTTGGTATCACTTGGCACGTGAACTTATTACGAGCTGGCAGCTGACCAATAATCCCTTGCATACTACCTGAAAGCATGAAGTCTGCTAGAACGAGACTCTCGCTATGAATGAAAGAAAGAAATGTTAATTTCAGGGGCTCGCTTTTCTTTGTTATACACAACATTAATGAGCACTAACACAC
Source organism: Rhipicephalus sanguineus (assembly GCF_013339695.2). Taxonomy (NCBI): domain Eukaryota; kingdom Metazoa; phylum Arthropoda; class Arachnida; order Ixodida; family Ixodidae; genus Rhipicephalus; species Rhipicephalus sanguineus. The sequence continues at coordinate 123,176,571 of NC_051186.1, read as the reverse complement.
AATAATGCCGAGGAAAGTATAGGGGATGTTATTAGTAGTAAATAACATCCCCTATACTTCAGCGCGGACATCGCGGGGAAAGCACAAGACATACAACCCCCCGCTCCACCGCCCCGGCCGCCCCTTTCTTTCCTCGAGATAAGCGCACGAAGGCGACCACGCCCTGTAGGGCGAAGAGCAATGACGTTCGCAGGAGCGGGGCAATGATCTTTAAAGCGCGCCACGCACGCACATTGCGACATCTATGTGGTGACTAAGAAAGCATGCTGAAGTGAATGGTGTATATAAATAGCTCGCCGTTAGCAGGCTAAAAGACGGTACTGCTGGTGGTGTAACCGGCTAACGCTGCGCACTGCAAAGTGAGAGGTCGGCCGTTCGATTCCACGCGTCGGAAAGGTTTTCTGAATTATTTTTGTTTGTGGCTTTTATATATATATATAGACATATACATATACGGTGTATGATGGCGGCGGCGGCGACGGCAAAAATCAGTGGAGACTGTCCATATAATTGCTATCGCAATAAAACTTAATTAGAGCGCAACCACACGACACATTCACACACACACACACCCACACACTCAGACATCAACCACGTACAGCGCTCAATTCCAACGAATAACAGTCTCATTTAACAGTTGGAATTGAGCGCTGTACGTGGTTGATGCCTGGGTGTGTGCGTGTGTGTGTGTGTGTGTGTGTGTGTGAATGTGTCGTGTGGTTGCGCTCTAGTTAAGTTTTTGGAAATGATCTACCAACCAGCCCAACAACAAGTTCTTTTGAATACTTCATAATACTTCATAGGCTGAACAACAGACTCATGGTTGGGATCAGCGCAAGAGACATGCCAAACAGAGCTAGATGGCAAGCATGACGCCGTGTTTGTCTCCATATTTGTTTGTCTCAGTGTCACTGCATCTTGTGCTGAATTCAACCATGAATCTTAACTGACTTATCCAACTCACTGCTCTTCTCAACATACAATGTTCAGAACTTCTCTTTGGCCTTCCTCATAAACATGTTAGACAAACCTTCTGTAAGCTCGACGTCCACGTTTAACGCAATAAGTGCTTTGTCACATAAAAAAAAAATCCACAGCATATCCACGGGGTGAATGATGATGAGTGGGGCGAAGCTCCGGAGGAAATCATCGGTAAACCGTGAATACTTCTAGTAATTCGCCCAGTATATTATCAAGTAAACATGTGAGAAACACTGTGTATATATTAAACATCAAACTTTTATTGTACTGTTGGTTTACGTGGTCCCTTCATTACAACGGTCCCCCTAGCGTACGTCACCGCACTAAATCGAACGATTGCCTTTCACCAATGACACGTGCCATATGTGAATATTTCGTGAATTCTGCCCAGTACATCATCAACAATGTGAGATCGGGCACGTTTATACTAAAGGGTCGATGAGAGTCATGGCGACTTGCAGCTCACTTTAATTTTACATGTGCGCTGTGAATTTTTATTGTTTAATCACGCACAGGAGAAATCTCACACAGGCACTCACATAGCGCTCGTCTCGTGTTTATGTTGCTTTCTTGTGTCCCCGTAATTTTTGCGCTACATGCTCTACCATGGAGGTGAAAATCCAGTGCCTATATATACGGGGTGGTCAGTGAACGGTTGTGCAGCGCAAGCAGTCGGTTTTTTCAATCAAGAAACTCGCTAGCAGACGCTGCCTGCATTGGCCTTGCGAGGCAAGAGAGAGGGGGGGGGGGACTGAAGCACGCATCTGCAATGCAGCGAGCGCCTCCGCACTATCTAGGGATCTTTCTGAGAACTAGAGGTGGCTATGATAGCGCCATCTAGTGAACACTCCAAGAACTAGAGGTGGCTACCTGCTACTACATACTACAGAGGAGTGACAGACATGCACCCTAAGGAGCTTCGCCGCTAAAAAACTACGAATGAAACAAGCTACATGACTCTTCTTCAAGACTTTTCGAATCACAGCTTGTACACACCACTCGCTAGATAGATAATTCAGGTGGAGACAACTTGTCATGCTTACCATGAGCTTCTGTGAGATGTTGCTGTAATTGCCTGCAATGTAATCAAAAGTTTTTTAATTGATCTGCAAAAAGTGCATTGAAAGATGATGACTGGTCAAGAGAAACTGATGTCTCAATTAAAGGGACTCCCCTTCCTCCTTCCAACATTGTCTTCGTTAATTCACAACAACCATCGACATTCTTATCATCATCAGTCATGTTTTACAGCAGGTCAAAAGCCTCACGAATAACCACCAGTTACTCCTGGCTTGCTACACTTGCCTCAAATTTACTAATTTATGACTGCAAATTTATTGATGTCGTCACAATAGCCAATCCTGTGCCTCTGTGAACAGCACGTATCGACTCCATCGGCACCAATTCTGTTTAACTGACCACCAGTTTCGCCCACTGCACACAACGTGACCTGAGAACTGCGCTTCCTCACTCTTAACTCGAATATCAGGTATTTTCATTTTTCCAGCAATAAATGCCACTTTTCTCGTATCTTTTATGTAAAGTTCTTTTTGCCTCTTCTCATACCTTTGTAGGAACTGGCAGCGATCACAACAAGAAGATAGCAACATGGAGTGTTGAGTACATCCTCCTTATTAGCCAATCCCTCATATACAGTATGTGACACTGTTTTTGTATTCCACTAGCATCGCAGTTCAGTCAAAGCGGCCAGCAGCGAATCGGCAAACCTTGTGCCTAGCAGCACAATACCGTACCCAGTAAGGTTACAGATGCCCTTGGGAAAACTAATGTTAGCTAGGCCGTGCTTGGGTATTTCATCAGTTCCAACGCCCATTTTTGTAGCTGTTACAACGTTACCACAATTGCAACGTGCCATTCACCAAGGCCTACCATCATTATTATTATTGTCTTTTTTTTACAACAGATGAGGACAAGAAAAGAAGAAACAAGAAGGAAGAACTCGGCATGTGAGAACAACGTACTCACCCATCGAAAGGCCCGAGCCACTTTCAGCAGGCTCGTCGTCATCATTAGAGAAACTGTTGGAGTACTTCACGAATTTACCTGCGAAGGTGTGCAGCATCAGCAACTCGCCCGAACTGCACTTCATCAACGCTGAAGTCAGGGTTGACTCTGGTGGTTGATTATCAGGTGGTTGATTCAGGTGATGATCTCAATTTTACATGATTTAACATCCAGCACAATAACCCAGTTTCATACGACACAAGCTCCCCCACTTATTTGCTTGACAAAGCGACAAGAGAAGCTTATGCAGTAGACTCTTGATAACTCCACCTCTGATAATTCAAACATACGGTTAATTCAAACAAATCTTAAATTTTTGGCTGGCTGGCTTTGTTTTCAATGCATTTTAAAGCCACTAAATTCAAACTTCCCCACAGCACAAATTTGGTTAATTCATACTTTTTGCTTGTCTATACCTTGAAGTATCTGCTGCCTTTATTGCTTCTAGCTGAACCTTCGTGTTTTTATGTTGCTAACAGTTGTAATTAAAGTCGATTGCCTGCCTACAAAATGGCCAAAATGGGCAAACTAGCCTAACCATGCACACCGACAATCATGTGCTGACTGAGGAAGAAAAACAAAAGCAAAAACCGAGGCGGCCTGGCCTTGGCGTACCTGCACACCAAAGGACTTTTGAAATCGGGAGACTCACCGCGGTGGAGCATGAGTGGGGGGGAGCAGAAAAAAAATTTGGGGGGGCGGTGCCTGCATCTAGTAATGGGGCCCTAAGACTACTATGAACAAGTTAAGACTGTACTGCTACACATTTTTCAAAGCATGAGAAAGTACGTGGACATCAGTGATGCCGAGCTGATATAACCGGCGCTAGGAATCTGATGTGATTAAAAAAAAATTTAAGCCCAGTCTGATTTTCTTCTACTATTAACCTCTCACTAAAAAATCTATGAAAATGAAGCCTTAAAGGAATATATAGTCTATTACAATTCAGTGTTTGTTTTTCGTGTACTCTTACACTCACCCGAACCTTGTTACAGTAGTACTCACGGATTCAATCTCGAAAACTTAGGGCTAAGTAATGCACATACTTTCGTTTCCAGTGTCTACAGTTCGTGTCATATCGGCGTAATTTTGACTCGAACACTTACATCTGAGCCAAAAATAACTTTAGTGGCTAGATTTACAGCGACTACGATGCAGTTTTCACGAGCAACTACCCAAAGCAGTCATTACACTAAAAAAAAAAACGATGTCACATTTCAATCCACGAGAACCGTACATCAAGCCCACCTCCAAAGTGAAGCTGGTCGACAAAATATCACTCACTTTCAGGGCTTCCTTGCGCAAAATTCTTGCGTTTCCTGTTTGCTGCCATAGGGGCCTCGCGGCTTCCTGCAACAAGGAATGGCAGCTTCTGCTACAAATCAAGGCTTCGCGGATGCCAAAAGCCAAAACCACCACTTTGCTGGTTATGGCCGAACCAATCAAAACCGCTACAGCTCACGAATAATTGTCCAGGGTAGACCAGTCCCCCTTAGAAAGACACTAAAGGCAATTCTTAAGGGAAGCCAAAACAAAAGGTATTGTAAGCTGGGAAGGTTTGTATGCTATCATCTTTACAGAAGCAGCTCGAAAAATGCAAGGCAATGGAATGGATGGGACAATCACTGCATTAATAACTGCAGTTTAATGAATGTGATGGGAAATAAATTTCTGTTGAAACATATTGCCATTCCAATAAGTTTGTATATTTGCCGTATAACTTTCTGGAGTATACATGGATTCCACATAAATTCCATTACAATTCCATAACAATGTTGCAGACAACACACGGAACTCTTGGAATGCATATGGAATGTTTCAATAGGGATATACAGAATTTGGGGGGGTGATGCTGCATTTTAACTGAGTATGTGCGTCCCACACAGTGCTTTGAACCATAGTTTCCTACAACATTTACTAGGGGGAACTGTGGCACTGTGATCATTCAGCCACCATGGGCATTATGAATAGTACATGGATTTGCCTACTAGTCTTCGTGCTTGCGGCTTTGAACGCATTTCTGCCTTTGTTTATTGTCGTCTTGGCTTTTAATTCGGATTAAAAAATGGCTCATTATGAACCTCACGAGCTGATTTAAACAGGTCAGCCTAAGAGGGTCAGGGTGGTGAAGTGGGACTGCAGAACTCTCTAAATAATTACCAGTTTTGAATGTTAAGAAGTAACACGGAGCGGCAAGAATGAACCTTAGAAAAATCCATGTGCTACCCGTCATTCCCATGCTGGCTCAAGCACCATGCGTTGCAGCTCCCATATAGACACTAGCGCCAGTTTTCCCTCCAGTGTGTTATAATGAAACTCTATGCATTGAACACACTCCCCTTCACCCCTTCCCTTATTTCTGCAAATTTATTTTGTGCCACGTTCAATGAAGTGTGGTTGTTAGTGCAGTGCTTGGTTTTTGTACTTTCTTGCCTTGTATCTGCATTTTTTGCGCAATGCATCTGTAAAGATGAAGCCAATGTTTTCGACAGTCACTATCCTGCATCGCAGCCGTCATTTTGCAAACAACCGAGCCTTCATCAACGGGAAAATGACAAACAGGACTACACTAATGCTAGTGTTGTAAGTTTACGGTGCCAGCTCCTCTGATGCTTTCACATGTCCAATTTAACAATCTGCAAACTTTAATCAATCTGTTTTAATCAAACCGAAGGGAATTAAGTTTCCACAACCAAGTTTCCATTGTATTTTCATATAAATGAGCTCACTCCTGCTTCTCCAAACATTTAATATGACTGTGGCGCCTTTGGAGCCCCTGACAATACAGAGAACAGTGGCACCTCGTCTTGTTCCAATGTCCTGGTTGCACTTGTCCCATTTTTTTTAAGTGTTCCACACTCATGCGTCTGTTGCCACGCTACAAAACTTAACACGCACCAATTAACCCAAACTTCTGTCATACCAAAACTGGTATTACTGTGCAACCTCTTAGGTAATTTTTAAAGGTGTTTGCAGCAGCGCAAGCACATAAGTTCTGAACGAAAGACGACATAGTGAAGAACGAAAGTCAAAGAGGGACACACAGGTCATCAATTTCTCTCCAGCTAGGTCCTCACAGCGCAGCAAGTTTTCTAGAAAGGCAACTAACACGCTATCGTACTTTCTTGCACATAACCCACACAAAATATAAAGAAAATTTGGAGCTAAGGAAGAGGCGCGGGTCACGCGCAAATTTCGATGCGTAAGACGGCTTCCACGAACTGTAGTTCGGACTGCAGGTTATGTGCAGGGGCACAGCGGACTATAGGGCCGAAAAAGTGGTACACTGAGATAACATTTGCCTTTAGTGTCTTTTCAAGAAAAAAAAAAAAGGAACAAGCTTGTTCTGCATTCTTGTCATGGCATCAACCAGTGCCCGAGTGTTCACTCTATTCTTCACAGTGATTACACCGAAAATGTGCTCTGAATGCACATCAAACGATTTAAGACTAAATTATGAATCACGTGGCAAATATTTCAGTCATAAAAGTTTTGTTCTCACACGGTATAAAATTGATCTGTAAGAGACCAGGTAAAGCCATGGCAAAATGCATCACAAGTATGCTGCACATGGTAGTCACTTTAGAAACATCATGGTAAATTAGTTTGTTCTCTCAAATAGAGACTGTATGGCACCAACCACGTTCCAATTTGTCAAATAAACAAATCTGAAAGAAAACACCACACAATCTAGACATGTGACAAAGGGCACCAAAGACTGTAACACCACCAACAGCATACTAAAGTAAAACACAAATTTAAAGGTCATTTAAACACATTTTCAGTCCAATGTAAACTTCAGAGGGTTGTAAGAGGGCTCTAACACATTTCCCAAGTCCACATATCTATATTCTATTTAGTACAGTGTACACAGATTACATGTAAATTATAAATGTGGTGATTTTTTTAAGTACTAAACAAATGCTTTTTGCATGTTCAAAGCCATTATAAGTGGGCTCGACAGTATATAAATGTCTATATGCTGAGAAGCATCAAATTTTAAACATTCCCCACAAGCACAATTTGTATTACATAAAGCACAGAGCAAGTAAGGGAGCAAGCAAGCTGCATATAGGCCTCAACAGCTGGTATGGCAGCGCTGTGGCGCTAGGACAGTCAGCGCCACCAGTAGTGGCAGCGCGCATGATCCCGTCGTGACATGTTGTGGGCGCTCTTTGCAATGGCATTGCGGAACGAGCAGCGTGCGTTATTGTCTGGATGCCGCAGAACTGAACATGTAGAAAGATATTTAGAATGCAAGCAGGCTTCTTCACGGCAATGACCTTTACGCCGGCGATTATGTTTATGGCGTTAGGGAGGAAACTGTGTCTGCAAAGGGACCCTCCAAATTTATTGGAAAGTGTGTTGCTCAGATGAAGAGTGTCGGCTAGGATGTCCACCTTCAGGTTATCAAAGTTTTATCAACGTCTTGTGTTATTTACATTAAGTAAAAGTTTTTTTTTTCTTTTCGTGTATTACGCGAAGAGCTTCCTTTGAATTTCGCATCTGTTCTGCTGAGAGTTGGCGTTCGGGCTAAGCAAGAGAAGAGTTCCTTTGTTCCGTTCCTCTCGCCTTTTCGCGCTCGCTCGTTCCTTTGTTTTGTTTGATGACTTCTGCACATTTTCCTAGTTGTCTAAACCAACTGCACATTGTGAGAGCAAGGTGTACATGAAAGGCTGGGCGCCAAGGATGGTGTAAGCACTCTGCTGCCTTGGCTATGTTTGTCAGCAAACGCGAGCACACATCCCGCACAGACCTACCACGCACCTGGCTCTGACAATCGCCATGTACCCTTTTCGACACGAATATCTTTAAAGCTTCGTTGTAGGGTCACACTGTTGCCTTTCCCATTGCACGCAGAAAAAAGTGTCTGAACACACAGGCAGAATGCAGGGCTTTCGAGCTTCTCTCATCATTGCGCAAGAAGTGGGCACCGCATGTGCGGTTTCGGTGCTTCACAAGCCGCCGAGGACCTCCATCGGGGCTAAAATAAACGTAGAGTTTATGACCACGACGAGCAAATACGCGCAATAATGGCAAGGAGAGATTTAAAAAATGAATATCGTATGTTTATCTCGCACATCGCACGGCCCTCATTGCTCGTTCTCGTGAGCCTTCCATATAAATCCATATAATTTTATTTTTGACAATTTGCCGGCAGCGTTTCTGCCACAGCTGTGACAGGCCATACACACAACAATAGCATTGTTACACTCCTGTTTGACTGTGAATTAGCTTCGTCCTTTAGAGCTGCTGTGGTTTCGCCCGTACGCAACCGCTCTCAGCCATGACTGATTAGTAGCGCACCTCGTCGCGGATGGCGCCACTCGTTCAGTCAAAGCTGCAGCGCACTAAGCCTATAGTGATTTCAGTAGAGGCTGCCAGTGCTGCATTCTATTCTAAATATTTAAAAATGTGACATATCAAACACAAGTAGTCAGTGGTGCCCTTTCAATCAGCAATGTCTAGAGAGTGAACATAAAGCTATGCCACTAAGGCTAAATAGAGGAACAAACAATGCTACACGGGGGGTGGGGGTAAAACAGAGGAAAATAATGCCACCCCCACTAAGCACTGCTACTCACTTAGCAAAGGCAAATAATCACTAATAGGCAACCTTCAAAGGTACATCTTTTACATAGCACTTCACAGAGCATGTAGACAAAAAAAACATGGAGGACACGGCACTATGACAGGCTAAGACTCATCACAGCAGTAGGCACAACATCGTAAGGATTTCCACCACCAGGTTAATGAAATCAGCGGAAGAAAACAAACAATACCCCAAAAGCGCTTCACACAATGAGTAGATCGCCGCACACATTTACGTGGGGGAGGGGTAACAGGGCGGGCAGAAGGCAAAGAATGCACAAACATGGCGAAACAATACATAACACCAGCAGCAGCTGCAGTAACGTAGACAGAGCACCACCCAGGCATTTCACAAGCCCCTAAAACACACACACACACACACACACACACACACAAAATCAGCCCCACTCACTCAATTTTGGCCACCGCAAACACCGTCCTTACCGCTCTGGTTCCATGTGTTTGTGACGTTGCCCTCATCGCTGCCATCGCTGTCAGCACTCTCACTGTCTTCACTGCTGTGGGGAGCCTTTTTTGATTTACCTGTGGCCACACACACATACACACACAAGTCTAGTATGTGACCAATGAAATGTCTGCACACAGTCATACATGTCGAATGTGACGAGAATCACCACAGGTTTCCACATATTGGTAATTCATTTCGGGATAGGCTCCTCATAGCATGCCTCCTTTCGTGATGGCCAGTTCTTTCCGCTGTCAACATGCTTCACCACACCACATGGCCGTGGGGCAGTGACGATTACAAAAGCAAATATGTCATTGCAGAGTGCGAATGAGAATCTTGTTGCCTGAGCCATCCATGTTTTGACTAGACACACACCTTGCTGATTTGTCCCCTATCGCATGTAATGCCCCTGTCACACAGCACATGTAACATCATTTACAGAAAATGAGATTCACACCGACTGTCACCGTGGTCTTGCATTTTTTTGTCTACACAGTTGTAGAATATGGCATTGACAATTGATGTTGATATTTGTCGGCTGTACAGTGCCCTTTTTGCTTCTTATTATTCTCCCCTGACGAAACTGCACAATTTGGTTCCATTGCTGGTGGATAGATATCGCGAGCAAAACTGTGACCTTGATGCCGCATCACCACTTTACCAAAACACGGAAGAAATGAAAAACAAATGATAGACAAGCATTTGTAAACATGGCCAACAGGAGGCGTTGGTGTCAAGTCGGAGTGTTGCAAGTAAGAATATATTTGCACAAATTGCTTTGGCTATCGCGCTGTATATCAAAAAGTTCTCAAAAAGTCAACACAGGAATTAATAAAAATTGTAACTTTGATTATAAAAATTGTAACTTTGATTATATTTCAAGTTATTCCTCGTGTCATTTCTCGCCTAGCCTTTGTCATCAAAACTACCAGTCACAAATGCACAAGTTTGGAAAATGCAGTCAATGGCCAAATGCCGTTAGCTGTAAATGTCATTCACTATGCCTATATAGCAGCAACAAAAATGGCATTAACAAGTAATCACATTTGCTGCGAATGAGATTACATGTGTTGTGTGACATGGATATTACTCCCTTCAGGTTCAATGCATTGTTTGGCAGATAATGCCAAAACAATGTCATTTCATCGGCATGAATACTTCCAATTATGTGAGAGGTGACTGCTCTATCATTAGGAGAAGGGCACTTCCAGGGGAACAACGAGGCCCAGCGTCTCATATAAGGGAAGTGGTGGTGAAAATTTTTAATGGACACATACTACAATGCCATACTTTCCCATGGAAATTCTAAGAGGATGTCACAACTGTTTTACATAGACACTACTTCCATATTCAGTCGAACCCCTCAATAACAAAGTCGCTGGGGAAGCGATTTTTGTTAGTTCTCGTGAGAATTTCGTTCTTGCAAAAATAGAAAAATACGCACACCAATTACTTCGCACAACCAAAATTTATATAAAGAAGTCATTGATCTTGCTCTGTTTCACGCTGCTTTGAATGAGCTTGACGGCTCGAGCCTCAGAGCTTAATAAACTTTGCATAGCTTCGTTGTCATCATGGGCGCCGAGGAAGGTGCGAATGATCAAGCATCAAGAACTTCGCACGAACGTACTTGCCTTTGTTGAGTTTTGTTGCTTTCCTCACTCTCGTTGTCACTCTCATATTCTTTATGCGCACTTTCAATGATAGCATCGTCGCTGAACTGTTCATGCAAGATCAGGTCGCCGTCAGCACACAAAAAGCCATGCAGTTCAACAGCATCTGGTATCATTCTGTAGACACAGTGGAGCACGTCCCATGCTTCAACTAGTAGCTGCAGGTTATTGGTCCTTGCAGAAGAAACACCCGCTTCCATCTCTGGCAAAGCTGCTGAGGCGTGCAGGCAAGTCGCAAAACCAGCGTGCTTGAAGCAGTTTTGGTGGCGGCGGCCAAAGTAACAGTCCACGCAGCGGCAAGCATTTCCAGGGCCATAAAAATGTCTATTATTTCCGATGTTTTTTGGTGGAAATGTATGTGCCCGGCTTGTCGAATGAGCGGTGCTGCAATTTTCGAACTTCTGGGTTCCGAAATAGCTCATCGGTTGAAAAAAATGTCGCGGATCACTACCTGAAATTTTCGTTACTGCAGAAGCGTTATTGCAGAAGCGCTGTCGAGAGGGGGCAAATGCATTGAGCTCTAAGGACGTCCGCCGGGGATGCCAGATTTCTTCGTTGCCACGAGAATTTCATTCTTAAGGGCGTTCGTTATTGAGGGGTTCAACTGTAGCCCAGTTCAATATATCTGGTTTTGACTCTTTGATAGAGCAATTCCATGGCTTTCAAAGCATGATGCTTAAAGAAATCAAACAAAGCTAGATACATTATAGATTCAGCTAGATACGATACAGATTCTTAGGCCCGTATTCACAAACGCTCCTCGACTCGACCCTCCACCTCGACTCCATGGAGTTGAGGAAAATGCTTCTCCTCAACTCGAGGGGCAAGGGACATTCAAGGATGTCCTCTGACAAGGAGCCCTTCACGAAGGCGTCCTCCAACTCAACGCACCTGAGGGACGCACGAAGAAGATAATATGCAAAATATGCTGTCTAAAGCATGCCTTGAGCCTCAAAACAAGAATGTTTTTTTTTTATTTTCCATTCTAAACAATTGCTGTACGGTTTTTTTGAGTCGGTGGTACAGCGGAGGAGATGTTATCGTGTGTTGTGGCGACTGAGTTCCTGACGTTGTTGTGTCTGGCAACATAACAGCCTAGTATGCGATCGAGCGGTAGCAGATTACGATATTACTTCTTTACACGCATCGAAGATCCCAACACGTGTACGTGCCACCCGGATATTATTCTGTAGGCAATGGGTTCAGTAACTGCTCGCCGGAGACGACGACCATTTGGAAAGGGGACACACGCAGCGTGCTCTTATTGTAGTTCTCGCACAGAAATATTCCGCTGTCAGGTGGCAAACAAGTATAAAACGGTGTAAAACAGAAGACCACAACAACTGAATCTTACCTTGACTAGCTCAACTTATATCTCACGGCATAGATTCCATCGCACTGAAAATGTGATGCAACGATTGCTTCGCAGACGAACGAAATGTAGCAGATGACCAAATGTTGCAGACGACCGCATTTCTCTGCGAGCGCCGTCTGTTTGTAAATGAGTCGTTCGCACCTGTAGTTCATTTTGGTTATTTTAACAGCAACAAAAGAGAAAAGTCTTAATTTACACGACGTATGTAGTTATTATTATAATACAAAGGTTTATTTTAATAGCCACTTCTTTGCGTGCTCGATGCTGTGCAAGGGCCCCTGTGTATGGCAGACGACACAACAGTCGGCTGCAACAGTTGCAAGTTCGTCGGAAACATCATGAACATGAAAAGCAAATTCCAAAAAGCAGTCAAGTGACGGTACGTCTGCCATGTTTGCCTGCAAACTGTTCTGAGGAGCGCTCAAGGGAGCTTCTGACCTACCTCGAGATTCTCAAGGAGCACACTGAGGATTCTCTCCATTCGACGAGCGTTTCGAGTCGAGAGTGATTTCTGCAACGCGAGACAGTCCTCAAGGATCCCTTGAAGTCGATTTTCGAGTCGAGGAGTGTTTGTGAATACGGGCCTTAATCTATATTAATGGCTTGCCTAACTGCGTGTCCTCTCACATCAGACTTTTCGCGGATGGCTGTGTAATTTATCGAATAATTTCGTGTGACAATGACAAAGATATTGTTCAAGCTGACCTTAACGCAATTAATATATGATGTTCAACATTGTTGATGGCTCTTAATACAGCTAAAACACAGTTATTATCATTTACAAGGCGCATACATCGTATTCCGACATCCTAAGTGATCAATAATAACATATTTCAACTTAGAACTTCGTATAAGTACCTTGGCGTTCATTTACAGTCTGACCTTATGAGGCCTCATCACATCCGCCTGACGTTGGCATCAGCTAACCGCTCATTGGGTCTACTCAAACGCAACCTCAAGCATGCTCCAGATAATCTCCGTAGACTAGCATACGTCACATTAAAACGCCCTAAAATAGAATACGCATCAGCTAACTGGGATCCCTCACAAATCTACATCACCCATGAAATCGAATCACTACAAAACCGTGCAGCCCATTTCATCTTTTTTGATTATTCACCCTATACTAGCATTTCAGCACTAAAAACTCGCGCTCAGCTTGACGACTTATCTCATCGCCACAGAACTGCCCGCCTTTTGCTTCTCCACAAACTTTATCATCCCCCATACCTTCACTGCATCTTCAAAACATCAACAGCTACCTTTCCACGCACAGACCATATCTCTGAGATAAAACGTATAACTTGTCGCTCAGCTCATTATGCTAATTCCTTCATTCCCCCGAGCAATAGTTGCATGGAATAACCTGCCATCCCACATTGCCACTCATGCAGATTCACAACATTTCACGAACTTTTACTCAACATTTCCGAGTAGATGTCCACCATGCGTACTCTTTTTAGTAGGGGTGTGCGAATAGTGAAATTTCCCCTCGAATCGAATAGTGCCAAATAGTGGCCAAAAATATCGAATATCGAATCGAATATCGAATGGTATATTTATACAAAGTGTGTACCGCCGGCTACTGCAATACAAAAGAAAAATCAGGGACGCTACGGTGTGCCGGCAGTTTTATTATGCACTTGCTCGGGAGTTGCATTTGTTCCAGCTTTTATGGGCGCGCAAGCATGTTGATAGAAAAGCCGCCATTCCAGTCAGCAGCGCCACTCCTAATCTACTAACGACTAAGAGAGGGGGGTATGGTAGCTAGTTTTCTTTCTGCATGGTTGTGCAATAGACCCTTTTCATAAATACGCCACCTGATGGTGGGCTTTTCATCAGTTTCGCTTTGCAAAGGAGCGTGGGATAGCCAGAGCCATCGTGAGGGCATGGAAAGCGAGCCGTCAAATGCGTGAGTGCTGTGATGTTTGTGTTGGTGGCTAGTTCTCCGTGTCATCCGCTGAAATCTCACCGTTTGTGTGCTTGAACGAGCTCTTAGTACTCTCCGTTGGTCTTTCTGAGGTGCTTCCGATGCACAAGGAGCAACACAAGGAGCAACATGCACAAGGAGCCAACTCGCGCGCGCCAGCACTGGGAAAAAAAGGCTCGCCGAAGCTACAAACTTCTCACCGAAGGAAAGGAAGGACGTCACTGTCGCGGAACTATGCGACCGCAACCGGTGAAAATCCTATCTGCTGCCAGCCACACCACGCAACTATTTTCCGGATGCCGCGCGTTGGGTATATTTGTATGCAGTGGCGTAGCGCCAGGGAGGACACCGCCCCCCCCCCCCCCCCCCCCCCCCCGCTCCCCCCGAAATTTTTTTGCCACAAAATGACACTCGACCACATCTGACATCTGCCTGCCCGGCCCGCACTTCAGATCAAGGTGGTGCTCACCCCCCCCCCCCCCCGAAAAAAAATTTCTGCCTACGCCCCTGTTTGTATGCACTAAACAATGTTGACACGTGGCTTAGGATATACGAGTGCTGTCGCTACTAAATGAACGGTACGCAACTTCATTTTTATTTTTCTGGCTGGCCTTACGAACCCTCGCAGTATTTCTGCACAAACAATCTATTGGAATGCACCGCATGCAGGCACTCGGGAGAAGACTATTCATTCGTAAAAGCATGGCTACACAAGGCGCTGTGAAATGAGCACGTCCGTTTCTGTAGCGCGTTTGAAAAACGGCGCCCTTCCGCACGTTCGTTTGACATCACGTACGGAGAGAGAGCACGTCCGTTTGTTGTTCAAGTTTTATCGCGTACCTTATCGCTGTTCTCGTCGCGATATCCTCCATGGTGGCACATAGGAACGCAGCGCGTCTGCACCATTGCAGCACGCCATCTCTACGAAAAACGTTGATGACAGTTCACGATTCGGCAGTGCTGAAATGTCACGCACTGGCACGTTGCCGAAGCCTGCGTCGTCTGCTGCGGTGCCCTCACAATGGCGGCAGACTGTAGTTTGCGTGCGCGGCGCTAGGGGCGCTCTTTTTCGAAAAGGGTCTATACGACTCATCTGACGACGGTAATGTTGTGCTTCATCACCATGGGTGCCATAGAGTTTCCTACAATACTTACTAGAGGGAGCTCTGGCGCTAGTGTCTATGGGAGCTGCAATGCATGACGCTTCAGCCAGCATGGGAATGATGGGTAGTACACAAATTTGTCTAAACTTCGTTCTTTCGGCTCCGTTTGGCTCCGCGTCGGCTGCATCCGCTTTGTCGCAAAACTAAAATTCAGCAAAAGTCAGCAATTCCACTTCACCACTTTAACTTTTTTAGGCTCACCGATTCAAATCTGGTCACGAAGTTCACAACGGTCTATTCTTTTATACGAAACGAACGCCAAAACACAGCAATAAACAAAGCCACAAGTACGTTTGAAGACGCGAGCACGAAGACTAGGCAAATTTGTGTACTACCCATCATTCCCATGGTAGCTGAACGATCGCAGCGCCACAGTCCCCTCTAGTTAATTTTAGGAAACTCTATGATGGGTGCTCCTGGCCCAAAAATCTTCAGGCACCCGTTCACAGCAGCGTTTTAACTGCGTGCCGGAATGATGGGAGTTTCTGAATAAGTGGTTCAGTGTGGCAGTGGCAAATGCCCAGCGTGAACGAATTTTTACATGCAAAGCCAATGACTGAGGGTTTCGCAGGCCAAAGTCAGGACGTTTACGGTGCTTATGGCATACGCGACCGAACCACGCAAGAAGTCCGTGCCTTCGTTTCGGGAACGAAGTTGTGAAGGGCTTGACAGTTTTCTCATTTGTTTTTCTACGTGTGGAAATGGCATAATCTCCTTTAATATTAGCATACGCTTATATTAAATATTAATATTAAATATTAATATTAATATTATATTAATATTAGCAGGCTCGCTTTTGAACCAGGATGTCGGTGAAAGTTTTAACGAAAGGCCTACTGTAATGACGTTAGCGTTCGTTTTAGCCACTCCACCCTAACCAAGTTGCACCGTTGGCCTTTGTTGCATTTTAGATATTCGTCCTGTCGAATTATTCGAAACTTCGAATACTAGCTGTTCGAAAGTCGAATCAAATTATTCGATTAGGTACTATTCGATTCGAATTTGAAACTCGAATATTCACACACCCCTACTTTTTAGGCTTCTTCATAAGTACATCAGCGTTTAATTTTCTTGTTGTGAACATTTGTTAACGATTTTCATTACCATTGTACACACTGGTTTGTATTAGTTTATGTGTTAATTGCAAATTTGTGTATTTTACGATGATGACTTCGTTTTAGTTTTTTTTTCCTTGAACACTACATTTGTTAGTGCCCTTGATTTATGTTTACATTAGTCAATTTTCTATCTTTCCTTAACTTTAATCTTTCCAAAGTATCTTGTTTTTTGTTGTTGTTGTTGTTGTTTTTTGTACTTAGCTCGCTTTCGTTATTTCGTACAATCTCGTCTTGCATTGCATAAACGTACATAGCTTTGATTCATGTGTCTGTTCCCTTATGTAATACCCCTTCAGGGGCCTTTAGGGGAATTATGAAATAAATAAAAGAAATAAACATGGAGAATATACACACAGCAATCAGTGCTGACTGTCAGTATTACACCATATTTTTCTGGTATCCATTTTCCTGTACTCTGTAAACTCTACTGTCATTAATGCTACCATCATAGGTTTATGAATAAAGGAGAAAACCAAGTTCTATGTTTCATTTTCCAATTTCATGCCAAAATGTCCACACGTGACATCATGCATTTCAAATCATTTTTTTTCATATTTTGGTGACACCGGCTCAACAAAATTTCCTGAAACTTGGTATGTTAAGTCAGTGGCCCCCTCAGAGGACAATGTATTCATTTTTATAGATCAGGAACTGCATAGGCCCATGCCGTAAAAATCTATGATGTCACGACTATTGGTACAGGAACTTCAAGGTGGCGCCGCCACCCAGATTTTCTTTTTGTGCGTTCTCTCACTTACCAAGCGCCTTCTCGAAGCAAATGTGGTGATTAGTATTGTGAAAGAGCAATTTTCTTATACAGAAAAAAATCGCTTTTCTCTTTAGTGTCCCTTTAAAGCAGACAGCGCTAATCAAGTTAAGATCCTCTTGCTGACATTGTGCACAATTTTATGCACCATTTCTCTCAACACTACTTTTCAAAACGGGAGCGCATGGCCCACGTGCTCAAAGGTTGCGCATGACTGCAACTTGCTCTCATTTCCGCAACTAAATGCTGTTCGCTCATATTTTGTTGGTCCCAAAAGTGACAACAGCTTTTTGTTGTCGAAAAAATAATAAGCGGAAGCCCGGTGAAATCTTCAAGCTCGTTGAGCGAGATAGCACCACATGCACAGTTGAACACAGTTATAACAAAGACGCATCTGATGCGCAAATAGTGTCATTAGTATCTCTGATATGCATCTTCAGACTCTAATTTGCCACGACGCAATATTGTAAGAATACATTTACTTCACTACACTCACACCTCATTATAACAAAGTCACTAATCAAGGTGGACGATTGGGCGAGTTGGTGATTCATGATCGACGTATGTAACTGCGCGGTAGTAAACACGGACGATGTCCTTGTATCTTCTTGTCGTCCGTGTTTACTACCACGCAGTTACATACGTCGAACAAAGTCACATTTGTCACGAAAATAACTTCGTTATATCCGAAAATTCGTTATAAACATTTATTTGTAACACTGCAGCTATAAGAAGACTATCCTTCATTTACTTCGTTATAACCGATAATTCGTTATATCCGTGTTCCTTATATCGAGGTTTGAGTGTATATCCAATTTTCTTTGTAAGCATATACTCGTATCATTAGAAAACAAAACCTTATTATGCCATTATAGACATTATTAAAAAGTTATTTAAATAATGGGGCTTTATGAGCCAACACCACGATGTCACGATATGATAATGAGGCACGCAGTAGCCAGGGGCTCCTGTACAATTTTGGACCACCTGGGGATCTTTACAGTGCACCTAAATCTGAGCGCACAGATGCAGCCACTGTGGCCAGGATTCAAACTCGTGCCATTCAAGTTTAGATGTGCAACAACGCAGCTGTGAAGTTACTACTATGTTGTCTATCGAAGGAAGGGGAATTCATCAGGGTGTTGTTTCCTTTGTTATGTACAACCTAAATGCCATGACATAATTAGTTAAATGCACGTACATTTTACCAAGGTTTACCTGCAATCCCTGGAAAGGTACACAAGCAAAGACAGAAAATAAAGGCAATACGATTCTACTTCATACATTGCCACGTCTTCTTGCTCACCGACTGCTGCTCTGGCAGTTGTCCAGCTGGGCCGAGCTAGTCACCTCGTATGTACAACTTCTTGCTCGGCAGCATCACGCCAGTGAGTCACTCCAGTATGCAACTTTTGACTAATTCCGTGAAGTATTCAAAGAGGTAACAAGAATCATCACAGCTGACAGCCAGTGAAAGCACAGCTACAGTCAGTGTAAAATGTGTGGGACACTTCTCGACTTGCTTGCGAGCTGCGTTCAACCAGATAAAGTAGCAAGGACACGTATCTATCGGTCTAATGACAGCAGCACATACCTATCGGCGGGACGACACAACTTCAAGAAAGAAAAAGCTTTATGTACCGTTGCTATAACAACCGGCATGGTAGGAAGCAATGCTGGTGTTCACCGCGCATCGTGTTTTTTGTACGAGTGCAAACATGCCATGCTGTTGCTATACCAACACCCCTTCATACAGAAACACCTTTTTCTGTCATGAAGTTGCATCATCCCACTAGTAGATATGCCCAGCCACGGGCAGCTTCTACTTTACCTGGTCAATCACATCTCGCAAGTGTCCTCACCTAAAGTGTATATCTTGCGCCGCGGTTCCGCTACAGCTTCCGATCTCTTGCCAGTTGGTGAAAGAGTTCAGCTCACCCGTCTCTTCATTCCCGCTTCTGCCTTCCCAGTCGTCGGTGTTGCTGCCGTCCTCCTCGTCTTCATCGTCCCCACCCAGCTTTGGCATGGAGTAGGCTGCTGGCTTCTTAGGAACTACAAAGACCGCATTGAGCAACACGTGAGCCTTAATGGGACACTACAGCGAAAAACAATATTTCTCATATTAGTAAATTACTCTTTCACACAAAATCACCACGCTTGCCTCCAGAAGACGTTTGGTAAGCGAGAAAACACGCAAAAATAAAATGCGGGTGGTGACGCTACCTTGAAATTCCAGCACCAAAGATCATGACGTCATAGATTTTGATGGCATGTACTAGGTCCTATGTAGTTCCCAATCAGTAAAAAATTAAGCACATTGTCTTCTGAGGGAGCCAGAGGCTTAGCCCATACCAAGTTTTCGGGAAATTTCATCAAGCCAATGTGGACAAAATACAAAGAAAACTTTGAAATCTGTGACATCACCATCAAAGATTTCGGCAAAAAATTTAAAAGGGAAACTTTAGGCATTGATAAATGTTAATTATTAATATTATCTATTAATAAACCTATGGTGGTGAAATTAATGACACTAGAGTTTTCAGAGAATAATTTATCAGTCTAAACTAATTTGGTCTTTCACATTAGGGTCCCTTTATGACCCGATATCTCCGAACGTTAGGATAACTTGTTCCTGGGCAACACTTCATGAAGCCATTGCAATGCAAAATAAAACAAATGCAAATAAGAGATACAGTTCTGGAAACCATGTTCGCACTACACTCCCAACTGCTTTATCTGGCCCGCAAAAAACCAGACGAAATGTTTGCAACAAAGTGCGCAACTTCAGTGCAAGCACTGTCATTGGTGTTCAAGCTCATCAGTGGCTAGTCAATAATTATTGCGAGAACACAAAGCGATCAAGTTTCACTTTTTCTCTCATTCAAAGCCAGAAAAAGCAAGAAGAAAGACTTTCAACATGAAATACACATACAGCACAACATCAAAATACTTAGCTTCCACGATGTACAGGTGTAGGTTATGAACCTAGCAATAACATGAAAGAAAATACTAGCTACTCTCTTGAGCTACTTATGGTGCTGGTGAAGAGCTTTGAGAATACCTGAGCTGCAAAATGTACTGACAGTCATAGAGAAATTATCCTGAATGTTCACTCAAAGCTAAGGTCACGAAAACAAAACATTTCTTTTTCAATTTGGTCATGTTGCGCCCACCCGTTTAAGTAAACAAAAAGTGAAGGTGGCCAAAGGCGAAGGAAAGAAAAAAATGAGGCCACCCATGCACAAGACGGATAGGTGGTACACTCGCACCCGTATACATCGAACCCACATATAATGAATTACTTATT
The DNA here is from genome assembly GCF_013339695.2 of Rhipicephalus sanguineus. Classification (NCBI taxonomy): domain Eukaryota; kingdom Metazoa; phylum Arthropoda; class Arachnida; order Ixodida; family Ixodidae; genus Rhipicephalus; species Rhipicephalus sanguineus. Next base: position 123,156,172 of record NC_051186.1, on the reverse strand, counting down.
AAGTATATTGAACAGTTGTAAAATCCACTCGACTATTTTTTATTATACAAAATATTTCATACAGCGAATTAGCTATATATAGAACTTTTTTGTGATCTCCTTCATATTCAGTATATCTGGGTTCAACTCAGGGGCGTAGCCAGGGCCCGTGCCCCCCCCCCCCCCCCCCCCCCCCCCCCCCGAAATTTTTTTTTGCCATGGCATACCGAGCTCAAAATGACACTCGATCACATCTGCCTGCCCAACCCCCACTTCAGATCAAGGAGGTGGCCGCCCCCAGAAAAAAATTTCCGGCTACGCCCCTGGTTCGACTTTATCCTGGAGGCCACAGGGAAAGCTTTTTTTTATATTATTAATAGAGTTTGACTGAATTTCCAGAGTTTACGTAATGTGCTGATTTTAAATGCGCTGTAACTTTTTAACTACAGTACTATGTAATTCTTAAAATATCAACCATCTCATATGCCTTTTAGAAGCAATATCTTTTGCCTAAACTAACAAAGTTACAAAGCAGATTTGCATGTCAAAATAACCTAGAATGTGAACTGCATGCAATAAAACAAGAATAGTTGCTCTAAACCCATTTGAACAAAGTTATAGTATGTGGAAGATCAGTGAGTGAGTTGATGCCAAGTTGGGATTTCGCTCACAAAAAATTCAACATACCATAACTTTTGTTCAAATGGGTTTAGAACAACCATTCTTGTTTCACTGCATAAATTTTTCATTCCAAATTATTACAATATGCTGATTTACTTTGAAACACGTGAAGCTTAGAAAGAGGCCTTGCTCCTAATAAGGCACATAAGATATATCATATTTTTAAAAAATAAATATTGTACTAGAAAAATAATTGCATATTTGAAATCAACACCAACAACAATGCACAAACTCAGCAAGTTTCATCAAAATTGATCAAGAAATTTTGTTTTTAATTCTGTAAAGCAGTGTCCCCACTTAAAGAACTTATTAAATTGATCTCAATGTCATTCATACATTCATGGCATCATCAGGAGTCATCACCATACCATGTGCGGCACGAAAACTCGGTGCCTTCTTGGGCGCGTCATGGTCGTTGTCCGTGTCATCTTCACTCGTGTCTGCCAAAAGGTAGAAATCAACATTTCAGCAAGCTGAGCAGTACACAAAATGCAGTACACAAAGTTGGTATCACGCATACCTGTAGCGTCAGTTGTATTGAACTCGTTCACACTTCCACGTGCTGTGCCTTCACATCACGCATCTCGCCATAGCACTGTTTACCGATATCAGTTCTCAATCCCATTACTCGTGTTGTGTACTACGTGTGTGTTTTTTTGTGCGCCTTTCTTCGTGTTCAGACAGCACATCACAAGTACCAACTATGCACAACCGTTACTCTGGCCCTTCTACTCAGTCCCAGCGAACACCTACACTCTGGCTCACTCAATTCAAGTCGAATTGAATTTGAATTGAGTGACTGGGGGAACTGTCACAGCCCCTGTTTGCACTGCTTTATCATCTTAACTTGAGGAGGCTCGATAAGGATACTACGAAGCCTCTGCATGAGGTGTTTATATCTATTTTTTTATTTTTATTTCTACATACTGCAGCAGATGATGGGCTATGGCAGGAGTGGCGACAACATCGCATGTCGATTGCAGAAATAAAATCGGTCATTGGTAAAGCCCGAACAAACCCGGGCAATGCATTCCAACGTTCAACTGTTGAAGGAAAGTAGCTATATTTGTACACATCAGTTTTAGTTTTAAGGGGCAAAAGCTTGAGTTTATGCGAGCTATGAGTGCGGGAAGGTTGAGCAAACTTAAAGTATTGATTTAAGCGGGTACAGCGAGGGGAGTCAATTAAGGCATGCAGGAATTTTAAGCTTCCGTTGTGGCGCATGTTGCAACTTGCAAGAGTGGTCAACTGGAGATTCGGGAGATTAGAAGAAGGTGAAAAGTTCCTATCCCAACAAGTGTTGATAAAACAAACAGCATTCTTTTGAATGGACTCAATCGTGTCAATATCGCTTTTATAAAATGGGTTCCAAGTTATAGAAACATATTCAAGTACTGAAGGGATTAGTGTTTTGTATGTGAGCAGTTTGGTTTCCAGAGGGGCCACTCAAAGGGTGCGCTGAAGATAACCCAGTATTTTTAATGATTTAGTGCATATTATTTCAATATGCTTGCTCCAAGATAGACTGTCAGTAAACAGAAATCCTAGATACTTGTACTTGGGTACTTTTAAGTAAAGAAGAGTTTCTAAAAGAGTATGAGAAAACTGAGGGAGCTAAATGCCTAGTGAACGTCAATGAAACGGTTTTGGTGAAGTTTATACTCATCTGCCAGGCATTGCACCATAAGCAAAAGTTTGAGAATGCATCATTAAGAATGGTATTGTCTTCAGTAGAGTTGAGAATGCAATCATCGGCATATAAGCGTATGTTAGTGGTTATATTTTGTGGTGAGTCATTAACGTAAAGTAGGAAGAGGAGAGGGCCAAGGACTGTACCCTGCGGTACACCAGAGCAACAGGGATGTCGGAAGCATTGCAGTGTACATATTGAGAACGATCTGACAGAAAACTGGCAATCCAGTCTACAAGTTTAGGATTATTTAGAATGACGCTGAGCTTAAATAGTAGTTTATGGTACACCACAGTGTTAAAAGCTTTGGACAGATCTATAAAAATTGCGTCAACCTGTGTACCAAGATCTAGTGCTTTAGTGATATCATGAGTGAATTCGACTGAGTTACAGTGCTAACACCATGACGAAAACCATGCTGGCGATCACTTAGTATGTTATTGGCTTCTAGGTTATCCATAATATGTCTGTAAATTATGTGTTTGAGTAGTTTACAGGAGTAAGAAGTTAAGAGAAACCAGCCAGTAGTTAGTTAACATCCATTTTTTTACATGATTTCTGCAATGGTAGAATCTTAGCACATCGCCACGAGGAAGGAACATACGTGGTTTCTAAAGATTTGTTAAAAATTAATGTAAGATAACGACTAGTCCAAAGGGAGTAACGAACAAGAAAAGCACTGCAAATATTGTCAGGAACACAGGACTTCTTACTATCAAGTTCTAGCACTACATTGAGAACACCATCCAGAGATACACAGAGGTCACTAACATGAAATATAGGGATGGCTAGCAGGAGATTTGGATGTGAGTGCTGCAGTGGCTTCAGCCATTTCTCTTGCAATAAAGCAGAGATAAGAATGGTAAGAGCAAACTAATTCTGTTTCACACAAACGTCTCTTCTATGGGTATTTGCTCGGTTGCAGCACGAAACCTCGAAATTTCGAGGGAATGGGACAAAACAATCATAAAATTCAGCCCATAAAATTTAGCCATTGAAAACAGGCTACCATATGCAAACACAGCAAAACAAGATGAAACAAAATTGACGAGCCTGGCTAATTGTTATAGTGCCGACACCAACTCAATGCGAAGAATGGAACTGCTGCACCATTATCCGGACTCCGATTGATCATGCGCAAACAGGCGAAACACTGCCTGAATTTATTGTTTCTTTTTACACTTCGGCTTGCCATGCAGCGTAACATAACAATGAAATTCAAAACATGCAGGCCGCTCTGCAATGCTATGGCTTCTGGTACGCAAATAGAAAGGAAAAGGCTGTAAGGGCGAGGTGCGGACAACTTTTGAACACCTGCAACTCTGAAAGGATTTATTTTCGTCTTGTGCTGGAAGAATGCCGAAGCGTCGCGAGAAGTCCGTACAACTGCGCTCTCTACAATACCGGTGTCACAAGGTGCACTTCTGATCGCGATTAAGCCCGACTGGGTTCGAATTTCCGAACAGTGATTAGATCCCTTCTGCAGCTCGCGTAAAGGAGCCAATCACGATTGAGAAGTTCGATCCGGATCAGGTCTGATCCAGATCAAAGGTGACAGTGTGACATCGGTAGAAAACAATAAGACAACATAAACGGTACAATATCCGCGAGGCGACAGTGAGATACTGAGGCTCATGAATCCAGCATTTCATTCAGATACAATCCGCGGTGGCCCGGTACCCTCAGCAACCTTTGTAAGTTTGCAGGTAAAATTGGCTGCTGCAACTACTGATATTAGGCTGTTTACAAATAACGCCGATGACACAAGCGATAGATTATATACAGTAAAATTTTACTCGGTCATTGCCCGGCGTAACAAAATTACACTTGCGTCGTTTGTTTACTTAAGTAGCTTAGGAAAGACGCCGATAGAGTTCCCAACAATTTATCCTACGAATTATGTCCTCGATTATTAAAAAACCACGCAGAGCAAATATTTACGGGACAATTCATTCTCGCGCGTAAAGAAGGGACAAAAAATAAACAAACAGACGTCTGATGGCCCCAGATGAGCTACGGCACCGTGTTTCCGTTACTCGCAGTATTAGTAAACAAACCTGCCAACTGTTGCGTCGACATTAACTTGATTCGCGCTCTATCGATCTGTGTATGAAAGGCACACCAGCATTAAAAGTGACGAGCAACGTAAATTTGTGAAAAGGCCGAGCCAACCTAGCTTTCGTACGGACTACCGGTCCGGACTCCTAAACTAGCGAAATTATTAAAGCGTCCGAGTGACGTTGCTGATCACGACGCCATTACTTCATCGGCAAACACAGATAAGGCGCATGCACGGTACAGCGAGCGGATACGATAGGTCTAATCTTTGTCGGCACGTTGCTCTAGACGGCGGCGCTCGCTTATCGCTGCAAGGACGCATCGACTACTGACACGCAAACAGCGTCTCCGTTTGGACAAGCTTTTACCTGACAACATCTTCGCCTTGAACATACTCATCGCGGGCGACGGGGCTTGGACCACGGTCCAGAACCCGAATGTGACGCAGGAGGCGTTGCGCGTGAGTTTACAAGACTAAAAAGCTGAAATAAACCGGCAATTGCAGATTACAGCACGGAGCAGCCCATGCTAAAATAAGGGCGCCGCCATGTTTGATTTCAGGGCGCCCGAGGCGCCGCGCTGCGGTAATACACGCTGAAGGAATCGAAACTAAGGAGTGAAAAAAAAAGTCACAGTTTCGCCAGTTTCGCCGCAAGGCCGAAGCAATGAATGCGATAGGCTCGCCAATGGATACTCTCAGTTTGAATAGCGCTCCTGTTGCAAAGGCGGCCGAAGCAGCGAAGGAAACTAGCGTGCATCAAGTGTCGAACTTTGACACTTGATAGTTCGCGCTCATCTTCTGTTCGTTCGTTTAGCGGCGTCCCTTGAGCTCGAGTGGCTTTCGTATACTCCGTAACATGAGCGCGGACATCACGGTGAAAGCGTGAAACATCCCTCTTCCCCTCAGCGCAAGAAAACCGCGCAAGCAGACAGCTAAATGCGCCTGTCGACCTTACGCCTGTCGCGCTCCTAACGCCATCTTGCTGGTAATGAAGAAACGCTTATAAGCGCAGCCGTCTCTGAGTCCGTCCAGCGGTAAAGGCTTTGTATATAATGCTCGCCGTTACCAACGTGGAGGATCTGCGTTTCGTGGCGTAGTGGGTAGCGCCATAGAGTTAATATACTAACTCTAGAGGAAAAGCTCCCCATAGGGCCCATGCATTGGAACCTATAACCGCATGGGTTCCGCCATGATGGAACAAAACGATCGTTGCCAGAGTTGCCAGACCCTGAGACGCTCGCTATATTTGACGGTAGTAATTAGTTTTAATCTACCAACCTAAGCAAGCTACGCGCTGTTCAGAGAACATCAGCTGTGTTTTGATGCGTGAAGCCGTGTGTTTGTGTACGGTTGTCTGTGCAGCTGGTCCGGTTGATAACAGTTAAAATTTCCACCTGTTTGTGCATGGTTTTTACTAGGCACTCCCTACCAAAGTTTCTCCGTTCGCTGGCACAAAGGTCACTCGACAGATTCGCAGCTCGAAGGAAAGTCCGTAGGCCGTGGTCGCGCGCTGATTCGACTTGCAATGGCGAGACACCTGTATCAACGTTCTTTTTCAGCTCATTGCTGCCGTACTTCAGCGCAGAGAGCCGTAAAGCAGAACAATGTCGATTGCAGCATGCAGCGGCGAATGTGAGTGAGACATCTCCCGAAGGCTTCAATCGAAACTAAAGTTACATGGCCCACGAAGCTTTATCGCCGTTAAAAAGTATTAAAAAAAATCGGTTGCGACTAGTTCGTACATTCAGGGCTTGTCTCATCTCTTCTTTGCCGTCCGTCCTGGTTTGCACTGATGCACTGAAGTTTCCAGCTCGAAAGAAAAAAAGGGCTGTCACATGAAGTCGAGTGGTATGCGGCGACAGAAGACGCACACAACGGGACACTATGAGAACTACGAGATACACGTCGCGAACGAAGTCTCAGGGCCTTTGACACGACGCGCAAACCGGCGCAATCGGCCGCAAGCACACTCTCGCGTACTCGCGAGTGTTGATATGGTGGTGCCATCTAGTTAACCCGCCTGCAAACGCTCCTTTCCGCGCGCAGTAAATTTCATAAATAGCCGTCGTATTATTTCGTAGAAGTATTCAAAATAAACACAAAACAATATCCGCAAGTTTTTAATTGGGCAGATGCTTCTTTAGGATTGATATGTGATGGCAAGAATGGCAACGTTCCAAGATGTCAGCGTTCTTGTGGTTATAGGTCTCGCGGCCCAGCTTTTCCTCTAGAGTCAGTATATTAACTCTATGGGTAGCGCCACTCGCTGCGGAGGAAGCAGTCCCTGGTTCGATTCCGCGCTTCGGACGCATTTTTCTGAATTATTTTTCTTTGGGGCTTTTTTATATATATGCATACTTATACATATACGGTGCATGGCGACGGCGACGGCAAAATCCAGCCGAGACTGTCCATATAATTGCTATCGCAATAATATTTCTGTCGCCTGGTTATTTGTTCCTGGCACGCTTGTTCTTCGATTTAAACACGTGTGCAGACGTGTTTGAATTAAAAGACTTACGATTTTGTCACGCGGAAATATTAGGAACGAGATAAAGTGGCGGGAAATACGAGCTTAGTACGTGGACACATCAAATATCGCTGAGGCGTAGTTCGATCCGGTTATGGCTACATTTACAAAATCATCGCGTATGATCATTAAGAGAAATTTTCGTACGTGAACTGACCTTGTATCCGCAAACAAGGAATTCGTGTGGCAGCGAGATTCTTTTTCTCCTCGTCGTCGGCAGGGAAGAGAAGACAGCGGCGTTTTTCAGGCCTCTCGATTCTGTAGTCGTTTGTGCTATTCTATTAAAACAACGGGGTAGAAAGTATTAAAACTGAACCATAACAGTATGCAAAAGGAAACATTTGGTACTTTTGTCCGTGGACATCAGAGCGTACATCAGAAGAGCACTTTCCTTCTCAATTTTTTTGCCATACTACGCGCAGTTTTTGTCGTACTGTGTTCTATCTATAACCATCTTTGATGTTCTCGCAAACCTGCGTCTGTGGTAATCCGTCGATAGTCTAACTTCGCGCGCATCTGGCGGAGGCAAGAGTGTTCAAAACCAGCCGTCAAACATGGTTCAATGTATATCCAACCCTGGTTATGTGCAACTCGCTTGTATTTATATTAACATATTAAATCCAAGCAACGCAGACGTGTAGGGGGCGGGGGAGACTTGAAGTGATGAAAAATCGTCGAAACAGAGAATAATGTCGCTGGAGCCAGCGAAAAGTTTTCTTGTGGAAACGCAGGCCCCAGTGGCACTCCCTGCCCAATCATTTCTCAGCTCTGACTATGAAGCAATTTATCGAAAAAACTTGATCACTTGGTAGGGATTCGCCGTTTTTGTTCTCTGTGTCCTGTGTCCGGCACGCCTTAGTTACCTCCTCCTCCTGTATTTCCAGATGGAAGCGCTATAAACAGCAACGCGGCTGCAATGCGTCTCATGCAGGACGCGTTTTCGGCGGTGGCGTAATACGGCGTATCGCTATATCGCTACATCGTTATAGCTCACTCCTCTAGTCTGCGACCTGGCGTAACTCAACAAAACGACTAGTGAGGCAAGGCAGCGCCCTCTAGAATATTTTCAGGCCTGCTCACTACTGCGGACGTGGCCTCTGACGTCAGTCATTTTTGACCCTCGTCTCCTGCCGAGTAGACGTGCGCATGCATGCTCACGCCGTTCGAGAGAGCAGGATTGCTAAGCCCAAGGAGGTTTAAATAGAACTTGCTGGAGTGGAGGCCGCCTATACTTACCAATGGGCCGCAGTGAAGCCGCGCCGCGCGCGCGGCGGCCATCTTGCCATAGGCAAGGAACGGGAGCCAAAGCGCGCCCGCCGCGCTGACCGCGTCTTTCCACCGTGGTTTTTAATGGTTATAATGGCGAACATTAAGGGAGAAGTTGTCAAGAATAAAGAGCGAAATCGCAGATAAGAATGCGGTCAGTTTTATTCTGTTTCTTTTGGCGTTTTCCTTGCAAGCATGCACACCGAAGGGCCTGTATCACTGTTTTTTTTTTTTTAATAATTATACTCGTAAGAGCAGACCTCACTTCTCGGCATTCATTTTCCTGTTTATTTGGTTCGTCATGTGTTGGAGTCTTATGCATATATGGAGCTCGGGCACTTTCTTTGAGCGGAATATAAATGTGGGTCCAAAGCACCACACTCGATATGCTCATCGAGAAGGATATATTCGTCAAGGCTTGAAAGCCATCTCTTTTCTCAAGACAAGCTCAAAATCTCCAAAAAGAATAGTTTTGGCTTTGCATGGACGTGCTTCAAGGGCATTCAGCTTACAGTCGACACTATTTCAATAGATACAGCTTTTTCGATACTATTTCGTAGGCTCGGCCGCTCTCTTTTACCCTGTCAATGAATCAATTAAAAACGCCCAAGTGGCATAAGTCATAAGTTTAAGCCAACGAGCATAGTCTGTCATCATGTATTCCAGTCCCAAAGTCCGCATATCTAACCGTTTAGTCGCCCACAATCTCAACATGTTTTCTCATTTGTCATCAACAATCAAAGTACAGTAGAGTTTTTGTGTGGCATTGGGCTAGCTTTTTCGAGACTGTGACTCATATCTGTGAAGCCAGCATTTCCTTTGATGGAATTCTGTACACCGTTCTCGTATAGAGCGCTCTGCTGACAGTGCGCGATTAAACTTCGTGCGTACATACTCGTAAGCTAATGGAGAATAGAAGTGCAGCGTTAACGCAAACGCCCGCAGCTCGGATGGAATACGTGCCTTTCTGGTCTTTTCGTGCCCTAGGGATTGCTGTATGTATGGGGGAAGGCTGCAGTGAACATCGCCCTGCCCTACTCAGACGTGAGCTTTTGATCCTTGATCTTTATTACCGCTTTAGGATCGAGCCTCGCTCTTTTTGGTTAGTGTGCAATTTTTCTGCTGCAGAATTTTCATCTTGAGCTGTTTTATCTCTTCTTGGAAAACATGAAGCATTTCATCGTAATGCAACTGTCACATCTTCAACAACTTTTTTCAATTTGAACGCATCTAACGGCCGGAGTACCCCTGGGCGATCGGTTAGGTCGCTTTATTTGCAGCTGGAAAGAGCACTGCACAGTTCAGACCTGCTGGTTTTACTCGATCGCTGCACTGCATAAAGCAAATACAAATATAACGAAAAAATGCACGAATGTAAGAAAAAAAAGGCCCTTGTATATTGCCCAAATGATGTTACTTAACCTCGTAGTTGCGAGCTACCCTTTTATAGCACGAACAGGGCAACCGATAACGAAATCTCGCCTATTTATATAATTTCAATGAATAGCAAGCGGTGCGTTCTTTTCCTATTCGCGCTCCGCACCAGTGGTATCAACAAGCACAAGAATGTGTATCACTGGGTTTTGCAAGTGTTTTACAAATGCGTCAAGCACAGCTAGTCGAAGAACTCCCAGGTCGCAGCCTAGTCCGGTCGAAACAATTTGGCGAAAAGTGCCTCTAGCATATGCGATCGCCGTCTTTTGGCTTCCAGACTTCCCGTCAAACAGCCTGCCCCGACGTGCTTCGAACATTTGAGTCCTTACGAAACCAGTTAGGAAAAAAGAATGACCGTCAGATGTGAAATTAGAGACAGATTGCGGGCTGTCAGCATATGTTCCGGCATATAGAGAAGTTTTCATCGAGCTCGAAATGTTCTGCTTACAACTGAAACTTCGTCCCAGAGTACCTTTTCGCTCGATTTATACAGCCGTACGCAACGCACAATGTATCCAATAACGTCCGGACGCCACAACGCCAGAGAACAGCTAGAACATCTATGCGGCCGCTGCAGCATGCGTTGTGGAAGGCGCGCTTTCTGCCTATGGCAAGATGGCGGCACGCGGCTCCAGCTGAGGGGCGCCTCCTCCACTCCAGCAAATTTTATTTTAACCTCCTTGACACCGATCGCACGAAAATTAACCCTCGTTTTCCTCAACCGTCAACAACTTAAATTATCAAAATAAAATATGTAACACTTACGTGTCCGGTTTAAAAAAAATAAACGACATGTTAACAATACAATTTCCCACGAACTCCCACCAGAAGCGAAACGCTTCACAAAAACGAACTTACGAAAGTGCTGCAACAAAACATTCGGACAATGCTTTTCTTGTGTACAAGGATAATGGTCAGTCAGTGTATACTTACCATAGGTAGTAGTTGTTCAATTAATGAAGCGGCTCGCCATGTCCAACTTACCATCATATATGCGATAGAGAAACCTTGACAGAACGCATGATCGCGCTCATAATATAAAAAGAATTCCAGAAGAATATTATATCGCATATTGCAATGATTGACAAACGCAAATGGCAAACTGTTCTTATTGAGTGGTTCACTGGCGGTACCCCAAGTAGCATGCATCTATTCATAATATTGAAACAATTAACTTAATTACCTTCGAAGGTTGTCTAAACGGGGCTAATATCCACTTTTGTCAGCAAGCATCATGCCGCAGCATTCAAAAGCAACGCTGATGCAACGTTGTAGCAATTGCCGCTTTGAATTTGTTGTTCCTCGAACACCGGAAAGCTGCAGAGTTTAGGAATTTTCTTCTTGCCTCACGGGCCACACGTTCTGAAATCAAGGAAATCTGGAAAAAGCTTTTAGATGATCTTGACCAATTTCTGTCATTGTTTGACAACGTTGCTTCAAAATGAGAGTGCAACGTTACTTCCCCATCGCTCGTAGACGTCGGCGCAACAATGTTGAACATAGCAAAATGTCGAGCAGCATTTTACAAATTTTCCAGAACTGCGTCAACGTTGCGTCAACAGTTATAGTGGGGATGCGTATACAAGTTGATAGGTGGCTCGTGTCGCTTCGAAAGGGTTACGCCAGAATTCAAGGTGATATGTTCATAAAGGTATCAGAAACACAATCGGGCACAGTCGCATGAACGTGTACATTATACACACCTGCACCCGTATTTCTTCGTAACACTCACACGCACTCAAAGAGATAATATGCCACACATAGAAACATACATTGCATGTTCATTAGGTTTTGTTGTTTATAATTGCATAAATCTTCCTTTACGATTGTAAAAAGCTACTCACGCTGTTTCGTTATTTACATTGCATAAAACTGTGTTCTGTATGTGTTGATAGTATATAATGCTCTTGTTTTTGTTGCTGCATGCGCTGAGTGCGTGCATTCGGATGCTGGGGTCCCGTCATGCAAACAAGATCTGCCTTTTGCCGTTGTATTCGGGACTTGTCTGAAATAAAGAGCTGAATGAATGAATGAATGAATGAATGAATGAATGAATGAATGAATGAATGAATGAATGAATGAATGAATGAATGAATGTTTAGTAACTCACAACAATGAAATATCGCATAAACCTTAACGCAGTGTTCAGCAGGTAGCTCTGCGTATACACCAAAATCTTGGCGCATATAAGCAATCATATGGTGTACTGATGTCCTCGCGTTCATGCTTACAATTTAATAAATTGACGGAACACAACACAGATGTATAAAAACCTTTTTTATTAGCAACCTTCTCTCACATTTTCTTCTGTGCGCTATTGGTTATCAATGATATACACACAACACAAGCATCGAAACACATGAAGGTGTCGCAATGAAGGCACGCCGTGCCTTGATGAATGGAAGAAAAATTGTCATTGACTGTGTTTTCTTTTCGTTCTAACCATCTGATCACATACAACCTCACATTACTTGTCGTCCAGGTCTGTTTAGTGTGTTTTTGATTGAGAAAAGCCTAACTTCAAGTTAAACAAAACGTCTTCTACTTCCGTTCGCAATGCACTTCAAGAACAAAAGCAAGGGAACATAAAAAAATGTCGTCGTGCGTGTGTGCTCATTACATTACTTTTATATAAAATATGTTACCAGAAAATTTTAACCGAAGTTTTGCTTCTGAAGTATTTTCGTGTTGGTCATACTCGTGGTGTACTACATACAGTGTTGGCGGTAACGCGTTACAAGTAACGGCGTTACCGGTAACACGTTACTTTTTTTCAGTAACTTAGTAACGTACTCGTTACTATTTCGGAACTGTAATGGGTAACGTACTTACGTTACAATTTTTCGGTAACGCGAGGTGTCACGTTACTCGTTACTTTTTATTTCAATTATCTCAGGAACATTACACAAAATTTTTTCGTCTCGTAGGAGCTACTTTCCCAGAGCTCTCCCCGAAAAAGCGATCGCGCGCGGGGTTCTTTGTTGCGCAGGGAAGATTGCATTTTGGAGCAAATTTTCGAAATTCCTTAAATGGATCTGTTAGTTTCGGCTACCATGCTATTGAGGTTCAAGTTGTCGTTGATCGTCGATGAATAGAAGCGAAATGCGGTCCTCGTAACCGTCAAAAGCGAGCTGTCTAGATTTTCTTGTCTTGCGGAGATCAAGACTGCGTATAGCGGCCTGCCTTAGCTCAACGATAACTTCTTCGGAAAAGCATTCTCAACAACATCTCCAACTACAGATGAACGGCTGTCTTGGTACCCTTGGTGTATCATTAAATCGCGCTGAGTGGGTTCAAGGAAAACCCGCAGCGTTCACCAGCTTTTTCTGGAAGTCAATACAGGAGTACCGCTAAGCGTGTCCGTCGAGCGCCTATTTAGCGTAGGTGCGGACGTATTCACCAAGAAACGAGACAAACTGTCCGATGACAGCTTTGTAATACAACTGCATCTTTCATTCAGAAAGTTGCAGTTACATTAGGAAGTTGTTCGTGCAATACTTTGACACTGCTTATAAACGTCGTTACCAAAGTAGTTTTGCGTCTTGCTATCTGCAGCTGCGATGAGCTTTCTGGCTATTGAACTCCTGAGGAAGCGATCGCTTCCTCAGGAGCTTCACATACACAGTCGCAATCTTTTGCGGTAATTATGCAGGTTAAATTGAAAAAAAATTGCGCGCGAATACTTTCTGCCGGATTTATGCCATTTAAGCACTTTTTGTTGTTACAAGTTTGCGCATTAATTTTGTTAGTAAGCACGCCGTTATAATTACTGCAAGTTTGTTCAGTGATGTTTTCTTTGCGGAGAGCGTTGATGCTGACATCGATCGTCTTATATTAATGCCACATTGAGAAAAATTGCCTTACCATGTGCCACAGAGTTAGAAGCCATCAAATATAACTGTACAGGCTACTTCAGGCCACTATAAAATATTGCCAAGGAACAGCAAATTTGTGCAAAGTATTCTGGTTAAATCAATACTTATTAAGTTTCATAAAATTCTTATTGTGGGTTCCTGTAGCGAAGATGCAATGATTAAAGTTTCTGATTATGGAGTAACGGCAGAAGTAACGTCCGTTACTTTTTTTCGGTAACGGTAACGGTAACGCGTTAACTTTTTTTATGGGTAACGCAGGGCGGTAACGCGTTCCTTTTTTGTTAGCGTAACGAGTAACGTATTTAGTTACTTTTTTTGGTAACGCATACAACACTGACTACATATCTTTTTTGGCGATGTCTTGTTGTCACAGAAGTGATGTGAGGGGCAAACAATGGCACATGTGGATACAACCGTAGAAGTGACAGTTTTTTACATGCATACTTCTTACGGCTGCCCTGTAATTTCGGAAGGCTCTAATACATATTGAATTGAATTGAATGTATTTTTGGTACTGGATTGCGAAGATGTCTAGGTAATGAAAGCTGCAATTAACAGCTTGAGGTCAACCTGACCACCTTGTACACGGGGCAGCTACATAGCGGACAAGCAAGACACTCCAGCGCGTTAGAATATAGAAACACAGACAGTAATGGTCAAAACAATAAACATTATTAGAAGAAGAACGTTTCGTAGAAACCTAACAAAGAAGGTTCATGCGGTTCATACGCATTGGCAATTCAAAAGATTCCGAAAATGAACGACAATGTGGTGAAACAGTCATTATTGATTTACAAAAATGAACGTGCTATTTTGTTAGATGCTCTCGGATGCTTTTAGGGGGCCATACAACTGGGTGCATTGGTATTATGAACAAAAATGGTTATACGTTACAATCGTTCAATGCCACAAGCGGCTGTGTCAGAATACTCAGTTACAACCTTAGACAAAATCCCAGCACTGTCCGCCCACAGAACCGCGGACAGTGCTGGGCAGATATCGAAGATACATGTATCTTCGATACTATCTTAGGTACTCTTTGGGTATCTAGTATATGTATCGCGATACGTCTCGCAAGACGTGTATCAGTATCTGTATTTCCGATACATTGAAGGATGTATCGTGTATCTTAAGATACAAGATACTGAGATCGCAGCACCAACGTGCGAAACAAGAAACGTTGGCGGAAGTCCGCTTATGAAGCTGATACTGCTGCCACTATTTCACCAGAATAAAACTAAAGACAGTGACATTGTTTTATCTTTCCACCAGAGTTTTCCAGCGAGGATAGGCGATTAACTCTGAGCATCCCTATTGGTGGAGCAGAGTCACGTGGTGGCGCTCGCGTCGTCTCGACAGACAAGCCCGTGAACGCCAACGCCCAGCCGGCCTTTTTTTCTCGTTTTTCTTTCGTTTTAGTTTTGTCAGTGCCATGACATTTGGCACTTAGTCACTGTCCTGTGCCGTGTACTCCAATGCGTGCGGCGTCTTTTGCACACATTATGATGCCACTGTAGTGCTGTTATCGAAATTTCTCTAGCGTGGTGCTTCGTTACGAAGTCTGAAGGATGCAAGAATGGGGGTTGCTTTGCGTCTCATGGTTTTCATACAATGGTGATTTGAAGGATCTCGCGGATGTAAGTTTGATTTACATGCAATGATATTGACTATATGCAAATAAGATTCTAACAGCTATAGCACCACGGTACCGATACTGGATCTAACAGAACAAGCATTCACCTAACAGGCGCTCTTTTTCTTTTATTCAAAGAGTTTTAAAGATCATAATTTGATTGTTAGCATAGGTTCTTTCTTAGCTGTCCTTCTTTTCCACCACATAGATTATTTGTGTCTCTATATTGTTTTTTTTTCCGGGTCTGCTTACTGCACTATGTCTTTTTAACGCGCTGCCAATTGCAAGCTCTCTGCTCTGTTCTTACTTGTAACTGTCTGCGTCATTTCTGCTAATGGTTACATACTTATATTCCACTTGAATTTACTATGATGTAAAGGCGATGATGATAACGAATATATATTAATCCGTGCGCGCCTGGAGTATACAATAACAAAAATTCTGCTTACTACTAAGTGAAATAGCAAAATTGAGTTTGCATTGTAATAACGTAAATTCTTATGAGCCACCCTAAATATGTTAGCAAAGGCATTAGAGAAAAATTTTTATGCTAAACACTCCGTCTTTCTCATGAGGGTCCCAACGAGCCTTTTTACGTGTTTCCCATAGGCACTGAATTTAATTGTCATAGCTCTTAGGGGTTACTCGTCGCGGTGGTCTAGTGGTTGAGGCGCTTGACTGCTGACCCGAATGTCGCGGCCGCCGCATTTCGATGGAGGGAAAATGTTAGAGGCCCGTGTGCTTATACTTAGGTTTTAGAACCCCAGGTGGTCGAAATTTCCGGAGCCCTCAATTACATCGTCTCTCAAAATCATATCGTGGGTTTGGGACGTAAAACGCAACGATTATTAGTAGCTCTTGGAGGTGCCGCCTGTATCGTATTTCTATACTTATTCGCTGAGTTTTATACGGAACCGCTTTTCTATGTTACTTAGATATAGGGTTTTCTTTCCTTTTTTAGGCTTTCCTAAATTCTTTTACTGTTACTAATCACCAGGTAATCGGAGCTATAAATGGGAATAGTGGGAATAGCGGCAGTGTCCTGCGGTGCTTTGTGCAACTCTACAATACGTCTGAAACGTTTCTGGGCTGCACATGTTCTTGGGGACGTAGACCTGTCCGGTGATCCGTTATTGCGAAAACCGCAATACGTTTACGGGCAAGTTAGAACTCCACAGCAGTATTTGCACCATCGTGCGGAGGCTTCTTATTGAATTTCTTGTGATTAGATGGCAACCCGCTAGCTGGTCGACAAGCAGAGCAGCGACTCCCATTAATTAGAAAAGCGACAAGCAAAAACCGCTACCAGCGATGTGTGTATAGAGCTGTCATGTTAAGCAGCTAAATCAACGCCATTAAGTTGTTTCGGAATGAAACTAAATACATTCAGCAAGAAGTACAAAACTTTTGATATACTAACAGACATTTCATTCAAATGAAGCAGAATTAGTCGCAGTCAATAAATTTTCAAGCCAACACTTTTGTGCATAGGCGTTTAGTGCTACCTCATATTTATAGTATAATAACAAATTTGCGAATGTATCGAAGTATCTTAAGATACAATTGGAACGTATCATATCGGATTCAGTCTGTGTTGTAGTAACATGTATCTGCATCTCAAGTACTTCTTGAGCCTGAGTATCTTGTATCGTATCGCGATACAATTTCAAAGAATCTTTGCCCAGCCCTGACGCGGTGTGCCTGCATTCACCTGTGAAACACAGTCGTGCTAGCTGCTTTCCGCTAGAACCGTCAGTACTTTTTCTCGGCTGATTTAAACACTACGGATATTAAGAGTTACTTGTTCGTCGTTACTACTTAAAGCATAACGCTTGGCCTAGCAGCGATGTCAGAATCCCTGACGAAGTTTACCAGGACGTTCAAGTTTCCGACGTAAAACCAGCCACACGAAAGTGCGCCTGTATGGCAAAGTCAAGTATCTGATACACTCGGGAAGCGCTTGTCACGAAAATGAACAAGTGCTATTAGATGGAACGTATATGCAAATTTTGTGGGGGAGGCACAGCGACTGCTGTCGGCGGAGCCGACATTTTTTTTAGGTTGTAACCGAGTATAGACATCTTGCTTTAGAACCGTGAGAATAGTGGGTTCCTGTAGCGCTATTCTTTTTATTTGTTTTTATTTCATTTATAATGCTTTTTAACTGTCCGGGGAATTTCGATACTATGAGGAATTTAATTGTCCGAAGAATTTCGAAACAGTCAGTGAATTGTTGGAAACGAAAACGAAAAAAGAAACACGTGCAATTGAAACATTGAGAGTTAAACGTGACGTCACCTGTTGTTCGACGACCGGCCGGAGCTGTTGGAGCCACTCGCTTCGTTGATGGATGCGGCACCGTCTCGTCCGGTTCAAGCGCAATCGAAGGCGGAGTCACGGCTATGAACGATTCTTCTGCAAACGCCACCGAGGGATTACGAGTTGTCCCACCTAAACAAACTCCTCAATTTCATCCGGCACCCCCCCCCCCCCAAAAAAAAAAGTAAATTTGGCAGTGTAAAACTACCCATCTTGTGACCACCATAACTAATAAATGGTTGAGAATGTTTTCTCTTTCTTTTTCTTTCTTTGTGTGCATTATTTTTGCGCGATGACAATCTTTTGTTAGGAGGCAGATCTCAGGAATAAGCAAGCAAGCAAGAAACTAGGATGGCATAAAATTCTAGGATGGCAATTCTAGGATGGCATAAAACGGCCTATGTTACGCCTACAGACGTTCGTTTTCTTGCGACACGGTTGAGGCATGCACCGAGAACCGAAGCCAGACTAGCGATTGTGAAGGCGATGTGCACGGGGCCTGATTACCCTATTGCGTTCTACTCTTGCAGGCGAAGCTCAAGCGTCTTCCAAGATTTTTTTTTTAGTTAGCCTTAGCTTTTTCGCATTTACATTGTGAATGACTGTACGTGTAGCGAAGTTCAAAGAGAGTGCTCTAATCAACCGTTTTTATACAGCAACATACGCGTACGAGTGATTCGGAGTGTCAGATCTGTGTTCTAGTTTTATGCAAAAATATTAAAAGTAGAACGTACCATTTTTGTTCCCATGTCACGTGCAAATGAAGGCGCGGAAAAGTAACAGATATTCCTTTTGTTTCTTCCTTATTTCCGTATGCGCCCTTCACGCGTTTTAGCAAAAGTGTTATCGCACCAACTCACGCAGTTGTCTATATTTTTTTCGAAAAGGCGTGATGGTAATACAGGTCACACTCCAACTGCGCTGTATTTTAGCACTACATGAAACGGGAAAGGAAAAATACGAAAAGCAGTGCAGATGAAAACGGAGACAGAACTTCCGCCTCTCGTTTCTTTTCCAAAATTTCAAATGGGTTGTTTGTCTAATGCACGAACATCAAGCAAATGCATCATTTAAAATATTGGCCCGTATATATTTGTATGCGTAATATTCGGAGCGTGCACGTGTTTCGCTTTGTAGTGGCTCAGTTAAGCAAGAAGTTAAGCGATAACGCTTCTTTGGTTGCTACAAAAAGAGGAACATAATTTAGCACCAGCTTTTCACCTCCTCGCGTCTTAAGCGATTGTACAACGAAGCTTAATTAGATTGAGCTATAATGCTCTGGTACCACTTACTAAATCTAGTATATTCAAAATAGACTACCTTACGAAAATATCATATATACGGCCTTTAAATGTTTTGTCATAATGCGCATATGGGAACATATCCGCGTAAGTGAAAGACCACGCATATATCGCCATATTTTATGATTGTACATAATGCCATATAACTTACAAGGGTGTACTTCAGACAGTACACTCATTTTATGGCAATGTACCTAGGGCTTTGTAATTGCATCTAACGGTCGCCTACTGTCTATCATGGCTGGAAGCTAACCCTTATTATTGGGAACGAACCGCAGCGGTGATCCAGTGGCAGAGAGTCCGCCCACAATGCGGGAGGTACGTGGTTCGATTGCCAGTGCCACCGGAAATGGAGAGAGAGGCACTCCAAAAAGCGCTCCGTCGTTTGTGGGCCCTCGTCTCGAAAGGTGGCCTGCCCTTTCCTAAATATCTTTCCCTGCCCTTCCCCACACAATGCTGCGCTTATAGCTCATATTAGCGGGAGAAATTAGCGATTTTCCTCGCCTCAGACCATTACCTCTATATTGTCTTAAAAGGGTACAAGTAGGAAACTAGATGTTCATGCAAGAATAACGGTACATGCGCTACACAAAATTTCTCCCGACACTATGCGATCTAGCAAAGTCAGCCATGCCATTACACTGGTTGCCATGTGTAGACCTTTTGTAAACTTTCTACCCCTGATCGATCCGGAACAAAGCCGAGGCCTATGGTCTCTGTATCATGGGCTTTTGAAAAATCATCTCGCTAGAGGCTCTTGAACAATATTAACACTAAAAGAAATAATGTTGGCTGCATATCTCACCGCTGGAAGAGAACAAAATGAAGATCAGCAGCAGGCCCATGACAGCCGATATGAGTAGCAGCAGGATCATGGTGGTCATGGTGAGCTTTCTGACACCGGCCTCGTCGAGAGCGCTACATCAGGACGGGTGATGGAAATGAGAGGCATGTCAATAACACGTGTATCCGAAGACGAAACAAAATGCAGTTGAAAGCCAATTGAAAATTGGCTCACAGTTATTGCAACAGCGTGGGTTCGAAAACGAAGGCGAGCCGTTAAATAGAATGGCAGCACTTGCTCTAAAGCGAAACCATAATAAGGCGAGAGCCTGAGCTGCCTTGTCAAACGCGAAAAGTGACCGTCGGAGTCGACACAAGATGACGTAAAAAATCACGTGACGTCATCCCGATGTCACAGGTCGCCAACACTTCACGACATCACATGGTGGTGGCGTCGTAGGATGACGTCATCACGTGACGCCATCTCTTGGTCGAAGATGGACCGATCCTGGAGGCACTGCAGTACCACATGAGGTGCAGAAAGGGAGGGGGGATCAACACAATCGACTGAGGAGAGAAAGAAGAAGAAAATACGAAGAAACGGAAAAAACAAGAACATGACCCAAGAGAGAGTTGAACTGGTTGAATTTGTGAAACAGATTTAAACTTT
The DNA here is from genome assembly GCF_013339695.2 of Rhipicephalus sanguineus. Classification (NCBI taxonomy): domain Eukaryota; kingdom Metazoa; phylum Arthropoda; class Arachnida; order Ixodida; family Ixodidae; genus Rhipicephalus; species Rhipicephalus sanguineus. Next base: position 123,135,952 of record NC_051186.1, on the reverse strand, counting down.
CATGTGCTGCAAGTTTTCGATTAATTATATACCACCACTCTGCGATCGTCTATGAACCAAGTCACAGTTAAGAAATTAATGTGACCCCACCGAAATGCCGTTGGACCCTGGTTCGATATCAGGACCAATACGAAAAAAAAAATGTCTTCAACCGATAAGTTTTCCTTCTTTCTCATGAGATGGTATAGGCTATCATAGTTGTAGCTTCGAGCTGTAAACGAAAGCATCAAACCTGCCATCGTCGAAACCTGCAAGGTTGATGCCTTTAGGTAGCAAGCGAAGGTTAGTTGGTCGTTTACAAACTAGTAACTTTCACGTAATATGCGCGACGACATCGGCAAAATGAATATTCCATATTCGGAGCCCTGGCCACGAGTGGTGCTGCAGGGCTAACAATTCCAGGACATGCAGAAATGCCGAAGAAAATCGACGGGGAACGGCAACCGGCTCATTGCAGCTGGCAACTGGCAGTTGGCAAGCGTAATACGGAGGTTGCGGGTTCGTATCCTGCCGACGGCAATTTGGTTTTTCATAGACATGTATTTCCCTTAGTCTCCCATTGACCATACTTCAAATGAAAACTACAAATGACAGCCCCTATGTTCTGCATTCCTTGGCTTCAGACTTGGCGGTAATGAAATTACAGTACTTAAGTTATTTTTGTTGTAACGTAATGTAATCAGTTACTTTCGTCAGCTGGTACTTAAATGCAATAAATTACTTCAACCAAGTAATCTTGAAGAAGATTACTCATTGCATTCCGAATTACTGTTGACTAAAATTAAGCGAGTCCGCTTCTCTCATGACATAAAAAACTGACCACATAAGGAAAGAAAAGTAGCGAAGACCGGTTCGTTTGAATGCTAAATATCGAGCATTGAACGGGAATTTGCGCGAGAACATCACGCCAGAAGACACCGCGACGCATACGACGGCATTTTTTTTAAATTACGAGGAAGGGGCCCATTCGGCTATCAACTCATGAATTCCAGCTTTGGAGAAACAGCGGCATCGCTGAGCTGACATGTCTTTGAAGAATATCCGAAAATGCTTCGGATATGCTGTGTACATTACATTCCGTAGAGCACCTTCATTATCCTGTACTTTTATGCCAGTTAACGGGCTAAAAATACATAACCATTCTTTTTTGTTTCGTTCTTTGTTATTGTTACGGGTCACTGCTGTTGCATTACTATGTGCTTGATTGACATGTTGGCATGTTGTTTGAAGACTGTTGGCGATATGGTCTCTGTTTTCGAACTACTTTTGCATTGTTTTTGCTATGGTGCACTGTCCTTGCTGTTTCTGTTATTCTTTCTGTGACTGCCACCGAACTGATGTATGGTTGAATCGGCCTTTAGTCCTTTCAACCCAGATAATGTGTGTCTAAATAATCTCACTTAAAAAATGAAGAAACTGTTCGTGATGTTCAGCGTAGCCCTTATACGTGCCAGCGGAGCGACATTTCATTATGGCGGAGGACACTCTGCCCTTTAAGCATTAATAATAATCGTTGAGGTTTAACGTCCCAAAACCACGATATGATTGAGAGATGCCGAAGTGGAGGGCTCCGGAAATTTTGACCACCGGGGGTTATTTAACGTGTACCTAAATCTAAGTACACGTGCCTCTAGCATTTTCGCCTCCATCGAAAATGCGGCCGCTGCGGCCGGAATTCGATCCCGCGACCTGTGGGTCAGCAGTCGAGCACCTAAACCACTATACCACCGTGGCGGGTGTCCTTCAAGCAAGCACACCTTTCTGATGCTCAATTCGGGATCGCAGCTTCTGCGGTGATGCAACGAAGTTCTCTCAGATTTCAATGCATATATGCTGTATGTAAAGTGTGCATGAATTAGTGCTTATCAATGATGACCTTTTGTCAAAGTAATTTAAGAGTAATTTCATTACTTTTCAGAAGTAATTGTAAATAGTAATGTCATGTCATTACTTTCTGCCAGCTGTGATTTGTGGTGTAATTTAAATACATTTATAAAAATCCTAGAAAAGTAATTAGAGACAATCCTGAATTAATTTTCGGAGTAATTTTGCCATCTCCCCTTGGATTCATTATACATGCTGTTTTAATACGGATGCATATGTTATATATATGTTATATAGAGATTATGGTTGGCGGCATACGATGTTTTCCAACAGAGAACGTGCTTCCACTGTGTTCCGGCTGCGTTCATTTTTTTTTTTGTACAGAGTTACACTTTACAAGGAAAACTGCACGTGTAATTTTTCTTCTTGATTGAGCACTGCTTAATTCTAGATAATATAACTGCTGCTTCCACGCAGCCTAATGGTGAATTCCATTGGCAGATTCGGAGCACTTCCGGTAGCAGTTTTTCTGCTCCATTCGGAGCAAGTCTGTTCCATTGGCGGATTGAGAGTGCTCCCTGTATGTTTCATTGGCAGATCTGGAGCAGCTCCGGCGCCAGATCCACTCCACGGAGCAGCTCTCGCTACTCCGCGAAAAGCGGCGGATTCGACCGGAAGTCGCAAGCTCCCCGCGCGTGCGCAAAGCGTGGCGTACCGCGTGTGCGATGAAATGCGCTGTCCGACCACGCCCGTTCTCTCCGCTCGCGCCCGTGAAGGCGAAAACTGCGCGAACTGCGAGGAATGCTGGGCGCTTGCGAAGTAGATGTACGCTAGCGCCCCCTGCCGTTTGCTCTGGCGAAGGCGCTTGTGTTCCACTGGCAGATTTCCTTCGGATGCTCTCCACGGAGTGGAGTGCTCCGGCGTAGAGTTCATCGGCCACTCCGAATCCGCCAATGGAATTCACCATAAGACGTGGCAATTAGTTTCACAGTAACTAATTATGCAAAAATTAATTTGTTTGCTTACACGGTGCTCTGCTTCTGTGCACCTGGCACCATGCCTGAAAGAAGAAGAAGATGCGGAAGGTACGCATTAGAGAGGAGATGCGAAAAAAGCGCCTTGCTTACGAACACTCATAACAATAGAGACGTGGGAAATGAATTTTACGCAATGTTCTTTTCTTATTACAACCACACGTGGCACACAAGGTAAGTTGCGGCGCGTTGTTAATGAATTACAGTAATTCTGCGAAATGTGTAACAATTTTAGCAACTTATAAAGGCAAGCTTAAATATGAACCGCGGTTAAGTTTCATCGAGTAGAAGGCTGTTGAGCAGCTTCCGTACAACAACAACAGTAAAAATGAAAACGTCTGAAATACGGCTGTATGCGTGAAGTAAAGCTCACAAAAGTAGACGGTTTTTACGATGAGATTGCACAACACAGTCATCACATATCAATTGCCGAAAGTTACGCATGACCAAGAACGTTGAAAGTTAGAAATACCTCCTCGCCAGGACTGGCTATATGGCTAAGCAAAATGAAAAAAAAAAAAGTCTCGGTGGCGTTATGCAGGGATTAACAACATATACACAACACCACGAGGTACACGCGATGGGTAGCCTTGTAAGCCGTTGAAAGGCTGCTGATCAGAAAACTTGCACTATTAACTGCCTCTCAGGTTTGCAAATGCAGCTTGAATAGAGCAAGTGGTGGAAGGGGGGCTATCAGGTAGCGGGTTTCCTTATCTAGTAGTTCCGGCACATGGAAGCGGCACGCTTGCACATGTTTGGCTACTTGGTTTTCACCTCATGTTATCGGACGGCCAGAACAAGCCTGACTTCCAGCTTTCCTCCTCCATAAGCTATACGTCATACGGGGCTTTGATTCCAAAAACTACAAGTCAAGTCTTTATTTCTATACCTACAAAGGTTGGCGGTCTCATGGATGTTCTTCAAAGTTGTCCAAGTGTTCTTGGACAACTTTGAAGGGCCCCTAAACCACCTCCGATAATTTTTTAACATTTCAAGTAAACGCGCGCCTCATGTTCAGAATGCCGTCACGGTCAACAATGCCAAACGCGGCAGCGCTAGGGCGCCCCACAAATTCCAGGAAACGATCCCTTCTTCTATCCGTTCCTTTCGGCAATCCTCAGCGTACTCCGTGACGTAGACATTGTCGTCTGCTCATGTAATTCACAAAAAGAACCTGTTTGTCTGCTCGCAGGTAGGGTGGATAAAATAACGCAGGTACGCGCGCTCGCCGCTCTTCCTCCTCGCACGGTGAGGAGGAGCACTCGGTCAGGAGGAGAGACGAGCCGACAAACTAAGCTTAGCGAAGGAAAGAGCGAAACGAGCGAGGACATTTTTTGTATCATCAAACGCGCGTAACTCCGCTATTACAGCACCGCTTCGGAAAATTCTGACGGCTACGTGTTCGTTGTAGACTCGTCTACATCTGCAACACCACAATTAAATTTCGACCTCTGAATGGTTTAGGGGCCCTTTAGAAGTGCCCAAACGTTCGCAACTGCTTTGTGATTCCCGAAAGCGCCTTTCGGCAATGAACTCCGTATAGTTTCTGAGGATACAAGTGCCGCTTCGCTTTCACTGGGGAAACGAGGACACAACACCTGACAACTTTTCCATCTCGCGAATGTGCAGAATGCCCCACGACATCTAATCGAACTTTATACATAACATGACGGCGGCACCGACGCCGATGGCAAAAATGCGACTGGAGCGTCCATATATTGCTATCGCAAAAAAGGAAGATTACCTATACCTGTCACTTTTTTTGTGAGTCTTGAGTTGTCATGTGCATAACTCCCTTTGAAGGTACACTTTAGCTCTCTTCCGGAAAGTCGCGCCGCCCTCGACTCTCCGAAGAGAGTACAACGGTCTCCGAAATATAGACGGTTTCGCCAGCGCTTGCCGTTCTCTGGCAACATTGTGCGTTGACCGGAAACTGGCCCTAGAAAACTTCCTGTTTACCTTGTTTTAGCGTGGTTTTAGCCTGCGTTGCTGGCCGCGGCTGCTTGTGTTTCGATGTTTTCTGCTGATAGAATTATCCCGATGAAGCGCTCGCGACTCGTGCACTGTCCTGTAGTGCCAGGATGCAGTCTGCGATACGGAGCTAATTTGCTATCGCAAGTCAAAACGTTCTGTTTCCCGAGAGGTGAAGGCAGAAAGAGCGCCTGGATTGCAGTGATCAGGCGAGAAAACTGGATTCCCATGAAAAGCGCGTAGATTTGTTCTGCCCACTTTATCAAAGGCAAGTAAAGTTCAAAGCATACTCTAATGGCACAGAGGCGATGCTGAGACGTTAGTCGAAGGTCCCCAATGAAAAAGAACACGTCGGACGCCGTCGTCTTCCACCCGTGGCAGAGAAGTACGCTGACGCCTGAAGTGGATAGCAAGAGGTGGAAGCTGGCTAACGCAGAAAATTCACCGTAAAGGTGTTTCCTGTAGTTGGAACCTCATCAGTGATGTGTACTGTTCGAAGCAACACGCGGAGCACCAAAGCAACCGCGCTCAACATGAATTCCCGCACAATGTAAGTCGCGGTGCCCGTGTTTTGTTGCCGTTGAGTTTGCATTTTATGAGAGCGACGCCTGCGAATGGGTTCGCATCAGTGAGAGCAAATGACTCATCACCTGTCTTGTTGCCGTCAATGTACATCGCCCCACTCTAGCTAAATCATTTTCCGGTGTGAGTGTGGGCAGTAGATGTAGGCGGGTGAACTTGAAAGTTGTATTCATGAATGCTGTACTCGTGAATAAACCATAGTAGTTCGCGTGACTCGGCCGCACCTGACATCATCGCATGAGTACATTCATCTATATTATCTCAGTCACACCGAAAATGTCGGATTGCGTGCGATTCCGATCGGCGCCGATCTCTATCAAGAGTGCCCGGTGTGACACAGGCGCAGTAATAAGCGTTGGGAGCGGCCCGCTGCGCGCTAATCGCGCGTACCGAAGGACTAAAATAAAGTTGTTCATCCATTCATCCATCGTGAGGTTGTGTGCCTAGACGAATATACATAAATGTGTCCGCGGCTGTGATAAAAGGCAGGTTTTTGGCTCCTGTCGAAAAGCCGAATTGCACGACTTCTCTATCCAGCGGATCAGGCAATTCTCCTCGCGGCTGCAGTTTCTACTTGTACCTCTCCCGTGCGACGTCGTCGAGCCCATTCATGCAGACGCTAGACATCGCTCTAAATACATCTGAAGGAATGCGCCAGAAATAATAGAGCAACAAACTCAAACACACCAGGAAATACGGCCGGGACCATTGAAAAAGTATTACCGGAAGTGGCGCACCGGAAGTCTTCTTGGGCAGGCCGTTCGGTGCACGCCAGTTTGTTTACCAATAGCGAAACCGTCTATATAAACAGAGTTATATATAAGCAACTCAAGTACCTTTAAGGACAGTTAAATACGTGGTACATTTTGAAAGAGTGCGAAAGACAAAACACTCAGAAGACTTATCAACAAAGCTCTCACCTGCTTCGGTTGGAGGCGCTGCCTCTTCAAACGGCGGTTCATAGCAGTAACCTAACTCCGGCGCCTGGAAGGGGGTGACGGGGGCAGCCGGTGCCTGGAAGGGAGTGGCCTGGCCAGCCGGTGCCTGGAAGGGAGTGGTCTGGCCAGCCGGTGCCTGGAAGGGAGTGGCCTGGCCAGCCGGCGCCTGGAATGGGGTGGCCGGAGCAGGCGGCGCCTGGAAGGGTGTGGCCGGGGCGGCCGGGGTTCCTGGGATTTCCGTTGCAATCATCGAACGGCCACCCGATGTCACCAGAGCTAGTTTGCATGCGTCTGGAGTTAGGCCCGATCCGACCGGAGCGAGCAGCGCAACGGCATCTGGCGTGGGAAATAGAGACAACTTAAATGGTCACTTGATATGGATTAATAATAATAATATTTGTGGGGTTTAACGTCCCAAAACCACGATATGATTATGAGAGACGCCGTATTGGAGGGCTCTGGTAATTTCGACCACCTGGGGTTCTTTAACGTCACCTAAACGGCACACGGGCCTCAAGCATTTTCGCCTCCATCGAAAATGCGGCCGTCGCGGCCGGGATTCGATCCCGCGACCTGCGGGTCAGCAGTCGAGCACCATAACCACTAGACCATCGTGGCGGGTCACTTGAAATGGATTAGCTTAAAAGAAAATTATGAATTTAATTTCGTTTACTTGTGTAGGACTTGACTGCCGAGGTACAGTCGAATGTTCTAGTAGAACTCGTTGTTGGGATAGTTGGCGCATTACATCAACTAGCCCAACAACGAACAACAGATGTTTTCCTTCAGCTTATCATGTGTTCCTCCGTTTTTGGCTGGATATATTTCCTTGATACAGTCAAATGTCGTCATAACAAAGTAGCGTCGGGATAGTATACTAGTTAGTTATATTCATTATTCGTTGTAATAGAACAGAGCAAAATAGGCTATAATAAATCGGCAATCTGGCTCGCTCAACAACTCTCCATACAAGGAACGCATTATTCTAGGCTTCGGACCCGCTATAAACGAGGTAATCCTCACCCGTCTTCTTGTGGCATTTCAAACTAAGTAAATCGGAGCATGAGCAGGGAAAAGTACAACACAACAACTCGCGCAACTTTTTAACCAGATTTTCGACCTAATTTTGAATGCCACAACATACAGAAAAATGTGGTTGTGAGTTGCCTTTCAATCTTCATTTTGCTTTTTATGCTACTTTTTGAGTTTCGAGCCTCGCGCGAACTGAATATTTTTTCTTTGTTACAGCCTATGTCGCGGCGGCTCTCGAGTTGTCGGTTTCGTTATAAAAACTATAGATATGTCAATGAAATGAAGCGTGACCAAACAAAGTTCATATTGTAACGCACAATTCAGGCAGTATGCGAATAACTATTTATTGAGGGGCTAACTTGTGCCCGAAAAGCAAAATGAAAGATGCTCACAACCTTTTTCGCAGGAGACCCAAAAAAGAATCAATCTCCGAGAGGTCCTCGAGCGGCGCGTCACTTCTTCTTCATCGCATCACGCGCTGAGAAGTCGCGTGCCATCACGGCCTTTTCTTGTTTTAGCGCGCACAAACCTGCGCGCTTAGTTTGATCATGTCTCTCTTGCGTCATTATTTAGTTGGGCGTACGCAGAAGTTGCGTACGCTGCGCACAATACGTTGCGTACGCTGCAAGCGAAGCGTGCTACAACAGTTTTAGTTTAACGTACCCTGATGCGTTTCACTCATATAGATTAGTCGTACGCGAGATGTGAGTGTTTTCGCATGCTTATCAGCGCCACCGACGTCAGAAGAATGCTAGGTCCCAGGAGTAACGTGGCCTCTGTGATCTGCACGCAGGACCTCCCGATGGCCTGGGTAATGGCCACTGGCATACATGTGAGGCGGCGGCGTTCGCTGTGTGCATTTTTGGCGTCGTCCCTGGCTGCATTGGTTGCGCGCGTTGACCTTTGCCGTAAACGTTGAACATTACTATGTGCACACAGCTTTGAAGCTGGGTACACTATGGAAGAATGGCGTTTGATGGACTACGGCCGCACTGGATCGAACACAGCGTTCTATCTAGCGCGGCTGTGTATGAGGCTTAGCGTATACCTTACAGCAACTGGTCGTATTGCAGGCATTCTTGACTTTCCGATCTACTAGCAGTACTTTCAAGGAATCAAAGCTCGCACAACGCTCAATGTGCGTTATGTTGCGGCATGAATAAAAGTAAGAGCCAAGCTCACGTTCTTTTTTTTTTTACGGCGTCATTCGCCTAGATGCCTGATAGAAATAGATAGCGCGTTCGCGCACACAACCTGTCGAAGACGGTTGCTTGAGGATTTCTGGGAGACGCCAGGCTATGTCTTCCCACTGGTCAGGACGCCGGAACGTGCCGCTTGATTGTACCTTGTCTGGCATGGAAACATGGCCTTTCAATGTGGAGTACACACGACTTGCATCGGGTTCACTATTGCTGTCTGCGTCGAACGCCACTGCAGCCGCCATGGGCTCTCGTTTCTGGTTTGTTCGAGATCTCGCGAGAACGCAACGTAGTAAGCGTTGCGTTACGTACGCAGCGTCTTGCTACGGGCGTACGCGCGCATCCCTGGAATAGATACGTTACGTACTGCGCATGCGCACTTCTCTCCCGTGGCCGTGCTGCGTACGTAGGCTCGTTACGTACGCCCAACTAAAAGTGTCTATTATCCCTCTTCCAAGAACGCATCGTCCCGATGCGTACGGTGGCAATGCTGTTAACAAGGTCTGATTCGTGATCTCCGTTGGGAAAAGTGGAATGCGAACTGATTGGAGGTGTATAGCACAATGTTCATTGCCTGTCATAGTATGGCTTCATCCTGACCACATGCACAGTTTCTGTGCGACGTCGGCATCTTGATGAGCTCACTTGTCCTTCCGGTGTAACCTCGTAGGTTAAGGGGCCCATTCGACGAAGGACTCGATAAGGGCCGAAATAACGACGCAGATGCTTTTCGGAGAGGCCAGGCGTCCGTACGGGAGTCCATATCCAAACCATGTCGCCTGGTGCGTAGTCAACTTCTCTGTGCCGCAGGTTGTAGCGGTTTGCGTCAATGCGTTGTTGCTGTTTAATGCGATGCCGTGCCAACTGCCGTGCATCTTCGGCTCTCTGGGTGAACTGGCTGATATCAGGCTTTTGCTCTGCATTGTCACTTACAGGCAGCATTGCATCTAAGTGCGTGGTAACTGTTCGACCGTACACCAGCTGGAATGGCGTCACCTTAGTAGTCTCCTGCAGTGCAGTATTGTAAGCAAATGTGGCATACGGCAGTATCTTATCCCACGTGCGGTGCTCCAAGTCGACGTAAATGGACAACATATCGGTAAGCGTTCTGTTTAGCCGCTCTGTTAACCCATTTGTTTGAGGGTGATAGGCAGTTGTTTTCCTGTGGCAAGTATGAGTGTCTCATAATAGACTGCGTCAAATCGGCTGTGGATGCAGTTCCTCGGTCCGTGATAACAACCCTAGGGGCACCGTGTCGTAGGACTATGTTTGTGACAAAGAATTCAGCTACTTCGATAGCTGTTCCCCTGACCAGAGCGGCTGTCTCGGCATGTCGGGTAAGATAATCTGTTGCCACTACAATCCATCGCTTGCCGAAGGATGATGTCGGAAAAGGGCCAAGCAAGTCCATTCCTACTTGTTCAAACGGTGCTCCTGGGGGCTCTATTGGTTGAAGGTGGCCGGCTGGTTTTAACGGGGGTGTTTTGCGTCTCTGGCAATCGCGGCATGTTCTCACATAATGCTGTACAGTATCTAATAACTTTGGCCAGTAGTACTTTGCACGAATACGAGCGAGTGTTCTACTCACTCCGAGGTGTCCTGCTGATGGGTCGTCGTGACATGCTTCCAATATTTCGGATCGTAAGGCCGATGAGACGACGAGTAGGAATTTCTCTGTGCTGTGCTCGAAGTTCCTCTTGTATAGCACGTTGTTTTTCATCACATACGATGACAATCCCCGGGCGAAAACTCGTGGTACACGGTCGATTTGTCCTTGTAGATGTCTGATGAGTGGAAGCAACTCGTCATCAGATTGTTGGTATCTAGCCATGTCCGACGAGGTGATGGATCCAAGAAACGGAAAGTCGTCTCCATCTTCCGCAGGTGCAGATTCGACCGGTGCGCGTGATAGGCAATCCGCATCACTGTGCTTACGGCCAGACTTGTATACGACCGTTACGTCGTACCCTTGTATAGTCTCAGACTCCACCTAGCAAGTCGCCCAGAAGGATCCTTGAGGCTTGCCAGCCAGCACAACGAGTGATGGTCACTCACTGCTCGGAACGGTCTACCATATAAGTATGGTCGGAATTTTCCTATGGCCCATATTACCGCGAGACATTCCTTTTCCGTTGCCGAGTAGTTGGTTTCAGCCCTCGAAAGAGTGCGGCTTACGTATGCGATTACCCGTTCCTCTCCATTTTGCCACTGAATGAGGACGGCACCGAGCCCCAAATTGCTTGCGTCCGTGTGAATGTCTGTTGCCGCTTCGTCATCGAAGTGTGCAAGAACCGGGTGGTTTTGAAGTCGTCGTCGTAGCTCGTTGAATGCATACTCTTGTTCGCTTGTCCAGACGAACGGCACATTTTCCTTTGTCAGTCGCGTCAGCGGCTCGGCAATCTTCGAAAAATTTTTGACAAAGCGTCTGTAATAGGCGCAAAGTCCTAAAAATCGTCTGACGGCCTTTTTGTCCGTCGGCGTAGGAAATTTTTCTACAGCTGCAGTCTTCTCAGGGTCAGGGCGGATGCCTTCAGAGCTAACTACATGGCCGAGGAAAAGCAGTTCATGAAAGCCGAAATGACACTTTTGTGGCTTTATCGTCAGCCCTGCTGAACTAATGGCATTGAGCACAGTCCGTAGCCGTTCCACATGCTGATCGAAGGTGGCCGAAAAAATCACGACATCATCGAGATAAACAAGACAGGACCGCCATTTTAACCCGGATAGCACAGTGTTCATCATGCGCTGAAACGTGGCAGGTGCGGAGCAGAGGCCGAACGGAAGTACCTTGAACTCGTACAGTCCATCTGGGGTGACGAATGCTGTTTTTTCCCGATCTCTTTCGTCCACCTCTATCTGCCAGTATCCACTATTGAGGTCCAGAGAGGAGAATAATTTCGCATCTCGTACTCTGTCAAGGGTGTCGTCGATCCTTGGAAGCGGATAGACGTCCCGCTTCGTGACGGCGTTCAACTTCCGGTAGTCTACGCAAAAGCGTAAAGTGTGGTCCTTCTTCTTTACTAGCACCACAGGCGAAGCCCATGGGCTGGCCGACGGTTGAATTACGTCGTCTCTAAGCATTTCTTCAACCTGGTTTCTGATTACCTCTCTCTCTTTTGGTGATACTCGGTAGGGATGCTGGCAAATGGGCCTCACAGATTCCTGGATTATGATGCGGTGTTTGGCGATCGATGTTCTCTGGACTTTCGATGACGTTGAGAAACACGAGGCAAATTCTCGTACAAGGTTCTCGATTTGCTGCTTCTGGTTCGATGATAGTGCTGTCTCGATGTGGATGGATGCGAGTATGGAGTCTATGCTGTCAGAGTTGAGTCGTGCAGCCTCAGAAGAACTGAAATCCGTACTCTGAACGTAATCGTTCAGGCGACCAATGACAGTTCCCTTCGCAAGATGTTGCACTTCATTTCCGAAATTAGTCAGAAAGACATTTGCGCACCCGTCACGCAGCCGGACAATACCTCTTGCCACACAGATCCCTTTTTCGAGTAAGAGCGCGGTGTTGCTCTCTGCCATTCCTTCATAGTCGCTGAATACGTTGTCTCTGACCGCGACAGCGATGCTGGATCTCGGAGGTACCGTTACGTCGTCGTCTACAATCTGGAGCGCATCGAATCGTTCTTCACACTCAAATGTCGCGATGGCATGCTTCGTTGAGAAGGACACACACGTTTCCTGCAAGTTTATCACTGCACCGTTCGCCTGCAAAAAGTCCATTCCTATAATCACATCTCTTGAGCATTCTGACAGAACCATGAAACTGGCGACGTAAGTGAAACCACGTATTCCGATTCTAGCTGTGCACCTGCCGGCCGGGTCGATAAGGTGTCCTCCTGCGGTTCGTACTTGTGGCCCTGTCCATGGAGTCAGCACTTTCTTCAGTTTTCTAGCAAGTCCTCTACTCATGACTGAATGGTCTGCACCTGTGTCTACCAGAGCAGTAGTTTCGCAGCCGTCTATAAGCACTAACAAATCGGAAGCGACGTTACTGTTTCCGCTCGTATTCTCGGGTCCTTCGTCATATTTCGGAATTAGCGCTGGAGATTCTGTTCTTGCGTCGGCAGCGGCCTCACCTCCACAGGTCGCCGATTCTAGTTTTCTCGAAGCGGGCTTTGGGAACGTCGCCTTGGAGAGTTGGAGGATGGACGTGGGCTCGGCGATCGATACCTCAGTGGCGCTGTTGACCGTGGTTGATGCTGTTGTGAGAAGCAAGGACCTTGGCGCGTTGACAGGTACTCCTCGATTTCAAACGGGCGTTCTCCGTTCCTTGGGCAAGGAGCGTTTACGGGAAATCCTCGAAGCCCCGCTCGGCGGTATTCGCACATCCGGTAAAGATGGCCAGCTTCGCCGCAGTGATAGCAAAGCGGGATTCGATCAGGAGTGCGCCATATGTCAGCCTTCCGGAATCTTGTCTCAGGCACGGGTGGCGTGAACCGAGGTTTGGGCAAGTGGGTGGTTGCCTGGACGAAAGTACGTACAGGGGTTCCTCTGACTGCCTCGGCGTACGAGATTACTGGCTGCACCGGTAACGACGCCTGAGGCTGTGCTTGTGGCTGCTGTTCACGGACTGCCTGTCTTACTTCCTCGCGAACCACTTCCGCCAACGACGCGACCGTTGCCGAGCTGCTGTTGAACTGTTGCCTCTGGAGCTCTTCTCGAACCACAGATCGAACGAGCTCTCGTAACACGTCGATGCTATTCCCGAAGACTGCTGACCCTGCTTCTACAGATGCGACGTTCACATCTCGGTTGTACTGCCTAGCTCGCTGTTGGAGGGTCCTTTCCACCGCTGTCGCCTCGGAACGGAATTCGGCGACGGTTCTCGGAGGGCTTCGTACCAAACCAGCAAAAATCTCCTGCTTCACACCGCGCATCAGATGCCGAAGCTTTTTGTCCTCGCTCATACTCGGATCGGCACGGCGAAACAAGCGGGACATGTCTTCGACATACATCGCCACGCTCTCGTTGTTTCGCTGATTCCTTGCTTGCAAAGCAGCTTCAGCTCTTTCCCTGCGGTCTGTGCTCGGGTACGTAGCCAGTAGCTCTCGTCGGAAGTCGTCCCATGACCGAAGGACACCTTCATGGTTTTCGAACCACGTTCGTGCGCTGTCCTGCAACGCGAAATAAACGCGGCGGAGCTTGCGGTCCTCGGCCCATCTATTGCAGTCAGCGACGCGCTCAAAGCCCTCCAGCCAGTCCTCGGCGTCTTCATGGGGGTCGCCATGGAAAGGCTCGGGCGTCCACGGCTGGTCAACAACGACGTGTGTTGCGGCAAACTGGGATGTCATTTCCGTACTGTCACCGGAGACAGCTGGAGCTACTCTAGGCTCTGGTGGCAGGGGAAATTCGGGCGGCTCACCACGTAGACGACGGCTGGTGCGCTGGTGGACAGGTGTGAGCTCGGTGGGTTCGAGTCGTCGTGCTTCCGGACTGCTTCCTCTAACTTGAACAGGGCTTGAGATCATTACCCAGCACCTCCACCAGAACTGTAACGCACAATTCAGCCAGTATGCGAATAACTATTTATTGAGGGGCTAACTTGTGCCCGAAAAGCAAAATGAAAGATGCTCACAACCTTTTTCGCAGGAGACCCAAAAAAGAATCAATCTCCGAGAGGTCCTCGAGCGGCGCGTCACTTCTTCATCGCATCACGCGCTGAGAAGTCGCGTGCCATCACGGCCCTTTCTTGTTTTAGCATCGGGCCGCTGTTCTCTCGGAGGGCGCACGAACCTGCGCGCTTAGTTTGAACATGTCTCTCTTGCGTCAATATTTAGCTCGCTATAACCGATTATTCGCTATATAAGTGTTCGTTAAAACAAGGTGGCACTGTACCAAGTGTAAAGATGGTCGGACAATCGCTATGCCAGAGAATTATGCAAAAATTAAGGTTGGTTAATGACTGGCCGCGCCTTCAAGTTCTCGCACCAGTGTGCCATGATGCTATTGATTATGGTTCAAGCAGTTCAAACACAGACAGTATTGAATCATGGTGAAGCTCGTAGACATCTGGCACGCAAAACTTTTACAGACGCATGAAGGAATGATAAAAATTGTGACATCAAGAGTTCAATGGTTTGGAATGCGACTTGAGAAAAATGAAATTAGAATTTCTGCACCTTTTGTTGCCCTAGGCGGGATCGGGGCGAAGAGGAGAGAAGTTAGATATGCAACGAAGATGCGTTAACCAGAGTAACTATCTGGTTACTCTGCACTGGAGGATAGGAAGAGGGCATAGAAAAATGTGACGGCAATGAAAGGTGAAAATGAAATGAACATGTGCGCATAAAACAAGAGGAACGCCTTCTGTCCGACAGCAGCAACACGGTCATGAGCTGAGTATTGCGGTGGCGGCGTTGTCATACGCGTAAAACCCGGGGCCGGCGCCCAAACGAATAGATAAATGCGACCCTCGAAGGTACGCCGGTCGCGTGCTCATTTGTATGCGCCGTTTTCCAACAATGGACCCTCTACCGATCGTGGGCTTGTTGGCGATCAGCCGTTTTTGATAGGACAATCGCATCTTTTATCGAGGTCCCTTGTCATTTCACGCTGTCACGTGTAATTTTTCATTGCCTTGATATGAACGCGCGACCTCATGTTCCGGCGCCGGCGCCGGAACGTGAGTCATTAGGCAGGATGCCAACAGCGTAGGCGAGCCTTCACGCCACGCTCGCATCCAGTCAGAGTCATGTCGCTTCCGCCGGGGAGAAAATAGGTCAAATAAAAAACGAATAAATAAAAGTAGTAGGTCAAGCACGCACACTCGAAGCTTTGCTTGCCCCCATTTTCCCGATAAGGAAAGGGCTCCTGATTTTTTTTTAATATTCGCGATGTTTAACAGAATAACACTGGTGTTTTAGACCCATTCCGGTGAAGGTCGGGTGCCTTCCGTAAACACACGGCTGTCAAGACTGTGGGTCCTTGTGCGCAGCGTGGTAACTAAGAGCAACGCAGGTGTTCAAATGAGGCCAGTGGCGCAGATGGCGGTGGTGCGTAATATCGAGCGGCACGACCCGGTATAGCTCTCTACAAGATAAAACCAGTTTCAGCATATGCGTATAGCAGTCTTTGACTCAGCACTAAAAGACGTAGACTAAGAAAGTACAAACACACAGGACGAGCGCTGTTTTTTTTTTACATTGGAAGGGTTAGGGCTGTTACACTGCATGGAGCCCTGTGTTTGTGCCTTCTTAGTCTACGTCTTTTAGCGCTGCTTCAAGAATGCATTTGCACCAACTTGCCCAACTTTCTGTCTTGTCGCATACAACACTATCGCGTCGTGTATAAACATAACAAGCACAAGTGTACGTACGATAGCTGGATGTTCAGGGGATTGACTTAGGTTGCAGGACTACAGACAGTTTAACAGGTTGGTTCGGGTTCATATAGTGATGCCAGGGCAGCACTGCAAAACAAAGACGAAAACATTATCTTTAATGTCATACAAGAAACCTGTATCGCATAAAACGATTGCTTATAGCACGGCTCCAATGCACCGTGCATTGGACAGCCGAAATGAACCTTGCTCGGGATTATCGAGAGCAAAGTTCGAGAGGCGTTTGAACGGCTTACAAGGTCCGGATAAACATCGTATGGAAAGATCTAAGATTAGTGCTTTACTAACCTTGTGAAACACAGCACGGAATGCTCCAGCACAAAACAACGGCACGAACAGAAGGAGAAATATTGCACACAACAGATCGATTTTTTATTACATATGTATGCTGTTTTGCTTGCCAGGGTTCATGTCGAAGCTTTAGTTCTGCGACAAGCCTCTCCTGCAAAGGTTCCTCTTTGGTTAAAGAAGATCACGTACCTGAGGTGCCAAGTGTCTTTTCTTCTTCTACCCTGACGGCTTTCCCTGGTCGATGTTCAAATTGAATGATGATGATGATGATGATGATGATGATGGTGATGGCCTACGTATAGTTTCACCTCTTCTCCCAGGGAGATTGGCCAAGAATATAAGGTGATGGTGACTCCAGAAGCTGGACATAACTCACCAAGAGGGATTGACGAAGAAATCGGGAAGCGACGAAAAAAAAAAACGACCGCTACGCTATAATTTCCCCGAGAAAAAGAGGCAAAATATTGGTGAACATGTGCGCCGGCAAGCTCAACAAGGTTGACTGATATAGGTTTTCATGCCACTATTATCGTCGTCGCTTGAAAATCAACAGAGCATAGAGATTTAGGCCATAGAATCGATCTTTACTCTTGTTTTTTCTGCTTTTCCAAATTTCTTTATTATTTCTTATTCAAATTCCACGCTTCATTGCTTATATCATGTTCTATTTTTCTATTCTTAACAAAATTTTTTTTTCATTTTAACACGAAAGTATTTTATGCCGGGGTCCATCAAGACTTTCATGACGTATTTTCGTCACGGAAGTACATCAGCAAAATGAATGCCATCAGATGGCAAAGAATAAAAACTAAAAGTTTCGTTGACGGGAATCGAACCCATGACCTCTCGGTGCGCGACGACGGCTGGTGGGCGTTTAGCCCACTGAGCTACCGCCAAACACATTACGGAGGCGACATCAACGCGCCTTTTATCTTTCACACTTGCCTCTCACAGTGGCCTTGGATGGATGGATGCTATGAGCGTCCACTTTATAACGGGGCGGTGACATCTGTGCCACTGGGTTTCAAAAAAGAAAAAAAAAATCACAGCATATCCACGGAGTGAATGATGATGAGTGGGCGAAGCTGCGGAGGTTCATCGGTAAACCGTGAATCTTCCGTGAATTCTGCCCAGTACATCATCACCGACGTGAGATCGGGCGCGTTTATACTAAAGGTTCGATGAGTTATGACGACTTGCAGCTCACTTTAATTTTACATGTACGCTGTGAATTTTCATTGTTTACAAAACCATTGCTTAAAAAAATTCGGCAGATACCACGTACCGTGGGAGTCGATGTTATGCGAAGCATGCGGCGGGTAGGGGACTGTGGCATAACTTTTTTTACTGAGTGACACGTTACAAAATGACGCTAAAGATTTGTATAAATTTTATACGCACACATATGTATGTTGAAGAGCCGCATATGTGTTATATAACCAGTTGTTTAGGTTAGGTATGCAACGTGGGCATTACCAACACCAGAAGCGGTAAGCTTTTATGTAGTGCTTATACGTGTCTCGAGCACGCACGCACGTTTCACGAACCCATGTACATGTGTGCAAGAAGTTCTTGACAGTTCTTGAACAAGGGCATCATCACCGTGATCAGTGAGTGCCAGCAGCTGCTCATGATTTGTTATGGGATCCGGTCGTGATCGTGGTGACGAGGGGTCCATGTGTAGTGAAGTATGTGGTATAGTAGAGCTGTTGGAATTCATGGATGCCTCGGTCATTTCGTCGACAAATTGTCTGTCGACAGAGCCGGCGACATGTCGGAACCTGAAGCCACCTTCCACGTTGGTGAGGCATAGGCCGTCGAGGCTAGTAGGCCTGGATAGTGCTACGTAGACCAACATCAGTGGATGGTGTTTGTCGTATTCGTAGACTACCTGGGCGTATGCGGCCTACGTAGCGTAGTCTACAAAGCGGCTGTCAGTCAATCTGGCATCATCCTCAGTCAGCATGAGGCCATCGCCCAGCGTCGTAAGAAATGAAGAGGACACTGCGCCGTTCTGGTGGACGAAGTGCACTTTACGGTGCGGTGATGTGGATATCATATGTAACTTTCGTTAATGTATTCCTCCGGGGTCGAGCAATGCTTCAATATAGCTTGCTGAATCATATGAATCATAAGAATACAAACGTAATGTTTATTAAACTGCTGTAAAAGCGGAGCCAACACTGCAAACTACATACCTTAATCAGATATGACGCCTGTATCGTAGGAGTACACATCGTAGGAGTATCATGTAGTGTTTATTGCTTTCTTGTAAAATTAGATAGCCAGCACTACAACCACAATTGACGTTGTAGCGATATTACGCCTGCGTAGGTTGTTTTTCCAAACCAGTTTATAGACATGGCGTGGCTCAGTGGTAGAATACCTGATTGCCACGCAGAATGCTTGGGTTCGATTCGTGCTGGGATCCTAATTTTCATTCTTTCCATTCGTTGAGTCAACGCTGCCGATGTTGGTTTTTCTTAACGTTCTCGCGCTCAAGTTACCAATGTCTGTTCTCGCCGTTCCTGGGTAGATATAAACTGTCAGTCACCTGTGGCGCATACCCGTACACCACGGCCCATGGTAAACGGGTATGTGCCACACGTGTCTAGAGGAAAGGGTTTGACGACGTACGCGACAGGATTTTAACGTTATTCATGTCATGACCCGGCAATCCTATTCGTCAAGTCCTCTTACCCTCCCATGCAAATGTTGGTCTGCATCAAGTTAAGGAGGCGATCATGAGAGCACCCAGACGTAGGCGGCTAGATAGATAGATAGATAGATAGATAGATAGATAGATAGATAGATACGTAGATAGAAACGCTCAAAGTGCCAGAGGTTCGCTAAGAAATGCTTCGCATTTAAAACATCTGGCGTCTTTCGTTAAGCAGCTGGCGTCTTTTCGTTTTGCTTTAGAAACATCTGGCGTTCTTTCGTTTTGCTTTTACAAAACATCTGGCGTCTTTCGTTGGTTTATTTCATCAATCAACGGCGTTTTGAACAAAATTTTTATTGTTTAATCACGCACAGGAGAAATCTCACCAGGCACTACCTTGGAGGTAAACAATGGCTGCTAATGGGAATGAGAGACAGAAGAAGTCGGCTTTTAGCTAACACTTACACTTCTACTTCTACTAATGTTTCCTACTGGAACATGCCAATGGCTGCTAATGGGGAATGAGAGACAGGAGAATTCGGCTTTTAGTTAACGCGCACGCTGCGAATTTTTTTATTGTTCAACAACGCGCAGGAAAAATCTCCCACCGGCACCACCTTGGAGGTCAAAGCGTAAGACTGGTTACGCACTATGACTACTACGACTACGACTACGAGGGAGAGGAGAAAGAGGGGGAAGCGTAGGAGAGGAGAGGGCGATACATATCACGTACTGTCGCAGCGCATTGTCTTTAGGGAGCCTTCATGTGCGCACGCCCCCTCCGTTTTAGGGGCGAAGCTCCTTAAGGCGGCACCCGTTCGTCCCTCGTAGTCGTAGTCGTAGTAGTCGTAGTGCGTAACCAGTCTTACGCTTTGACCTCCAAGGTGGTGCCGGTGGGAGGTTTTTCCTGTGCGTTGTTGAACAATAAAAAATTCGCAGCGTGCGCGTAACTAAAAGCCGAATTCTTCTGTCTCTCATTCCCCATTAGCAGTCATTGGCATGTTCCAGTAGGAAACGTTAGTAGAAGTGTAAGTGTTAGCTAAAAGCCGACTTCTTCTGTCTCTCATTCCCATTAGCAGCCATTGTTTACCTCCAAGGTAGTGCCTGGTGAGATTTCTCCTGTGTGTGATTAAACAATAAAAATTTTGTTCAAAACGCCGTTGATTGATGAAATAAACCAACGAAAGACGCCAGATGTTTTGTAAAAGCAAAACGAAAGAACGCCAGATGTTTCTAAAGCAAAACGAAAAGACGCCAGCTGCTTAACGAAAGACGCCAGATGTTTTCTAAAGCAATGGTTTTCTAAACAATGAAAATTCACAGCGTACATGTAAAATTAAAGTGAGCTGCAAGTCGTCATAACTCATCGAACCTTTAGTATAAACGCGCCCGATCTCACGTCGGTGATGATATACTGGGCAGAATTCACGGAAGATTCACGGTTTACCGATGAACCTCCGCAGCTTCGCCCACTCATCATCATTCACTCCGTGGATATGCTGTGATTTTTTAAGACTGGTTACACACTACTACGGGACGAACGGGTGCCGCTATAAGGAGCTTCGCCCCTAAAAAAACGCGCCGTTGCAACGACCGTCCCATTCGGCGCGTTTCCAATACAAGTTTAATTTCGTCAACGCTTTAACACACCGTCAGGTGGAGGTTTTAGCTTAAGCCTCGCTCATAGCATCCATCCATATCGACAAATAGCTCTCCGACGCTCGCCTGGCTCTCGCACCGGGTTCCCTGCTCGCCCTGTGAGAAATAACGGCCAGGCTAGAGGGAAGACACGACGCGCGTAGCGTTTCTCTTCGCATTTCACGACGCTTTGAAGGAGTGCATATTGAACATTAGTGTTTATTACGTGCTTTCAGCTACCGCAAGGGTTAAATCATGATCATGAGCGTTTGTCGTCGGTACGGAGATGGGCCACTAGGCGTCAACGTGAGTGCGATGCGTCCACATCAAGCTGTGCTATATCTGCCAAACAACAGTAGACATTGTACAAGCTCTCATATACCAATGCACTATAAACAATCAACTACTTCTGTGACGACACGTTTCACTTTCGTGTTATACCGATTTCTGTGACGGAGGGATCAGCCAGCCATCTTTTTTTACTTCTTTCCTCTGAAATTGAAAAAAATTACGCTTTACTTTAAGAATTAAATTTTTGGAGATACCACGTACCGTGGAAATCGATGCTATGCGAAGCATGCGTGGGATGGTGACTGTGGCATGTTTCACATTGAGCAAAACGTTACGAAATGACGCTAGAGAAATATGGAAGTGGTATGCGCACATTCATATGTTCAAGAGTCACATATGTATTACATAACCAGTTGTTTACAGTTGCGTAACGAGGCTACAGCAACATAGGTGTTACCAACACCACACGCGGTACGCTGATATGTAGTGCTTATATTCTTCAATACTGGTAGCGCGAATCCGAACAGGACAAAGACGGAACACAGACGCACAGGACAGGCGTTACTCGCAGCTAAGCTTCATTCATGAGTTTCCCTAGATATGTACACAGCCGAGTGGCACGCGCAGGCGCACTGCACGTACGTTACAGTCACAGTTACAGTTATTATGCTTATACTTGTCCGTGATGTCGGAGAACGCACACACGTTTCACGAATCCGTGTGCATGTGTAGAAGGGGTTCTTGACAGTTCTTGAACAAGGTCATCATCACCGTGATCAGTGAGCACCAGCAGCTAGACCGGACTTGTTAATCGGATCCGTTCGTGATCGCGGCTATGAGGAGTCTACGTGTAGTGAAGTGCGAGGTATAGTGCAGCTAGTGGAAATCCCGGGTGCCTCTTACGATGAAATGACCTTAGATGCCTCCTGTCGTGGACGTGGCAGCAAGGTCTTTTGATGCCCTCTCCACATCCAAGCCGTCTTTCACGCAGTATAAGGTCCAGGCGTTGTTGGGTCTTGATAAATAAATCAATGTTGAAGTCCCCGGTAATTATGAGAGGCCTGGTTCTCTCAACAGATTTATTGTAGGAAACATTGGCACAGGTTTTTGCGTAATCCACGTGGTCTACCTTGCGTACCACGTGGACGAGTGGATGGTATTTGAGCGCCTTCCAGGGGTGTTCTGTCTTCAGTTGCTCACTTTCCTTGCGTCCGCCGCGGTGGTGTAGTGGTTAATGTGCTCAGCGGCTGAACAGAAGGTCGCGGGTTCGATCCCGGCCGCGGTGGTCGCATTTCGATGGAGGCAAAATGCTAGATGCCCGTGTTCTGTGCGATCTCGGCACACGTTAAAGAATACCCGATGGTCAAAATTTCTGGAGCCCCTCGCTACGGCATCTCTCATAATCATATCGTGGTTTTGGGACATGAAACCCCAACAATTATTATTATTACTTTCCTTGCGTGCCAATGAGTGTGTTCGCGGTTACTGTGTTGGTTGAGACTGTGTCACCTGTGGCAGATGCCCGCATAACATTAACTCTGGTTTACGGGTATGTGCCACATGTGACTGATAGAAAGGGTTCCATGACGTACACGACAGGTATTTTGCGTTATTCATGTCATGAACAGTGAATCGTGCTCGTCATTCACGCATTCCCTGCTATGCCAATTTTGGTATATTACAAGTTATGGAGACGACCAGGAGAGTACCCAGACGTAGGCGGCTAGATAGATATATAGATAGATAGATACGCAGATAGAAACGGCCAAAGTGCCTGAGGTTCGCTAAGAAAGGCTTCGCGTTTAATATTTTAAAACTATCCGGTATTGGCCAATCCCTCAGTGTGGATGTGTGCCATAGTTTATAGGATCTACTCTACTCTACTCTACATAGCCACATCCTTATGACGGAATGTCCGATGGCCTATGGGACGTTTTGAATAGGAGGGGATGTGGCTAACAGAACATGGCAAAATAGGTTTGGCTGGCCAGGACTGTGCTGTTTTCCTCGTTAGACTAGGTCCGATACATACTAGAAAAGGTGGTTTATTAGGAACGATACGTATATACATCGGAAGTTACACACTGCCACTACACGGGAAATATACACAGCACATGTGCACTCTCACTCGAACACGAACGTCTGCTTCATTCCTAACCCAATGGACAACTCCTACATGTCCGCGACTTCGCTTTAACTCGCTGTGGCCAATAGCCCAGAGAGCGTTTGCACAGAGGGCTCTAGCGATCTGCCAAACATCATCATTAGAAGTAGCTCTGTTCATGTCGTCTCGTGGGCCCGTTCATGTCGTCTCGTGCTCTCACCAGAAGAAGAGAAGAAGCGGCAAGTCGCCAGCTGGAGTCGCATCGGTCTGTCGCTGAGGACGCAAGAAGAAGCCCTTCGACAGGAAGGATCAAGTCGAGAAACCCTCTTGGCTCTTCGCACAGCCTTCCTTCGGCACTTCGCGGATCCCGGAGCTGTCCAGAGCCCTCCGCATTTCATTGATCTCGGCATCTAGGTTCCGTCAAGAAACACCACTGGTGGGCGGCGCCACGGTATGAAATCTTTTTACAGCGAAAGCTGTTATGAGATCACAACAACAGTGCCGTAGTTGCCTGCCGCCGCCGCTGCCGGTGTCTGCAACCGCTATCGCGCGAAATAAGACAAAAGTGAAATGAGAAAGAAATAACCAGGATCAGATGGGATTTAAACCCGGGCTCTATGTGTGGCACTCGATTATTCTACCACAGAGGCACGCTGGTTTTTGATACACCTTTGCGAAAAGAACCTGTACAGGCGTCATGTCGGGCAAGGAATCACGTTAACAATGTAATATAATGTGGGAGAAGAGCAAATAACTACCAGGTGTCACGCAATCCTAACTGTGCTTAAAGCTCCCCATCCACTACAAAATGCTGAGCCATAATTTTTCATCGTCATCGGAAACATGCAGCATCAACAAAGTGCACAAATTGCCTTACCGATGTGTATTGGGTACCTCGCTTATCCGCAGAATGAAGAAGAATGGCATAGTGGGCGCTCCCCTACTTCACGAAAATTATGATCGTGGTGGATACCTTGCATATGTATTTGTGTTAGTTGCCCTAAGAGAGTTTAGAAACGGGCTATAGAAAGGCCGCTTTTCCAGCCTTCGCTGTGACTGTGCGTTTTTCCATGGCGGCCTTTCTCAGAGCATAGCTGGAACCTCCTCGAAGTTAAAAGACGGGTACACACACACACACACACACACACACACACACACACACACACACACACACACACACACACACACACACACACACACACACACACACACACACACACACACACACACACACACACACACACACACACACACACACACACACACACACACACACACACACACACACACACACACACACACACACACACACACACACACACACACACACACACACACACACACACACACACACACACACACACACACACACACACACACACACACACACACACACACACACACACACACACACACACACACACACACACACACACACACACACACACACACACACACACACACACACACACACACACACACACACACACACACACACACACACACACACACACACACACACACACACACACACACACACACACACACACACACACACACACACACACACACACACACACACACACACACACACACACACACACACACACACACACACACACACACACACACACACACACACACACACACACACACACACACACACACACACACACACACACACACACACACACACACACACACACACACACACACACACACACACACACACACACACACACACACACACACACACACACACACACACACACACACACACACACACACACACACACACACACACACACACACACACACACACACACACACACACACACACACACACACACACACACACACACACACACACACACACACACACACACACATATATTAAATGGCGCACTGTAAAAATTTTGCACCCTTAAAGTGGTTTCAAGTAAGCAAAACACCCCTTTGCCGAATTTTGCCGAACCAGAATTTACAAAAATTAAGGTGTAAGGGTGTTTTGCTTCCCCAAATAGCCCTTCAGGGGTAATGTTTGGCTACAGCACCCTTTAGGAGCTAGGGATGTTATGGGACATCGAAATACCCGAGGCCCATACATCAGCGTGTCCTATGATAACTCGTACTCGCCGATTAAAAAGTTGGATATTAGGCGTCCTTAGTTTAAAAGACGTGTCCTTTTTAGGGCTACGTACAAGCACGCCATAACTTTACGCCTATTCTGTTAATATTTATCGTTCATTTATACGGAACAGGAATATACCTACCGGCACTAAACGGCGGCCTACGATACTATGGCTATATATGCCAGATGGTTGGTGTAAGGCTGCGTCGCGAGCGCTCCGTCTATGGGGTATTTTACAATATGGTATCTTGTGTGTATGGTTGGGCGCGTACATACATTTTCTATGTTGATGTCACCTGTAATTTGCATGTTCCCTGACTGGTAGACTTTATTCTTTCACGGTTTTTCAGCGATAAGGGTGTCTGGGCCACTGGAAACACCTCATGATAAGGGCATTAAGTCACTGGCAGCACCTTATGGTATGGGTGTTTTGATCCGTGAAAACACCATTTTCCTACAGTGTAAGTTACAGACACGGCAAATCCGCCTTTTTCATGATGCTATGGCGCATGCGCCGTTCCCCTAGCAGGAAAGGTCGCGAAACATCTCTTGATCTCGGAGGGTTTCATTCCGGCCATACCGTTTCTCCCGGCCCCTACCAAAGCCCTACTAAAACGGCAGTGGGTCACAGAGAAAAATTAAGGAGGCAAATTCAGTTCATGGTTTTTAAAACATCACAAAAAATGTTACCTTTCGTACCACAAGTGTCCATTGCCAATCATTTTATTCCTGCGTCTAACTGTGTGTGTTTTCTGGGCGTAAAATTAGACCCTTATTTGAAGTTCACCAATCATATTCTTTACGTCAAACAAAAAACAGCATTTGGTATAAGATCACTCATCAAATCCCGTCCTTTTTTTTCAGTTGAAGCCTTATTGTCTTTATACTTTGCCTTCATACATAGTCACATCACCTATGGCATTACATCATGGGGAAATACATATAACACTCATATTTCGTCCGTACAGCACATTCAGAATCAGGCCATTCGCATTATCACCAACAGTTCATTTTATTCTAATGCCACCCCACTCCTTCAGGCTAACTGTATTCTTACTGTGTCTGGCTTGTTTAATTTTCACTTAATCATAATGTTATTTAAACAACTTAACAAACAGCTTGTGTTTGATTTGATCGATCCTAGTTTACTGACTAACACCAATAGCACTAGATTCGCCCACAGTCACAACTTCCTTCTACCTAAATGTAACACCAACTATGGCAAAATGACGTCCGCCTTCGCGGTCATTAAATTGTGGAATAACCTGCCCTACACACTAAAATCATCATCATCTTTTCATGCATTCAAACATGAACTTAAAAACTTCATCTTGCATAACTAGGTTCACAACGATAATTATTTATGTCAACGTGCATGCAATTGGAATGTTTTTGCAAATTTAGGTTTTTCTCTTATGGTGTGATTATGTTGTATATCTTATTACTATGTTCTTGTGTCGCATTCAGGATGCTTTCTTTTGTTTATTTGTTGTTCTTTTTTTGTAAGTTCACTGTTTATTTTCACTTGTGTTGCGTATTTTACATGCTCTTATAATAAATCCTTTTAATGTTATTGTTAACCGAGGGTCCCACTGCAGTCGCTTGACTTTGGGACCCTCGTCTGCATACTAATATCTACGAATTCTGTATTTTGAATGAATAAACTGAAACTGAAACTGAAACTGAAACTGAAATTACACTACTTTCTTTACCATCACCACGCATTACACAGTTCGGTGCACTGCGACTGCATTGTTACGCGCAACTAGCTGCCTCAGTGAGCGAATGCTCATTGCAGACTTGTATATCCCATAAATTCGAGCCTCCTTTTTTTAGTGGCACAATCAACGATTGACTATCTTGTTTCTCACCCAAGCACTTCCGGTCCAGCTCGTACTTCCAATTTTTCGAATATTCAGAAAGTTTTGTAAAGAATAAAACTGGTACGAAATTATGCTTCCGGCTGAAATTCAGTTTTATTGGATACATGTGATATCGGAGCAGAAGCTTTACTTAATATAAGGACCAATTAGCTGTCAGGATAATGAATGAAAATGAATTTTTTGAAGTTTGTTAAGACATTAATAATAATAATATCTGGGGTTTAACGTCCCAAAACCACGATATGATTATGAGAGACGCCGTAGTGGAGGGCTCCGGAAATTTCGACCGCCTGGGGTTCTTTAACGTGCACCTAAATCTAAGTACACGGGCCTCAAACATTTTCGCCTCCATCGAAAATGCAGCCGCCGCGGCCGGGATTCGAAAAAGTTTGTTAAGACAGTTCAGTTGAGTTACATGGTTATCATATTACAGCAGGAGGTCCCAGAGTTTCGGACAACCTGACAGGGGAACCTCCTATGACTACATGAACGTGGTAATTTCAAATACGCAGCAAAAGTATAGGGACGAGTGAACAGTAATGAGTAATTTTGACTAATAATAACACAACGTAATGTTAATACTCACTAGTAAAAAATAGTGAAATAATTAAAAGCAAGTGATAAAAATTTTAGTGGCTTAGCTCGGCTATGCCAGGATACACGCAGCGCGAGCTGAGGTCAGCTGATTATTCTTAGCTCTCCTGGTTGTCTAGGGTTAGCTTGATTATCATGCTTACTGCTACTTCAATGGCACACACACGGTATACGCATTATGTGACATATGCATATTTCTTTTTGCTCAAAGCCATTTCTCTATTGCCACAAAGACTGCTCGATGGTCACTGTAGTAACACGCTGCCGTCTCTATGGCTCCAACGCCCGGCGCAGCGTCAGACCGCCACTGCGCAACGGAGGCGCACAGCTGGGCGCGCGCCGGCGCCAGTATGTCTGCCACGGCTATGACGTCCCTCCTCTGGACTGCGCAGATAGGCGAGGCGCGCGCGGCGGAAGCGGAGCGCGCGGTGGTGGTGGCTCCGGTGCGCCACCTGTGCGCCGTGTGACGTCACTGCTCCTCGCGCATGCACAGCACAGCTCTCGGGCTGCCACGCGAAACTGCTCCAGCTCGGCCAGTGTAGCTAACGTTACAAAACAGGAATAACCTATAGAAACATGAATGAACAGCACAACATGCCAAATGCAGCTCGTTTCATTATCAGGGATACCTGACATACAAAAGAAAATGTTGAATACAAAAATAGCATGGAAGTATTGAGAGCTGATAATCGTTAACGGGACAATTCATACGAGTTGATTAATTCCTGAACAAAATATTTCTTGCTGCCCAAGGTGGAGGTATGAATGCTGTGCGATGGTTCTAATTCTAAAGTCAATGAATTACAAGTAGCTATGGTATTAAATAGGGTCGTGAACTTTCCCTAGCTCGCCCTCACGTCAGGCAGTAGAAGATTATTGCGCTGGAAAAAACCGGGTAATATTGCTATTAATTGTTGATTATCAATACCTGCGATGAAAATGTCACGCATGATGAGCCTACAGGTCTCTATGGACGGTCTATCACGGAATAATTGTCGCAATGGGAGTACGTAAGTATAGGAAATAACGAGCTACATGACAAATCAAATGGGCTAAAAGTCGTTAGTCGAAATGCTTGATTCTGAAGTCGCTGCAAACGTTCAATGTTCGTAAAATTTGTGTTAAACCAAGATGATTCACAATATGAAATTCGGCTATGAATATAGGCAAAATACAAAGAACGCATGATGTGAGGGGAAAAATAAGTTCGTGTCTTGATGATAACGAGGATTCCGAATGCAATCTTTTTAACTAGTGATGCGGCATGTCCCTGATGTTCAGTATCTAAATTGACTCCATAAAATTGAATGAGTTAATTTAAAGATCAGGTGGTTATCTTCAGAGCAGCAAATCTCAACCACGCGCCTCTTTCTGCTTTGGTAGTGCGACGAAACAGTTAATCCGAGGAATACATTAGGGCACAGGAACGCCGGCGTGCGAGAACAGCTAAGTCAAGGATCATGGTCGCCTCCAAAGTTTTGTAGCAAACCGGTAGCTGGCCATTCCTTCTACCCACTCGCGGGCATAAAGTGCTATTTAATTCTATTTTAAGCTTGTTTTTCTCGGCGCGGTGGTCGATTTCAAGGATAGCGGGAGCAAGACATGCCGCCGTCCAAGGTGCTCTCTCCGACCAAGACCACCGAGTTGAGAAAGAAGCCTTCTCTGAGTGCTGCTTCGAGCAAGGCTGTCCTGTGGAAGGTATCCAAGTCGTCAGAGGACGACCACGATGCCTCCCAGTTGTCGGCGCAAGAAGAGAAACTTCCGAAGGCGGCCGTCGGTATGAGTACTGTTGCGTCGAGCTTATTGCTAACAGAATTGCACGGCCATTCCGAATGCTAATACAAAAAAAAAAAACTCACAGGGTTTGTTATGCATCTGCCTTAGTCGACTTAAAGGCCAAAGCCGTCTTCTTTTCCTTTTTCTTCTTCTTCTATGTATTAAACGTGGCTTTGCTGTGCCTCCGGGATCGGTGGCATTGTAAGCTTTCTGCACTTCACCTTGTTTTGCACTGCCTCCGGGATCGGCCCACCTTTGACTAAGCAGTGATGTCATGTGATGACGTCGCCATGTAATATCCCGTTATGTGACATCACAGTGACGTCATCACGTGACGATGATTTTTTGTATCCCTCATGTTGAAGCCGCCGACGTGGGACGTCGGTCAATTCCCGCGTTTGATGAGGCATCTCAGGCTTTCGCCTTAAAGATGGCTGGCTCTTCGGTAATCGTGAGTAGATGTACCTAAGCATAAAATGGCTAACGGCAAAGCAGAATCGTCGGAGATAATATTATAACCAGAATCTTAAAACGGGTATAGTGCATGTTCGCAAGCGCCCACCCCACCCCATTGCACAACACCATATCGTGCACTGGTCCATATAGACGCCATTGTTTCTTGTCACAATATTGGATAAAGCTTAGGCTTTGCCTAGCGTGTGTGGCCACCACATGGCGCAAGTCTGAGTGCCCGCAGGCCGGACGCAGGTGCGCCGCTTAGAAGAGCGCGATATTGGCCATATTCGCCGCGAGATCGGGCTATAGGTGGCAGCACCGTTGCCGCGTTTGTGTGGATAGGCGGTCGGCGGCGCGTATACAAATGTACGCAGCGGCGCTTCGCTGTAGGCGGTTTGAGTCGATTGTTGGCGAGTAAAGCGCGTTGACATCAGCCTAATGGTGATGTATGCGCCCTCCATTGTCACACCAATGCACGCAACCGTCCTAACGTACATATTAATTGTGAGAGAAGTGCAATCTGCCAGTCAATGGGGTACTGGCCTTCAGTCACATTCGTGTTTTGCACTGTGCTTGATATTTTTTCTTGCTTTATTTGCACGTGTTTAAATTGTGTTTTGCCTATACCACAATATCAAGTGTGTTGCGCAACTGAGCCAATGAAGTATTTACTTCTTGCTCTAGCGGCTACAAAGAAGGAGAGCCTGTATTTCTGCGTAATTAAATGAAGTAGAACTTCGTGCACTCTACTTTTCTGTTTGCGTGAATACGTGTACTGCTGTAGAAATGCGTGGCTTCAGGTCTTTTTTACCGCTAACCATACTCTGCAGACGCTAGTTCATGCTTTGCGGTATCACAAGGATTTCCAAATCGCCAACACACCACGAGATGGTGTCGCTAAAATTGTACGTTCACACCTCGACATTTAGTACTTTTTTAGATGCGAAGTATCTTAAGGCCGAGCTCAATCCGGTGGTGTGCGGCGTGACCACCCTTACTGCGCATGCGCATACCCTCTCCACACACCTCCTCTCCACTCACCCTATCCTCTCCCCCTCGCCACTTTACCTCTCCCTCCCCCTCTCCACTTTCCCTCTCCCCTCCCCCTTTCCACTCTTCCTCTGAAACGCGGGCTAGACGTGCCGAAATTCTCTCCTGCGCAACGCCGCGATGAGCTCGAGCGCATGCGCGTCCCCTCCCCTTCTCTCTCCTCTCCTACGCTGCCCCCCTCCCTCCCGCCTGTCGACCGCGTTCCCCGCTCGCCCTGTGAGAATTAACGGCCAGGCTAGATGGAAGATACGACGCGCGTAGCGTCCCTTTTCGCGTTCCACGACGCGAGGTCGGTAGCATGCTCAACGAACGCCAACGGAACGCGATCGTGCTAGTGCTCCGGCTTCGCATCGCCTCATGGTCCCCTTTAGCGGGAGATGGTGTAATTTTTTCGTTTAGGGCGACGCCGAATGAACTATGTGACGTGCTTGAACGAGAAAGCGGTACCCACATTGAAATGATTTTGGCGAATGGACGGTACGATGGTTAGACCTAGCGCATACGGACACGGGCATGCACTCACTTATTAGAGCGCATACAAGTCTCGTAACGCGAAATGCTTATCTATATCGTGTAGGCATACGTACAAGCATTTGATACTGTGCTAGCACAACGGAATAAGCTGTAATCTGAGGACGCGCATGGCGTACGCACACATGCGAACACGGTGTGGCTAGCAGACGACGCAAGGAGCCATCCACACCGCGGGGTTCGTCCGCTCGCCGCTAGGTGCCGACTCTGCTCGATCTCGCCGCCAATAGCCAACATATGCAGCAACTCTAGCACTGCACGCAGTGTGGCACCATCTCTCGAAGAGACGGCAAAAACCGCGTCGCAAAAGTTTTTACTCGTTGCCCGATGTCTCGTTTCATTCTCGTCTAGCCCGCATCTTCTCGGTTGAGTGCCCGGATAACGGCGCTGGCTTTTGGCTCAAGGTGCCTCAAAGACAACGAAAGCTAAAAGTATTTCCTGCATAACGATGTAAATGGCAGATATATAGATATCTAGACCTAGAGGCGTACATCCCCTCTAGGGGATTGGCCAATAACCAGTCAGTTCTAAATGAGATAAAGCTTAAGCAAGCAACTTTTGCTGTTTGTTTCAAAAGAATATCCGTTGTTATTAGGATGAATATGTAAACGCATAAAAAAAGTTTGGGAAGATCATGATAGTAACAAGATCAACAAAATACATGAAAGAAATTGGGTAAGAGAAAAATAGAAATCTGAGTCTAAATTTAGACCTCGTCGACTTTACCACAAAATATTGGATAACAGCAAAAATATTTCGACTGGTCTGCTCAAGAGTCGATATACCCAGGAACAGTTGATTGGAAAAAAATAAGCGTCATCCGTGTGGTCAACTGTTTCTACAGCTAGTTTTCTCAACGCAGTACATTTTCGACAAGAAATAAAAAAAAAATACTGAATTGTCTTATGTTCTGTACACAAAGAACGGACCGGGAAGGGTGCCAGACCATCCTCGTGTAAATGAAAATTTTTGAGATGGTATACGGCAGTGCAGCTTGTCATTGCTACTTTATATTTTGTTTCACAGTGCCGGACAGTACTTTCTTTTTTTTTTCTTTTTGCATATATCTCCGAGTGTCGAACTATGAACTGCGATATAGTCCTTACTATTGAGTCACTGAGGACACGTGTGTAATCGAAAGCTCATCAAGCGCGCAAGTGAATGCGATACGACGAGAATTTACTGGAAAATGTCGTAACTGCGTGGTAGGTGTATGCGGTTCCTTTCATTTGGCGGTAGTTTACACCAGGTGCGAAGTCTTTAACTTTCTTTTAATCGGGTTCACTCCGCAAAAAAGTTCAAAAGTAAAGTGGCTTGTGCGGCGCACGTCCATACTAGCCGATGCCACGCTAGTTGATACCTAATAGCTAAGGTTCACTAATAAACTTACTAATTAATTAATGTTATGCAGTTCGATTGACAAATTATAGTGGGACGCTTGCAAGCCGTATCCACTTGTCGACCCAACAAGGCCAGACGACAGCCCTTTTGGTAAAGACGTTTTGTAGTTCCAACAAGTTTGTTTTAGCAAAACATTGCTTTGCGCATCCAAACACTAAAGTTACTATAGCGCGCATGTGTTTCCCAGCACACATTGGTAATGATCATTACGAAATTGCAATGGTGTCACCCTAATGATTTGTACACTGTGGATACGGTTTGTGAGCTCACCGGCTGCAAGGTGGGCGAGGAGGAGAAAGAAGAAATAATGTAACAGTAGGTTTAAGTCCGGTTTGCTACCCTGCACTGGAAAAGGGGAAACAGATACATTTCAACAATTGCAATATTTTAAGTACGTAATTAAAGTAATACACGATATGTTACCTTTGTGGGCGTGCGCCGCACCTGATATTTTACACCCGAAGAAATCTTCTTTTCCACTCAAATGGTAAGTTTAAATGCTGAAGCTTTCGTAGAAACACCTGGTGTATTGGCCAAATGTGTCTGTGTAAAGGCCAGGGCCCTTAAAGTGGAAGCTCAGTGAAGTTGAGAGTGCAGGGCAGAGTGCGAGCATTCGGTCAAGAATGATGTTTACTGTTCTGGCACATTTGCTTACATTTGCGCTATGCGGTACTCGCATGTGTGAGCCAGATACGTATGCTGTCCGTAACATTAACATATTTTCTAGAAGCAAACGCTTCTCGGCACGTGGGTTACTGCAGGGAAAGGTGCACCAAAACAGAAACAAGGAATTCGTGCCCGGCATTGCGTCCATCTGTTTGTGTAGCGTTGAGCATATATCTTTTTCACCTTGGGTGCGAATAGCCATGTATGTTTTAAATTCATCCTGGTCTGACTACAGTGCCCGACGGGAATTAAAATGCCTACCAGAATTACGCAACTGCTCGTCCTTGTCTCACTTCACATGATTTGGCGTTCTTTTACGCCGCAGCTTCAGCATGAATCAAATAATATTAAGGTTTTTCAGGGGTTTTACGTGCCAGAACGCTGATATATTTATGAGGCATGCGGTAGTGTAGGGCTCCGGAAATTTCCACCATGTGGTGTTCTTTAACGTGCACCTAAGACTAAGTGCATTCAAATCTAAGTCGCACTACGCCTCTACCGAAACGCGACCAGCGCAGCCGGGATGGAACCCGAGACCTTCGAGTCAGCAGCCGAGCAATGTACGACCGCGGCGGCCATGAGCCAACTAAGCAATGTCATAGATAATATTACAGAGGGTATGAATAGTTCATCATAGACAAGCTACAGCGCTAAAAAGACGAGGGCGGAGGAAAGATCACCATCTCTAAGATCACCTCTAATCCTGTCTGCTTAGCGCTTTAACTTGTAAATAATAAATTGCCACCAAGTCGCCCAAGGTTCACTTCTAGCGTATGGCTAGGTCTATCCGCCTGATAACTTCTTTTGTTGTTCATTATTCTTGCAGCGAGGAAGCAATCCAAGATTGCCAAGGAGCCTTCCAAGGATAAGTCGCAAGTCCTGGAAATGGTGCGAACGTTAATCTGAGCGTACCCCAGTCTAAGTACCAGGACGAAGTTCAGTTATCGCGTCGCCTTTTCTCTTTCAGAGTGTGTCACCCTGTATTTTTCGCCGTGAGGAAATGATGAGTGTTTACGCAGGTTAACTCTAACGTCTTTCAGGAGCATTAACTATTCAAGGTTTCATGGGACCGTTATTCGATGCTTCCCAGTATGCAAAAACAACTGTAGGGCTAAACGTCTAGCTAAGAGTGTCGCTAAAAATGTTAATAGCAAATGTGACGCGTGGCGAAGCTTAATATGTCTTGGTTTAATCTAGAGCGTCGAAAATATTTACGGAACCCTCCTTACCCCTTATTTTAGGCGTTAGTTATGTACAACATTTGTAATCGGTGAAATAGACGATGCACCTTATTTATATCTTGCAAGAGTAAGTTGCACGTTATGGGTTATGCATACTCAAAGTTCAAGGCATAAAGGGTTTAGGCACACATCTTCATACCGTTATGAATGCTTACAGCAGTTATGTAATGTTTCGTTTCGTCATTCTCGCCACAATTATGATGCTGCTTTGCAAGGGCAGTAAGGCAAACACTGAGTCATTCTGTGTTGCAAAACTGGGGATGGAGTTCTTGAACATTTGTTTCTAACCAACGAGGACCTATATTCCGCGAAAGGTAGGGAGGAGGAGAGCAACGGCGAAGCTATGGCGCGAGCGAAGCAGGTGGTGTGTAGAGGAGGAACGGCTGATTACCATCCTGGAAAGGGGTCTCGCATTCGTTCGGGAATATTCGGCAATGGCCCAGCTAAAACTGATGCCACCAGCTCCACTGTTTAATCAACCTTCGCGATTGTTGTCATTTGAAGCTGCGTATAATTTTATATATGTCGCTTACTGCGTTTCGAAGGCTCCACCTGTAAGTTAAACAGACGCTCAGTAAGAGAGACGCTTGGGAGTCGTAAAGCAGCAATCGATAACTTTGGTAAAGCCATGTTTACCGACGCAGCCCGAAAACGATGCCCCGTCGCGCGCGGTCAGCCCCGCAGCGCCAGTGCAGCGCAAAGCCAGCCAGGCGGTGATGTCTAAAGCGACCGGTCAACAACAGCCGGCATCGCATCGAGCCAGCCGCGCCGCCCCTACAACCAAAGGTCGTGCTTTACCGCAGACGCATCGACCAAGCATCGCTGTGCCTAAAGCGACCGGCCAACAAGACCCGGTATCGCGTCAAGCCAGTCGCGCTGCCACAGCGATCAAGACGACCAGTCCTGATGTTCCGCAGACGCATCGACCTAGCATCGCTGTGCCTAAAGCAACCAGCCAACAAGACCCGGTATCGCGTCGAGTTAGTCGCGCCGCCCCAACGACCAATGCAACTGCTCGTGCCGTACCAGACACGCATCGACCCAGCGTCGCTGTGCCCAAAGCGAATGGCTGCGGGGGCGACAAGGAAGTGACCAGAAGGGCTGAACACATTAACGACGACAAGACCACCAGAGTCCAGGAGGAAGCATCTGTCCTCAAAGGTGTGACGCCCGACAGAAATATCGAAATAGAATGAACGTCTGTGTAGGCATTTAAGCGGCACTTAAAGTGAATATCAGGTTAAGCTTAATCAATGAAATTTTAGTGAGCAGTATGGCTGCCAGGGGAAAGGAAGCACACTCATGAAAGGCAGAGTATTTGGGATGAGATAACGTCGTGTTTCTGGCGGAACCAACGTTTCTGTAAGCATACTTGTATTCATCAAGTATTATGAACCTAGTGTTGGGAGGCTTAGGGGGTGTTGAGAAATCGCGAGTTGCGCACAAGCTAGAAGGTGGAGTCAGCCAGAGACGGTTGTGACCCGTGGCTGAAGACAAG
Organism: Rhipicephalus sanguineus; assembly: GCF_013339695.2. Classification (NCBI taxonomy): domain Eukaryota; kingdom Metazoa; phylum Arthropoda; class Arachnida; order Ixodida; family Ixodidae; genus Rhipicephalus; species Rhipicephalus sanguineus. Next base: position 123,099,805 of record NC_051186.1, on the reverse strand, counting down.
TGCAATGATGATAACGATTCTCCGTAAACGTTACACGTCCGATTGATTTTGTAGTATAACTTGCGTGCAGAAAAGAAATTTTAGTAGTTTACCCTCTCTGTGTGATGAAATCTTTATGGAACGATATCCACAGGCCTGTGCAGGATTCTCCGTTCTCCCCAATTAATAGTGTCTGAAAGAAAGCGAGCTTCGCAATGGATGCAGCAGTCAACATGAAGCGATGACGTGCTTCGCACAACCGCCTGTCTTTAGTCCCTGGCTTTCCGAACGTGAAGATGAGGCTCATTGGAGCCACTTGTTACAATGGAGGTTCAATGGAGACAATGTACAATGGAATCGACAGAAGAGGTCAGAGTAATTAATTGCGTTTCTCGCACACTGCGGCTAGTTATGACTTGCAAGAAGTCAGGTCCTCGTGTGCATAACTTAATGCGTTACCAAGAGTGCAGTTCGCTTTTGTCGTCAAGTGTTACAGATAGTGTAACATGAAGCCGAATTTCTTTCCTCTGCCGAACCTAAGTCCCGAATAATGGTGACTTGGAATGTCCGGCAAACATTTGAAAGTCGGCTTCCAAATGCTTGCCTTTGGAAGCATTTGTAAGCCGTACACAAGAACCAAGCCGGCACTTGGTTCTTGTGTACATGTCTCTCTCTTCGCGCATTCGTTTACTTTCACTCTCCTATCACGCCATGATGCAAAATAAGCTTGTCCACAGTACCACTATAGTAATGTACATTCGTGATGAATATGAGCGGCAACACGAAATTTGGGTTAAGCAACGATTACCTGTAAGGTACCGATATGAATGTGGCGTATTGTTTCTAGAGATACCATTCTGCTTGGACATTTGGTGTTATGAACACTTTTGCTTTTGCCAACTACGTTTAGCTGCTAGGACCTTTGGAAAGTAATTTCAGCTTTCCCTCTCATATTGGCCACGACTGTACAATACACGTTAAAAGACTGGTCGTGCCAAACCGATCCAAGAGAGAAGTCAAGACAAACACCACCGCGGCGTTTGTGGTATCTTGACTTCTCTCTTGGGTCCGTGTTTCTATGCCCAGTCGTTTAACATTAATACGTACCAACTAGCTCAGCTCTCTGTTACTCCGTGCAGTACATGTTTCGGGTGCTTCGCAGAGAAACCGAACTCGGACAAGACGTCCCCACAAGAGAAAGGCGGCGGTGCCCACCCTCCGACGGCCATGTACGGAGTGTACACGTACGCGACAGTGGCTGCAGCTGGTGTGGTCATTTTTGCGCTTGCGTACGCCGCCTTCTCTATGCTGCGCACGAAGGTGGCCGACGACGGCGTGGTGTGCAATACAAAGGAATGCAGAGAGGCCGCCGAGTACCTGAAAAAGCTGACGGTCACCGCGTACGCGCCGTGCTCCGACTTCTACGGCCGCGTGTGTGGCACGTGGACTGCGCCGGGCACGGGCTTCCACGCTGACTTATTGAAAGGCCTGCTGCGCAAGCTTAACGCCAGCTTGTTCGAGACGCGTGTGCCCCAGGACGCCGAGAGCCAGAGACGCGGCATGCACATCCTTTTGCCCCTCTACCGTAACTGCTACAGGTGAGCCCGGCGAGATCTCGTGCTGTTGGCAGGCGTTGTCTGGTGTGAAGGAAAACCACAGAGGAAAATGAGTTAATCTGTGACATAGAGCACCGTTCCTGCTTGTTCATTCTGTGGTCGTGTTCTTGGTTCTAAGCAGTAGTAGTAGCAGCAGAAGCGGCATTAGCAAGCAAGCAAGCAAGGAAGAAAAAGCAGCAGCCGGTGTAGAAGTTAAAGGGGCAACTGAAGCAGTTGAAGTAGTAGCTCAAACAGGAGTAATATAGAAGCTGAAACAGAACTTGAAATAGTACGAGGGGTGTTCAAATGAAAAGGTACGAAACGTTGTAACAACGTAACCATTAACATAGATGCCTATGCCGCTATGGGAGAACGTAGCGAGACATCCATGGATGCGATTGGAGTCTCAGCCGTGGATCGGAGCATGCGGGTGCGCCCGCATGCGCAGGAGAGAGCAGATGCTCTTATAAAGAGCGCCGTCCAACTTGCGCGGCAGTGCCTGTGAGGACTCGAATGCGTTCGCATTGCAAAATTTGACGATCGACGAGCAGCGAGGCGTTATGCGATTTTTGCCAGCGGAAGGTGTTAAACCGGCCACCATTCATCGCCTGATGATGATCGTATGCGGGGAACACTGTGTCCGACATGTCCCTGAGAAAATGAGAAACTCGAACGACGAACTCAAGGACGATGTGAAGGACTGGGTCTCGTAACGACCAGAGGAATTCCGGCTACAAGGAATCCTTCGGCTCGTTCATCCAAGGGATTATTGTGCTCAGGCCTACGGTGTATACCTTGAATAACGTCTTCAGTTATATCCACAGTGTCATTTCGCACCTTTTCATTAGAACACCTCTTGTCGTAGCAGAAGTTGAAGTAGCAGCTGAAACAGAAGTTCAAGTAGCAGCATTTGTTGAAACAGTCGAAGCAGTAGTAAGTTGAAGTGAAGTAGCAGAAGTTGAAGTCGAAATTGTAGGAGTAGTTAAAATGGAAAAGCGGGGAAACACCCGTGTATTTTGATGCAGGTGTCTGGTAGCAGAATCCCAGCTGGCCAAAACATACCTCAAATCTCTTCACAACTGCGTGTCGCACAATCACAGTGTCGTTGTGGCCCGTAAATCCTCAGAATTAATCCAACTTTTTCATCCGCGCCATTATATTATCTATGGTCTCTATCCGCCGTTTTGTTGCACCTATTCTATTGCGTCTCTTCTGCGGCCTTAACAGGTACATGCAGCAGGTGAGCAACATACGGGACGAGGTCAAAAACGCCGAGGTCGCGGTGAACGTCAACGAAGTGCGTAGTGCGACCTCCTTCTCGGAGATCGCGAGCTTCATGGCGCGCACGTCGCTTCAGCTCGGCTTCTACACCATCTTCGACACGCGCTTCGTGCACGAGGGCGACCACGACATGCTCGAGCTGCGACGCGGTTACTCACTGCAAGCCAAGGTCGGCAGCGAGGGGGCCTCCGATGCCAAGTTTCGCATCTCGAAGCTCGTCGGTAGCTGGCTGGGCATCGACAACCCGACCGAGGAGACTGAACTGCTCTTCCGGATTGACGCCAAGGTACGCTGTTTCCGTTCTCTCGCCATAATCAAGATGACAACCAAAGAAAATATCTTATCCTGGACGCAAGGGGCGGTCTATAATAGCTGGCGGGAGCAGTCATCAGCTCACGACAGCTAAAAATGAACATGATACACACCGACTACTCAAATGCGAACTATTATAGCCGGAACGCTATGAAGCCAATTATTGAATCCTAAAATTTGAGCGCGGTAAAGGAAATTATTGAATCCTATAATTCGGTGTGTGGGGAGGAGCAGGGACAAAAAAGGGCGGAAGGTTCTTCGTGTTGCAAGGTTGTAAAAGGCCAAGGAAAGATTTTCCATTTCCGCTCACATTTCATGAGCAAGATTTCAATAACGTGGAACGAAGGGAGAACGGTGTGGAGAAGGTGCGGTGCGCATTGAATAAAGTAGTATATTGGCACTCCCGCTTCTTATTTTGTTTTGATGTATTCGGGTGTGACAAGCAAGGACGGTTAGCAACGCTCGACGCTGACCGTGCCGCAGTGTTCGAGAAGCTTCGCGATTGTAGTAGATCACTTTGTTAAGATCGCGCGGGACGCGAATTGTCTAGATTATTCCAGAGCTTGTGCAACCACCAGTGATAAGACTGGAAAGTTCGGTGCGTGGTGTATAAAAGAGAGCGCGTCCCAGCCATGAACAATTTTCATCCACGGCCGACGCTTTGTTCGCCGCTATCAGGATACGGTATGTATTGCTGAGTTTGACTTTTCGTTTTCCGGCCACAAGTAAGGCCAAATAAAAAGTTTCATCTTGGACACGTCGACTCCTACCTTCGTCGACGTCACGACCACGTGACAATATCTAAATACGTGTACAGCGTGTAGTCAGGTATACCTCGTACAGATGCAACAAGGACGTGATCCCTGAATTTCCGCCTCCATAACAACAACAACAACAAAAACAAAAACAGCCGGGACTGGCCAGCTGTTAAATCAGGACAGCTCTGCATGCCGCATTTCCTTATTTATTCCAGTTGCAAGACCACTTCGGTGGTACAACGGTTATGTTGCTCGGCTGCAGTCCCGATAGTCGCGGGTTCGATCCCGGCGTCGACGATCACATTTCGATGGAGGCGTAATGCTGGAGGCCCGTGAACTGTGCGATGTCGACGTACGTTAAAGGGACACTAAAGAGAAAAAACGATTTTGCCCGTATTAGTAAATTACAATTTCACTATACCAAACGGACCACTCTTACCGCAAGAAAGCGCTTGGTAACGCGCGAAAACGCGCGAAAACGAAATACACGTGGCTACGCGGCCTTGAGGCACCCGCTTCAGCCTGCCCTGACGCCATAGGTTTCGATGGCGTCTGCTAGGGCTACGTAATCGTTCGTCGCTGAAGATGATTTACGTTGTGTTCAAAGCCACACAAAGTCTTAACATAGCCAGCTTCGGTAAGTTGCATCGAACCAATGTGAGAAAATGCGCAGAAAGACTTTGAAATTCGTAACGTGACGCTGACGTTGATGCGCTGATGTTTCGTTGCGAAATTCAAACGTGGAACCTTGCCCTCCACTTCTACTTCTAATAATTAACCCATGAGTGCGAAATTGATAAAAATGGAGTTCTGAATAAATAATGTGTCTCTATAAATCGATTTATTGCTTCGCTTTAGTGTCCCTTTGAAAAGCACCAGATGGTCGAAATTTCCGGAGTTCTCAAACTATAGCATGCCTTATTTATCATATCTTGGTTTTGACGCATAAAACCCCGATGACGTTGCAATTTGTGCTCCGACCGCAGCTGAAGAGCGCGTTCGCGCAAAGCTTACCGGAGTCGCGGCCGTCCCTTCGCGACGTCACCGAGGGCATGCTGACGCTGACGGCCGAAGAGTGGGCGAAGGCCATCAACGACGCGCACAACGTGGCCGCGCTCAAGATCCAGGCGTCCGACACCGTGATCGACACGAACATGGCGTCGGTGCGCCAGGCGTGCGAGTCCCTGTCTGAGGAGGGGGTGAACGCCACCGCATTCTACATCGCGACCAACCTTGTGGCGGACGTCATTTACGTCGTCTACTCGAAACTGGCACGTGTCATACACACGTCACAGCAATTTCTCTATTATATGCAGAATACGCAGTAACGTTCGCGGTCAGCTAATGTCAGCAGGACATATGTTTCAGCGCAGTGAAACACGATGACGCAAAAGAAGACACGAGGACACGGCGTGTCTTCTTTCGCGTCCTTGTGTTTCCTTGTGCTAAAATATAAGATATGCAGTACCAACTAGCCCATCAGTTGGTATTATTTTCAGTATGACCACAGTACCTCGCATAAAAGAGCATAATCTACCGTGTTCATTTCTGTCACAATGTTCGATAGCGTGTCCCTGTGTGCCTCTGGCGCAGCCAGGAGAGCGTTGGGACGGCTTCAGGCTTTAGGCTTACGAAAAGTTTTGTTTTGCACGTGTACATATGCACGCAAACACACGCACGAACTCCATAAAGGGTGGTTGCTCCTCCCCCCCTCTCCCCCCCCCCCCAAAAAAAAAAATTCTGGCTATGCCCCTGCAGTGTGCGTGATTCTTCAAGGAAGAGATCACCATGTGTTAGGAACCTCACCATAAGTCGGACTGACACAGACACGAGCTTCTCCGCGAGTTCTAGCGAGTACAGCTGAGTGAAATTTTGCTGAAGCCCGAATGTGAGTGAGTCCGGCTGATTACAACAGTTAGCTCAACAGTAGGTAGCAGTTAGCTCAACTGAGCAGATTTTATTTGTACATATATAATGTTGCCGGGTTACTTCACGGCCACAATTGTGCTTCACCCCTTGGTACCCCTTTTTCTTCCTCGAGCAGGACTCGAGCACGAGCCCGGTGCACCAGGCTGTCTTCTGCGTGTACCTGGTGCGAACGTGCTTCACAGCCACGTGGCCCCTGCTGACCGCCGAACTGTTGGGGTACACGAACAGCACGCCCGCGCTAGAGCGCATCTTCACGAGTCTGCAGAAGGCCGCTAAGGTAGGAATGTGCAAGGATTAGGACTCATTTCTGTGTAGATTTCTGTGTAGATCTATCTATCTATCTATCTATCTATCTATCTATCTATCTATCTATCTATCTATCTATCTATCTATCTATCTATCTATCTATCTATCTATCTATCTATCTATCTATCTATCTATCTATCTATCTATCTATCTATCTATCTATCTATCTATCTATCTATCTATCTATCTATCTATCTATCTATCTATCTATCTATCTATCTATCTATCTATCTATCTATCTATCTATCTATTATCGGAAAATCACGCCTATTTATTACTGTACGCTAAGACCTTGAGCTAAGTGCACCATTACTGTTTGTTCTTGCGTGTCCTGTTAAATGCGGAGCGCATTAAGGGTCCGGGCTTGAGATGACTCATTTCTGCTGTCATCCGTCATCTCAAGTCGTCGCTTGGCGTGACGCAGGCAAAATCATGTATAGCATAAGCATGTATAGTACAGTGTAGCAAGGGAGCGGGAAAAACAAGCGAGGGGGAGAGAAAGGGGGAGAGTAACATAACATAGCCAAAACGTCTTTGCAGACTAGTTGGTTCGTACTTGTAAACTCGACATGCTGCGCAACAAGCAGGAACGAAGGAGGGAGACAGGAAAGAGCGCAGTGCTTTTCTGTCTCCCTCCTTCTTTCCTGCTGGTTGCGCAGCAAGTCGAGTTTATAACACAGCCGTGTATAGTATATTGCAAGGGGTGGGAAAGGGAAGTAAGGGTGAGGAGGAGGGAAAGTAGGGGGGGAGAGGGCGGCACTGCATCACAAATGGTTTTCCTCTCCCTGCTTAGACACCGAGCAGGCTGCAAGATCGGAACGTCAGCGGCGTCGAAGAGCACGCGAATCACTGTTCCGCACTTCCTACCGCTTTCACTTTTGAGTGCAACATGAACATAATACTTTCACAGACGCCCCAAGTGCTCACCTGGATGGACGACAAAGAACGCGAGGTTGCCTCCGGCATCATCGGTAACACGTCACTGCTTGTGGTGTCACCGACGATGACTACGGTCAGCAAGCCAGACTACACGGGACCCGCCAGACCGTTCGCAGAGGATCCGGGCGCGTTCCTCCTGACGTACGCCCGCGCCAGGCGTCACCATTATAACGTACGACGATTCGAAATGGCAAATGCTAGAAACACCCGTGCACTTACATTTAGTTGCTGGCTAAGCAACCCCAGCGAACCTGCTAAAATTAATCTGGATTCCCCCACTGTAGCGTGCCCCATTCGATGTGAGTGCACGTTAAAAAATTCGGCAAATCCCACGTACCGTGGGAATCGATGTTATGCATAGCATGCGCGAGATGGTGACTGTGGCGTAATTTTTCACACTGAGCGAAACGCTACGGAAGGACGCTAGAGAAATGTGGAAGTGGTATACGCACACTCATATATTGAACAGTTGTTTACGGTTGCGTAACGATGCCAACAGCAACATGAGTTTTACCCAACACCAGACGCGCTAAGCTGATATGAAGTGCTTATATTCTTCAATACTGAATAGCGCGAATTCGAACAAGACACAGAAGGAACACAGACGCGCAGGACAGGCGTTACTCGCAACTAAGCTTCATTCAGGAAAGTTTCCCTAGATATATACACAGCCGAGTGGCAGGCGCAGGTGCACTGCACGTACGTTAGTCACATTTATTTATTTATTTATTTATTTATTTATTTATTTATTTATTTATTTATTTATTTATTTAAAATACATCACAGAGCTTTCGAAGAAGCATTGAGTGATGGGGGTACAGTGCAATGAGTAACAAAAGAAAACTAAGCACAGGCAATGTATACAAAAGCACAATACAGGCCAAAATCAGTAAGGCAGTGTCCAAATGAAAATCGTTACACAATAATAAAATGTCTAGCTAGTCCACAAGTGAATTTCAAGCAAGGGAATTAAGGTGTTTGTTTAGTTGCAGTTGTTACAGTTGGTATGCTTATACTTGTCCGTTATTGTTGAGAACGCATGCACGCACGAACCCGTGAGCATGTGTAAAAGGGGTTCTGGACAGTTCTTGAACAAGGTCGTCATCACCGTGATTAGTGAGCCCCAGAAGCTGGACCGGACTTTTTATGCAGATCCGTTCGTGATCGCGGCTACGAGGGGTCTAAGGGCAGTGAAGTGCGAGGTGTTGTACAGCTGGTGGAAATCCTGAATGCCTCTTACGATGAAATGATCTATGATGACTCCTGTCCTGGACGGGGCAGCGAGGTATTTTGATGCGCTGTCCACATCCAACCGTCTTTCACGCAACATAAGGACCAGGTGTTGTTGGGTCTGGATAAATCAATGTTGAAGTCACCGGTAATGATGAGAGGCCTGTTTCTCTCGGCAGATTTATTGCAGGAAGTATTGATCCCGGTTTTCGCGTAATCCTCGTGGTCCACGTTGCGAACCACGTGGACGAGTGGATGGTAGTTGAGCGTCTTCCAGGGCTGTTCTGTCTTCCGCTTCCTCAATTTCCTTGCGTCCGCCGTGGTGGTGTAGCGGTTATGGTGCTCGGCTGCTGACCCGACGGTCGCGGGTTCGATCCTAGCCGGGGCGGTCGAATTTCGATGGAGGCAAAATGCTAGATGCCCGTGTTCTGTGCGATCTCGGCACACGTTAAAGAATACCCGATGGTCAAAATTTCCGGAGCCCCTCGCTACGGCATCTCTCATAATCATATCGTGGTTTTGGGACATGAAACCTCAACAATTATTATTATTACTTTCCTTGCGTGCCAATGTGTTCGCGGTTACTGTGTTGGTTGAGACTGTGTCACCTGTGGCACATACCCGCAAAACATGAACTCTGGTATGCGGGTATGTGCCACACGTGACTGAGAGAAAGGGTTTCATGACGTACGCGACATGTATTTTGCGTTATTCATGTCATGACCAGTGGATCGTGTTCGTCATTCACTGATCCCCTGCTATGCCAATTTTGGTATATTACAAGTTATGGAGATGACCTGGAGAGCGCCCAGACGTAGGCGGCTAGATAGATAGATAGATAGATAGATAGATAGATAGATAGATAGATAGATAGATAGATAGATAGATAGATAGATAGATAGATAGATAGATAGATAGATAGATAGATAGATAGATAGATGGATAGATAGATAGATAGAAACGGCCAAAGTTTCTGAGGTTCGCTAAGAAATGCTTCGTATTTAAAACACAAGATGGTTTAAATCTCCAGAGTCCTCCAAGACGGCGTGCCTCGTGGTATCGTGGTTTTGGCACGTAAAACGCCACAAATTACTATTATTCATATCGTGCTTTTGGCAGGTGAAAGTCAATAATTAATATATTAAGTCGCGTTTCACAGCGCAATCACGTCGCGTTAACCTTCTGGGCTGAATGTAAAGCAGATCCCTGTGTTTACGAAAAATATTTTGAATAGATGGCAGGTTTTGCGGATGAACATTTAGCTCACGATAGGGCTACTGAGCTGAAACTATTGAAATTTTTAGGAACAGCGGTTTATTGGATATTACCGAAGGGCAGTGTTTAGCACCTTAAATATGGCTACGTACCCTGAGTTTTTTCAAGACCATATTGTCATGTTTTAAACGCTATTAGAACTATACTGCCTGAAGATGCATAAAAAATCACAGCATATCCACGGGGTGAATGATGATGAGTGGGGCGAAGCTCCGGAGGAAATGATCGGTAAACCGTGAAACTCTACCGTGAAATTCGCCCAGTACATCATATAAGGAGTGTGAAACACCGTGTATATATTAAACATCAAACTTTTATTGTACTGTTGGTTTACGTGGTCCCGTCATTATCACCGCTTTGTGATCGGTGAAATGCAAGGAAAGTGTCCGCTCCCGAGTGAAAGAGAAAGCGCGCTAAAGGCGCATTCACACTTGAGAAGCGAAGAGAAAGCGAAAGCGCCAGAGCGTCCGGAAAACCGTTTTCGCGCGCGTCGGAAATGTTCACATTTGTTCTGCCTCTCCCGCATACTGTCGCCGCCGCCGCGGCCTTCGCCACTTCGAGAATTAATTCTCTTTTCCCCGTTTCCTGAGCATTTAATTTCGTACCAAATTCAAGTTAAGTATGCAAAACACGGAAAATAAATAGCTTTCACCTTTTCAAACCGCCGTTTCGGGAGATACACCAGCAGAAACCACATAAGCGGACACGGCAGCAGTGGCGGCGGCGGCGGATTCACCCGGCTTTGCAAAACGCGAGGCACGTTGGGGCACGCCGACTCGCTGCTGCTACACCTTTTTTCTACTTCCAGTGTTCTCGTCAATCGTAATCCAAACCAGGTTCTCGAGGAACGCGTCCTTGTCGAGGCTGTGAGTCTTGTCGCGCTGCACGGGTAGTTTGCGAATGCGCCGATGCGAGCCACCGCCGACGCCTTGGCCGCCATGTTGAATTTGCGGTCTGTTGTTTACGTCACGTGATTTAAGCTAGCGCAGCCAAAGTACGGCTTCCCGTGAAGCGGAAAGGCGATCCGCTTTCGCGTGGCGGAAAAATCGGTCTCGGACCGATTTTTTCGCGTCCGCCTCGCGGCGTGGTTTTCCGGCCGCTTAGGCGGCGAAGCGAGTGAACTTCCGGCGAGTTTTGCCGCTTTCGCCCCCATCGAGGCCAAGTGTGAACGCGCCATAAGAGCGACCACGTTCCCCGCTCGCCCTGTGAGAATTAACGGCAAGGCTAGAGGGAAGACACGACGCGCGTAGCGTTCCTCTTCGCGTTCCACGTCGCGAGGTCGGTAGCATGCCCAACGAAGAACGCGATCGTGCAAGTGCTCCGGCTTCATGAACAATGCACAGCGTTTAGTGCACATAAAGTGTCCCAAAACCAAACATCTTGATCAAGGTGTGCTTTGCGTTTTTCGTAGAAATATTTTCTTTATCATGTACATTAAGACGAATAGTTGAAAGCTCACTAGAGTATATCGCCCGCAAAGTATGTCCTTTAGTGTGATTAAATCAAGGAACACTACGATGTCTTGTAAATTATGATATCTAGTGAAGTGCTCATCTAGTGACCAATTCATTAAACTAGAGCTGGCTACATAATACTACAGAGGAGGGAACGACCCACACCCTCAGGAGCTTCGCCCCTGAAATGACTTTATGGTTCAGAAGTGCTATATGAGCTTGTGCTAATAAACGAAAATTCATGAACGGAATAGTAATTCGCCCACAGTAGTGATATTAAGGACATAAAAGAATACACAGAATTATATTGTGCCATTATAACGTAAGGTAGCCATAGGTCAGCAAAAAATGTGGAGCTCACTCAGACTCAATCACGAAGTGTATCTTGCCCTTAGGATTCACTAGGACTCAGACTCACCAAACTTTTCCTCAACTGTACTCACTCGGACTCAGACTCACTATAATTTTTCTCAACCGGACTCACTCGGACTCAGATTCACCGAAATATAATTCCCTCGAGCGATGAATTGGGCTATTTGATGGTCGTTCGTGGTACAGGGACATAGGACAGGTGGTGCGCAACACCGCCTGTCCCTGTGTCCCTGTATCGTCCTATCGTCCTCGTCTCGTCATCTGCAGCGCAACAAAGAAATGATTAAGCATATGATAGGCACGATACAGGAGCATAAGTTTAATACAGAAAAGGACATGTTAACCGCCCGGATAATAATTGAAAATTGAATCATTGGCGACAGGTGCGCATCGAAATTGCACAAACACATTGGTTCCCCTTAATGAACATAAAACAAATCACGTCTGTTGGGTACGTGGTAGCTAAGTGTAGAGCTAGCGCACGCCTCGCCTCCCCCTGACTCTGCCGTGCGCCGTCTCCATGGTAACCTGAACTTCGTATGTCGCGCCTGAACTTGATGTCGCGCCATTCTCCTCCGCGCGGCGGTGCACGCTTCGCGGCCTCTTCGTAATCCTCTCCGTACCAATATCTAGGAGCTAGCGCCATTCAAAACACATAGGTGAGCGTTAAAGTCGCTTAAATTATTTAGAGCGAAAGCTGTTATAAGATCACAGCAGCCGATTTTGGTGGCATAGTTGTCCGCCGCCGCCGCCGGTGTCCGTAATGGCTATCGTGCAAAATGAGAAAGAAAATATCGAGGATCGGATGGGGTTTGAACCCGGACCCTCTGCGTGGCAGTCGAGTATTCTACCACAGAGCCACGCCGGTGCATGAAATTCCTTCACAAGAAGACCATATGCAGGCGTCGTGTCGAGCAAGGAATCGCGTTATATATTTAGTGCACAGCATGGTAGAATAGTGAAATAACAGCAGGCGTCACACAATACGAATTGCGTAACGAACGGGTCGCTAAATGCTTCGAACCCATTGCAAGAGGCTCAGCCATAATTCATCGTCATCAGCCACAGTATCTACCAAATGCTTCCATCGCATTACAAGGGCGTCAGCCACAAATCTTCATCGTCATGAGCCACAGCATCAACAAAGTGCACATAATGCCTTACTTATGAGTAGCGGGTACCTCGCTTCTCCGCAAAATGACAAATAATGACATAGGGGGTGCTTCCCTACTTCATAAAAACTATGATAATTTATGGAGTAGTGGGTACCTTGCCAGTGTAGTTGTGTTAGATTTCCTAAGAAAGTTTACAACGTGCTTTAGCAAGGCCGCTCTTCCAGCTTTCGCTGTGACTGTGCTGCGTGTTCCCCACAGACCTGGCGTAATGTGTGTGTGTGTGTGTGTGTGTGTGTGGGCGTGCGCTTGTGCGTGCGTGTGTGTGTGTGTGCGTGTGTGTGTGTGTGTGTGTGTTTGTGTTTGTGTGTGTGTGGTTTAGTGGGGGTGGTCGCAATGCTCCCATTTGCAAACGCAACAAGAACGCTAAAGCGACCCTAAGGCAAGACTTGGGGGTCTGGAAGTGGCATTCGCACCGGTGCCGAAACCACATAGAAGGAAGCGCGTGGTTGAGATCTGATCCGTCAGATGCCACCACAAAGCCCACCAGATGGGTTTCTGAGATGTGATTGCTGCTTACACTAATTTCTACCAACTATTTCACTCCAATTTTAACTCGTGGCATACCTTAATGTCCACTCCGCCATGTACAACCCTCAGCTTAACCCATTCCATCTCTTTTATATACGTTTTTATTTTTATCAGAGTTTCCGGAGAGCTCGCTGCAGCACTAGACAAGGTGATCCGGAAGATAGCAAAGAATGTCACTCGGGGCTCGTACCTCTAAAAACTTTATGCATAGTGACCGCAGACAACATAATCAGTAATTGTAATGTTATTACGCAAACCGTTCCAGAATGAATCGGTTACTAAGCGCTTACATAACGGTCACCCGTTTCGGTCTTCGCAGGTGATGCTACACAGCCCACCGACCCGGACGGAGTTGCTGATGTCCGACATGCAGGACAAAGGCCACATGGTCTACCTCCCTCCGCTGCAATCACTCTTCATTCCCACGCTGCTGCAGAGGGCTCCGTACTTGTACAAAGTCGGCGTGCCGAATAGCTACAACTACGGCACGACGGGCGGGCTGTTGGCCACGCGGCTGATGGACGCCATGGTGAAGAACGAGCGCGCCTGGAACGAAGTCGCCAAGGCCAAGAAGGCCAAAGTGATCACGTGCCTCTTCGCAAGACACAACCGCCTTGGTTTTAGTAAAAAGGTGAAGCGGGATATGCTTTCAGTACGTGTTGCCGGAAGCACGAGAGTATTATTTAATTATTCTTGTCGAGCCGTCTTAAAAGAATATGCAGTAAAGGGAACAGCTAGGAATAGCTCGTTAATGCATTAAGCTGCGCTAGTTGGTAATGATTGTATGCTTCCATATTGCTAGCGAACACCCACAAAGGACGACATTGTCCTGTCTCTTTCTATGTGCGTGTTCGCTAGCAATATGGAAGCATACAGGAATAGCTCGCACGGTTCTTTCTGTATTAGCTTAAGACGACTCGAAGGCGAAACGATCCGATGTGGCAATATTGCCGTGTACTTTTAGGCTTAGCTGGGTAATTTGAAGCTTAGCTCCACTCTGGCCCTCTGCCAACTTTGGTGTCAATTATTTCTGGCGTAATACGCTAATTAGTTCATTTAACAATGCGGGGAAGCCAGGCAACCATCACCATCGACCAACGACGGTGGCACGAGCCTAGCGCGCGGTGGCAAGAGCGCCATAGGCCATGGGCCGGGACAGTCACTTCATGTTCGTTATTAAGGCAGTAACGGTCAGAGTTTCCATTCCGCTACGTACGCGCCCTCTCTGAGGGCTCCGGCTGGCCACTGGCTCCGAGGCCACGACCCTTAGCCCACATAGAACAGAGGGTGGTTAGCTATTATGTTATTACGTAACATAACCACACGGTTAAATGCGTTGCAATTCGACGTATGCACCCGCATTTTCCACACACTGCCTGAAGCTTTTATATGAACGGGCTCTACGGCTATTCGTAGCACACAAACTTGAACGTTTGCGAACACTTCGCGAATATTGTGTACAAGAGTGTTAGAGTTCCTTAGATTGGACGTCCAAACTTGTCCCTTAGCCAATCCCCAAATGAATAAGACGCAGGGGATTAGATCAGGGCTCAGGCCAATCTGTCGGTCTCCAGTGGGCAATGCATGTGCCGGGAAAATTGTCATCAAGCCACACTCTCACTGGAATTGCGAAGGTATTAGTGAAAAGTATTACAAAACAGCCTCTGACATCATAAATGATAAACATCGTATTTGTCAACCTTGTTACACGGCAGTTAGAGCTGACGCTAGCTTGTAGGGGTATCTAAATTAAAAGCAGGTGTTGGCTTTACAACCAGCCTCTATGTGGTGGATATTTCAGACATTTCCCGTACTACACATGCCCTCTACACCAGTCTAAGACGACTCATTTGACCCGCGAGACTGAGTGAATCAAAATATTATTCTTTTTCTTCCTGTTAACCAAGATCAGGAGTGAATAAAATCTTTGTGGGACTTTGTTGGCCTACATGTCCTCGGGCCATAAAACCTTAATCATCATCACCAGCATCAAACTGAACACGAATTCTTGTATAGTCAACAACTACTGTAAACATTAGCAAACTTACCGTTTTGCAAAAGAGCTCTGCGTCTAGCCAGTAAAGGGCCATATCGCTGCCACACAGCAGAAATCACGGAGCATTGTTACTCCTTTATCATTTTTCATGGCGCTCTTTGACCAAGCATGGCCCTTGCGCCAATAAAGCCCACATAGCATCATCATCAGTTATTTAAAAGGCACCGCATCATTCAGGTTGTGTTAATACATGATTACAAACTATGTCGTTTATATGAGCTCGGTTTATTGAAAAATAATGATACCATGGCACGACTAGCGAGGTTAGAGAAAAACTTTCCTGCTTATAATGTACGTCATACTGAAGTGTGGTATACACAGAGATGCAGAACAAATTACGGAAAACAAATGGCAAAATTTCAACTGCCTACACTTCTAAACCGCATAAGAAAGGAACATAACATTAACATATCTAGTATATCACCAAAGAATTGCGATTATATGACGACTACCTGTTTTCTATGCCTGCATTCTAATCTCTTTTTTTTACCACGTTCTGGACTCGCAGATATTTCTCTTAGCAGGTTGTACTTAGCCGCACGCTTCTTTGCTATCCTTTGTACTAGGGTGTACGGGCTCCTCAAGCTGTTCTAACAGCTTTTACCGGACCTCCTCGTAAGATACTCTTGTTGCGGAATAAAATTTCAATTTCAATTTCAATTTTCTCTGGGCGCGTTCGCGCTCATCGCAGGTCAGCGGAGACATCGCCGCGCAGCAAGCCATGATGCTGTCCCTGTCGGCGGGAGCGCGGCTGGCGTACGCCGCGATGGAGGCCGACTTCCGGGAGCGCGTCGGAGACAGCGAGGAGGACATCCGAAAGTGGTTGCCCGACGTCCAGGAGACGTTCTTCATGCGCTTCTGCCTGCCCTGGTGTAGCGCCAACCAGGCGCCCCTCACGCTCACTAACAAGGAGATGTGCCTGCTGCCTCTCTACAACATGAGAGAGTTCGGCGAGCGTTACGGCTGCAAGTCGAATTCCAACTACTCCGCGGGCCCCATGTGCGACGTCTAGGCTCCTCCTGCGCTCACTTGGAGGACCTTGGCTTAAGCTTTACGATCAACACGACTATGGGAACGCGTCCATAGCCATGAGTATTATTTCGTCATCATTTTTGCGAATATGGCAATCGGACATTTTAAGCAATCACCGAACAGTATCGAAGACGCAGGGTGTGGCGTCAATCCAAGGCGTTCTTCATGTTTTAGAAGAAGCACGTCTTTCATTCGTGTTTAGCAGTCATTTTTTTAATAGCTCGTGGCCTGTTAACGTATGCGAGAACGTCGGTGTAAGCTTTAGAAGAACTTTGACAAGACACGTAACCACTCTTGTTTCTTAACTTTCAACCTATGTACAGTAGATTAAACGTGGCGTTTGCAGGTTAAGCCTTGAGCATGTCGGGGCGTTGCTTTGCTGCTGCAGCTGCCCTGCGACGTCTGTTAGTCCGTACGGGAGGAACGGGAAGGGGGAGGGGAGGAGGAACACTCAATGAGAAATCACTACCTCCTCCTATTTTTCTGCGCAACAATAGATAGCGCTGTGATATCCTTCAATACGAAAACGTGTAACTCAAGGACAATGCATGGCACGAGAACGTTTTTGAACAGTAGACGTTCAAGCATTAAATAAAATGATTTTCGTTTGCGCCATAAGAAATTTAAGGTTGGCGACGTGAAATCACGCTTGTCATGCTATCTCTGCCTATAATTCATCAGGTACATTAAATTAAGAGGTATTTATCCTTTCTGCACAATAAGCGGGCTTTTATTGCGATAGCAATTATATGGACACTCTCGGCGGATTTTTTCAGTCGCCGTCATGTCGTCATGTCGCCGTCAAAATAAAGCAGAAGAAAAAAACTGCAAAGCACCCGACCGAGGATTCGAGCCAGCGACACTGTGTATACCTGTGCGCTCTTTTCGGGTGTCCTTTGTGCTTATACAGCGCGCTGCAAGTACCGAGCTGCTTGTCGTTCTTCGTGTGATATTCCAATTTCTTGCTATAGTATTCATTGCTTCGCCCTTGCGGCTAAGCTGACTTTTTATTCATGGACGCCATTTTACCGCTTGCTTGTTATACGTATGAATACGCTCTGCAAGTTTTGCTCTTGCCCTGATGAATTGGATTCCTCAATCAAGTGGTACAAACTTGCGATGGGCTAGTTACGAGCCAGCGTGATGAGTCCCTTGGTCGCAGCGAGTCTCTGGAGAGGGAAGGAGCAGGGAACCGGAGACTATGCATGGTTGCACTTGTTGCACAGCAAAGGGCACCTGGTTACACATTGATGCAGTTAGGACGCCGAAGTGCGTTCTACGTATACAATTCGCCGCGGCCAAATGGTACCCGTGAAAACACCGTCAAAAACTATCGGTGGGGTCAGTGTCAACATGAACGGTGGAGAATGTCTCGTGAGCAGGAATAGTCATCATGACGTCTTCACGTTGTCGCTTGGTCAAGGGTAGGTTGATCTATGAGGAAGTACACCACCACGTGAGGTGTACAAAGCTTCGGGGAAGGGGGCATCAACGCAATCGACTCAAGAAAAATTGGGCAGATCCCACGTACCGTGGAAGTCGATGTTCTGAGAAGCATGCGGCGGGAAGGCGATTTCGGCATATTTTTTTTTACTGAGCGAAACGTTACAAAGTGACGCTAAAGATTTGTATAAATTTTACACGCACACGTACATGTTTAAGAGTCGCTTGTATATAACCACTTGTTTACAGTTGGGTAACGCTGCCAACGGCAACGTGGCTATTACCATTACTAGAAGCGGTAAGCTGATATGTAGTGCTTATACTTGTTCCTTATGATGGAGAACGGACGCACGTTTCGCGAACCCATGTGCATGTGTGGAAGAGGTTGACAGTTCTTGAACAAGGTCATCGTCACCGTGATCAGTGAGCACCAGCAGCTGGTCATGACTTGTTGTTGGATCCGGTCGTGATCGCGGTGACGAGGGGTCCATGTGTAGTGAAGTATGAGGTATAGTACAGCTGTTGGAAATCGTGGATGTCTCGGTCATTTCGTCGACAAATTGTCTGTCGATAGAGCCGGCGACATGTCAGAACCTGAAGGCACCCTTCGCGTTGGTGAGGCCATCGAGGCTGGTAGGCCTGTATAGTGCTACGTAGACCAACATCAGTGAATGGCGCTTGTCGTACTCGTAGACTACCTCGGCGTATGTGTCCTCCGTAGCCTAGTCTACAAAGCGGCTGTCAGTCAACTGGCATCATCCTCGGTCAGCATAAGGCCATCGCCCAGCCTCGTAAGAAATGAAGAGGACACTGCGTCGTTCTGGCGGACTAAGTGCACTTTACGGTGCGATGATGTGAATATGATACGTAACTTTCGTTAATGTATTCCTCCGGGGTCGAGCAATGCTTCAATATAGCTTGCTGAATCATAGGAATGCAAATGTAATGTTTATTAGACTGGCTATAAAAACAACACCGGAACCACATACGTTAATCTGATATGACGCTTGTATCGTAGGAGTACAGATCGTAGTGGTATCATGTAGTGTTTATTGCTTTCTTGCAAAATTAGATAGCCAGCACCATAACCACAATTGACGTTGCACCGATATTACGCCTGCATAGGCTGTTGTTCCAAACCAGTTTATAGACCTGGCGTGGCTCTGTGGCAGAATACCTGATTTCCACGCAGAATGCTTGCGTTCGATTTCTGCTGGGATCCTAATTTTCATTCTTTCCATTCGTTTGCTCAACGCTGCCGATGTCGGTTTTTTCTTAACGCTCTCACATTTAGGTTACCAATATCTGCTCTCGCCGTTCCTGGGTACATATAAACTGTCAATCACCTGTGGCGCATACCCGTACACCGCGGCCCGTGGTAAACGGGTATGTGTCGCACGTGTCTGGAGGAAAGGGTTTGACGACATACGCAAAAGGATTTGAGCATTATTCATGTCATGACCCCACAGTCAGATTCGCCAAATCCTCTTACCCTCCCATGCCAATTTTGGTCTACACCAAGTTAAGGAGGCGATCATGAGAGCACCCAGACGTAGGCGGCTAGATAGATAGATAGATAGATAGATAGATAGATAGATAGATAGATAGATAGATAGATAGATAGATAGATAGATAGATAGATAGATAGATAGATAGATAGATAGATAGATAGATAGATAGATAGATAGATAGAACGCTCAAAGTGCCAAAGGTTCGCTAAGAAATGCTTCGCATTTAAAAAGTAGTTGAAGATAGTATTCGCCTTCGATTCGTCATTCGAGAATGCATAAGGGACCGCGCACCTCGTAAAGGAAGTTTTAGAGAGCAGCTCTTAGGTGCCCATTCCTGCGTGGAGTGGCGTCGCCGTCGGTGGCGTAAACAATAGATATGAAAAAATAAAATGAGAAAATCAATCCTCACATTGAACTGGATTTCAAACGGGGCGCTCTGCATGGCAGTCGAGTATTCTACCACAGAGTAACGCTGTTGCTCGAAACTCATTTGCGAAAAGACCCTATACAGGCGTCATGTCGGGCAAAGAATCGCGTTAAGCTATGCAATATAGCGTGGAAGAAGAGTAAAATAACCAGCCATCACAGATTGCTTATCGCGCAACGAGTGTGTGGTTTAATGCGTCCCACCCACCGTAAAGTAATCTGCCATAATTCTTCATCGTCATCAGCCACATGCAACATCATCAAAGTGAACGTAATACCATGGTCCCTCAGTACTGCAATACCTTACAGATGTGCAGTGGGTACCTCGCTTACATGCAGAAAGACGAATAATGGCGTAGTGGGTGCTGTCCTAATTCACAAAAATTATGGCTTATGGCGTTGTCGATATATTGCGGAAAGCCAGAACTTCACAGTTGGCCTTGCCCCAACACGAAGCTGCGCTCAGAATTAACATTAGGCAGTATCGTAATCGTCGGTGAACTTCTTTTTCAATGTTACATTAATCTCTCTCTTCTGATCCGTTGACTAATTGTGAAAGCATGTTAACATGCAAGTACTCATTCAGACCATCTCATATGTAATCATGACACTGTCTAAACTTATATATACACCAGGGTCCTCACAGTAAATGTATGTGTGCACAATATTCCAGACCACAAATCATAGAACTGTGTTCAGACGAGTTATTGCTGACAGCGATCAATACTTGCTCGTTTCCTAGTCGGGACATCAATTTATTAGACATCTGGTATTCGTATGAGCAATCATGCAGGCATTCATAAATACACACCCTTCTGTGAAAATGCTGTAAAATGTCGAAAGCCTTATATGCCTCATGAAACAAGAAAAAGTGACCGTCGGCGACAACGCGAATGGTACCGAGAATTGGATGACGTCATACGAGGTTGCGAGATGTCATCGATGTGCTGGTCGATTTGTGAAGTCGTCATGCCGTCACGGATCGCCCAAATTGTGTCGTGATTATGGCGTATGACGAAGTAATCACACGAAATTGTCGCTTGGCCAGAGGTGGGCCGACCCCGTAGGCCGTGCAACACAATGTCTGTTGCAGACGGCTTGGGGCGAGAACAGTCAATACAATCGAATGTGAAGGTTACGTTCGGATTCGAGTCGTCTTAGCTGAATGCACAAGGGGCCCCGCTAGGTTTTCAACGCCATCCTTTTAATAAAATCGTAAAATATTAACGTTCTGTTATAGATGCACTAAGATAAAAAGCGAATTCTGTGCAGCATTCGCGCTGTGTCAGAGGTGAGATATCGTCACACCGAAAACGAGGATTTGAAAGGCATTCCGACGACGCCGATTTCACGCGTCGCCCACAACGTCTTGTACCCCTCGTCGCCGGTCAGCGTCGCCCTACGGCGGAGCATGGGGAAGTCGTACTCTTCGGCATACTCTTCATCGACCGTCATACTGGTGGTGGAACGCGCGTGGATCCTCTCGTGGATGGAGATGTTTACGTAGACCAGCACCGGCATGACGACCAGGAGCATTATGATGACCACGCAGAGGCACAGGACGTGGTCGTGTTTCTGGGCTGCCTGATGACGATGAAGAATTATGGCAGCACCCTTTGTAATGGGTTGGAAGCATTCAACAACCCACTCGTTGCGCAATTCGCATTGCGCGACGCCTGGTTACAGAATTCGCGTTGTGTGACGCTTGGTTGTTATTTTACTCTTCTACCACGCTACATTACATATGTTAATGTGGTTCCTTCCCGACATGAAGTCTGTATAGGGTCTTTTGCAAAGCTGTCTCAAGCACCGGTATGGCTCTGAGGTAGAATACAGGGCTCCCACGCAGAGGGCCCAGGTTCGAACCTCGTTCTATCCTGGAAATTTTTTCTTAATTCGTTTTTTTCTTTATTTCGAACGATAGTGGTTACGGACACCGGCGGTGGCGGCGGACAACTGCGGCGCCAAGAACGTCCCTTGTTGTGATCTCATAACAGCTTTCGCTGCAAAAGGCAACGACGAACGAATATCAATTAGGCTGAACTGCAGGTTACCGTCCCCGTGCTCTGTATAGATGTGCTTTTCTCAAGTAGAATTAGCAGCGAAAATTTTTGATAATCTTGTATAAGCGAAAGCCCAGCACAACGCCAAAGCGAATATCAATGTGGCAGGGGTACAAAAATATAGCCAGGTCGGCGGGCTTGTTGGCCGAGGTCGGTAAGGGCGTGTTGACGACGTTACCAGCCGTATCGGCCATGGCTACTGCGACGATCAACCGCAAGCCCCTGGACTAATCTGACTCGCGCATCCAAAGAACGATCGGTCGCTTGCTCCTTCTCGCGCACTCGACACCTCGAGCCGTAACGATGATGATGACGATGCCTTCCGCAGTAAAACAATCTCGCTGTGGAGGATAAAATTTCTTGTAAATGTTATCCATCGAACCTTGACCAGGCCCGGTTAGTCACAATAGTTTTTGGGGCCCTGGTCGAGGAGCTCCAACCAGAGTCACCAGGGATGGATGGATGGAAAAACTTTATTAGAGTATTTTGGAACGCCAGGGAGAAACCAGGGAGCCTTATTTTTATTAACGTTGTTCCTCTCCCTCCATCGAACATGTGGCCCATACAACCCACCACGGGGATCATCACGAATTGGGTGGATTAATTTGTGCGAAATGATGCGAGAAAAATACTCCTGTAGACAGGTTGGTTGGTTGGTTCCTAGAGGAATGGCTCAACACAGTACATGCCATCACGCTCAGCCATAATTTCACCTCTTGTTCCTGGAGAAATTTAGACTGGTTTCACTGAACCTTGTACCTATTTTTTAATTGCGGGGAATACGAAAACGACGCAGGCCCTTTTGATAACAGGTGCCTCCTGAAGCTGCGCAATACCGTTTTTTAGCGTTCTGCGATTCCCCTCTTAGTGAATTCAAGGTTATGGGTTTGTACCAGTGTTTGGGTGAAGCGATTGTCGTCCACTCAGGAGCAATTAGAAGAAAAAGAAGAAAATACCTGGCATCTCAGGTAGGATCTCGTTCTGTTTTCAAAAACGAGTAAAAATAATACTTTCGCGGCAACGTTTTTAGGCAGAAAGCACTGTCGCAGGCATCCGAAGTGAAGTCAGCACCCAGCTGGAGTAGCTAGTGACGCACTGTGCAAAATACAAAAGAAAGGGCTCAGTATGAAGCAACTAGTCAGGAAGCAATCTTTGCTAAACTAGCTAGTCAAGCTGTGGTGTGTCCCAGGCACGTAGGCAGGGGGGGGGGGGCCGCCCCCCCCCCCGAAATTTGTCCGGCCTTCTACATTCCCGGGCAACATTTGTTTTATTTTTGCCATGGAAAGACTTTCTTTCGAACAATTAGGCCTTGGGCCCCCCCCCCCCGAAAAAAAATCCTGGCTACGTGCCTGGTGTGTCCCGTTCGCTTCTTTCCACCTCAGTGCTCTCAACAGGAAGCCTTCAATGTCGTTTTTGCTAAGTTCAGACAATAATTAGACAGCTTTGCATATGACGCGAACTATGCGTATTTTCTTCTCGGTAGCCGTGAACGTGCGCTCATATCCGACTGTCTATCGCACAGTGCGTCTAAGACGCTTCTTGTGACACAACGTGCGATACACTTCACGCGACGCATAAATCGTACTTCAGGGGCTTTATGTGAATGCGGTGACGTTAGCAGGCTGTGCGCCATGCACGAACTAAAATATTTAGCAAGATAATTTTGAGAGCCTGTTCGCGCTTGCGGTAAAGATTACTACTTATTTTACCCGACTTACGTAGCACTAAGGTAACACTCACGACTGCCAGTACGGTATGTAATATCGAAAGCTTCGTTAGTCGTCGCAACATTCTAAGCCTTCTCATTGAGATGCAGAGCTGCCGTCAGTCAGGAGATTCGGTAGCGTTCCTTAGAGGGGCCACTTTTTGCTGCTACAAGAAAGCATTAATATGATAGAGCACTTATGTACAGAGATAGAACATAACTTCAGAAATTCACTTCAATTATTTTAAGAAAAGGGAGTTCGACTATTAGCGGAAAGACAGAAGGCCGTATTTTTTTCACTTAGTTCCGCAACCATGGTATTGATTACTTTCTTCTAACGTCAGAATTTTCGAAGTGCACTCACGCAGATGAGCAAGCTTCCCGCAGCCTAAGTCTCTCCAAATGGCGCTAGAGTCATACTTAGCCCGCTATAAATGTGAATATGATTTTGTCTTTTTCAGTAAAAATAAACTTGAACATGTGCTGGCTGAAAAGCGCCAAAATTCATGACGTCATAACACACTGGTGTTATAACGCACTGGTGAGGGAACGTCAAAGCAAAATTGATGGTTACCTGTGTTTCGTTTCTGCGCCCTTGCTTTTCGTGCAACGATTCTCCGAACGCCGGTCACACTTGGTACTGTGGACGTGCCTGACCAATATCAATCAAATCATAATAACGCTTCTCCATGTTTGCCTAGGTAGATAATATTGTAGAGTTTTCGCCTGGTAGTTATCGTTTCTGTCGCTCATACCGGCTTTTGTGGCACTGCTTGCCGCTGCAGGACATTTCCTGACTCTCGCCGTCAGCCAACCGCTTCAGATGACACCGAGAGGTCCTTCGATGTACGCGCCTTCGGCCCCAGCGACGCCCTTCCAAATACCGGTGTCCCCTTACGCCAATGATGGAGTCTACAACGAACCCGGTGAGAGCCTCGCCTGCTCTGTGGGTACAGAGGGTATCGCCGATAACGTCCGCCAAGCTTTAAAAAAACAAGAATGACACCAAAAGTGCAACCAATTTCCTTACGCCAACTATCGGAGGTACGAAGCACGAGCTGCTCACGACATGTACCGAAAACTTTGGCCAACAGTTAATAAATATTATATAAGGATAAAACATTAGAAAACCGCGGCATTTCCTCCTCAACGGCGGATGGGCAAAATACTGCACCAAGAGGCGCTCACTGACGTCACGAACAGGACGGCCGGGGGCACGGCCTTCGGAGATAATTGCCGCATGGCGATCGGCTGCCATGCTTAAATTGTTTGGGCACGGCATCTTCGAACTATTCATGTTGTATCCGACTATAGCCATCATTAGGCAACAGTTGGGCCACACTATGCAGTTTTTGTCTCTCATTCCTCACTAGAAGTCCGTAACGACTTTTCATAAAGGTTTCAATCATAATTCGTTAATTTCCTACTTTATGTTTTGTAATTATTAGAGTTTTGTGTGATAGTTCTTAGGCATACCTTGCTTTTATACGGTCGTTTCTTCACATCTAGTCCTGGAAAGAGCGTTTCTAGGTGAACCATGAAAATCAATGTCAGTCAAACGGTACATGGAGCATGAATTCGTAAACATTATCTTTAATTGCATCTAATTGACTTCAGTTACCTAAATGTACCTAGATTGCCATCAGTAATCACAGTTTAGCCTATAGTTGGCTAATACTAAATGGTTGGCACGTTGGAAAAGTAACACATTTGACCAAAAAATTGAGTCATCGCCTAGGGTAACAGCCTCAATTCGTGTTCCTGGTCTTCCAAGCCTGGAACTCCGCCGTCTGCGCAATGGCACGATTGTCAGAGTCACATCTGCATTAAGAGCCCAGCACCTCAAGAATTCGCAGGAACCCAATATGTCGCACTTTTGACAAATGTGAGCCAGCCGCAGTGCACCGCGTGCTCTGGACATGTCCCTGCCTATCGGTACTACGAAAGACCTGCCTTGCCATAATATAAAGCTCGATAACTAGGACCATAGGCTGGCACACGAGGGGGGCAGGAGCCCCCCACCCCCCTAATCACCTAAGGGGGGGGGGGGCGAAGAGTCTGTCCCGTGCGTTTACACAGTCGGACCTGTTTAGTCACTGATTAAAGAGGAGGCCTATGGCCACACAGGTTTTCGACGATAATGGCGTCTGAAGGACTGATGTTACGTTCCAAGAACTGTTTACTTCCAATCTTTACTTCCTGAAAGCCATGGACCAAAGGCAGGCCGTTGTGAGAAGCGCGTCACTGCTTCATTTTCACGTTTTTTTTATTCATTGTCAAGCACGTTGTCTTTGCACTAGTTCAACCGGGGGGGGGCGCACTGCGATTAACTTTGCCCCCGGAATGGGGAACCCTGCAGACGCCTTTGATTACAGTGAACAGCTTAACACAACCATGAGTACGGATCCTGGCCACCGGGAAGCTGTCTGTGGCAGTTCCTATGCCGCCTGCTGAAGAGCGAAACAAATTAATCTATTCTATATAGGTACCTAGTCAGAAAGACCACAGAATCACCGTTTTTTGTTCCTTTCTCCTTTATATTTTAATAACATGTCCGTCAATGCAGAAACAAGGACAAAACTATTTCTCTGAAGTATGCAGAACACTAGCACCTCTTCGTCGACGTGTATTATTAGAATAACAGAATTGAGCTGCTTGGTAGGTGTTCATGTTAAAGAGCCAGGACGTCCGAACACGGACGCAAGAGATCGCTAACCGGAGGCTCACCATCTCATGTATGTTTGCATTGTCGAGATGTAGGTGCACGCCAGAACTCGATCGACGAGTAGTTTTGTAAAGACACATGAACGAAGAAACGCGTCTAATGATTGAGGCCTAGCATTTCGATAATAGTGGTAGCGGATGCGTCATCAAACCGTCGTTTAAATTGCATAAAGAAGAAATCAAGTGTCTGAATTGTTATCTCTCACGTATACCACCACGCGTGCCGAATTGATAGGTTCGCCTTGATGTAAACAGGGTTCTGCCCAGAGGACCGGAGCCAGCCAGAGTCCCGGGGAGATGTCGAGGAGAGGAGCCCGGAGCTGTTAACAGTAACGTTTATTTACAGGTAGCGT
This sequence comes from Rhipicephalus sanguineus, assembly GCF_013339695.2. NCBI lineage: Eukaryota > Metazoa > Arthropoda > Arachnida > Ixodida > Ixodidae > Rhipicephalus > Rhipicephalus sanguineus. The sequence continues at coordinate 123,073,359 of NC_051186.1, read as the reverse complement.
GTTGCTACATGATGGGGTTAGCATCATGGAAGCTCTCGGAGCTCGTGAGAGCTTGAGAGAACTTGTGAGAGCTTGTCGGGAGTGCATCGGCGCTCGCATTTTATGTCCTGGTCTTCCCAGGGTTCCCTGTAGGAAAAAACAATGGAGGCCAGGACAGTCCAATGAAAATCTCCATCTTCACCTCCGCCCCCGAAAAGGGAAGGTGAAACGCCGCCTCCTTCCCAACCCACGAAAGGAGAAAGAGGCACGTACAGTTCGTCCCATGGCGAAGGAAAGACAGTGCCCACCGCGCACTACACGGCACAGCACGAAGACGTTGAGTCTTACGTGGAAGTCAATTTCGTAGTCTGTTGCAATGATGGGTATGCGGCGCGAGGCAGACCACGAATTGTGGAAACAGCGGCAACAAGGCGCCACGGAGAACGTGGGAAATGCATCCGCAGACGGTTCCCAGACGCTGGGCCCTTTGTCCGGGGCACCTTGACGACAAAGCAAGCCGCCTCGATGGCCAACAACTCTTCCTAATCTGTCAGTCGGTCAGGCGTGCCCAAAGGGTTTTACGAGGGGCGCAGACAACCTAAGAATATTAGACGAACGACCTTCGTGTTGTCGCCGCTCTTGGGGCATCTCTGGAACCGCTGACCCGGAAGAAATCAGGGTAGTCTTAGCCGCAACGTCTCATGCGTCAAAGCGGCGCCAAGCCAGGCAGGCCGATCATAACAGCCCGTCCACCGTCACAGGAGGTCTCGAAGGGGTTGCAGAACCAAAGCACTCCGCAGAGACCGTAGATCTGCTCCCTTGTAGACGTTGACGCAGGCTGCACCAATCTCTGGACCTGAGCCACGGCCAGCAAACGCCAGAAACGAACCACGCAAGACCCGAGGCACAACAAACATAGGACACTCAACTGACCTCGAGAAATGCCAGGTTACAGTTTTGGTAAAACTCCCTAGAAATTTACACTTGGTGCGCTCACTCGTGAAAATCAAGAATCAGATAACGAAGCCATAACAAACTCAGACCTACTACGCGCGAAGCAAATCAACAGCCTAACGTTTTGTATCATTTCCCAGAGAGATTCACAGCGTTCAAGGCACGCAGGTGCTACGGGCGAAACAAAACGAAAGGAGGTAGTTAATGAATTGCGCCTCTCGCAGTATAAGTAAAACTCAAAATCAAACTTGCGCGTATGAAAATAAAACAAACAGAGAAACAAAAAACCTACACTGCACTGATGCGCATACTAACAAGTGTGCTGCAATTTACACAAGGTTTATACAGAGGCTTTTACCCTCGACCTACTTCTCTGTTAAAAATCAACTTGCGCAAAACCCTCTACTCGGGTGTTAGGTTTCGCTAAATGTAAGCAAACACTCAGTTCAACAAGTATCTTAATGTCTGCAGTTATCATGAGGAAGAAAATAAAAGTTACAAAAATAGACATATTCCTTGCTCATCTGCAGACACGCGAACATTGAAAGCAAAACAATTCAAAACTGGATACAAGAGAAATTCTTGGTAGCCTTACACTGTCCGAACATTATGCGGATAAAATAAAATCAACAAAAGCAAAAACCTACACTACACTGCAAAAACATTAGGTTTAAACAGAGGCTTTTTACCTTCAGCCTACTTCTCTGTTAAGATAAACTTGCGCGTAAAACATAAAACAAACAGAGAAACAAAACCTACACTTCACTGCAAGAACAGAAGGTTTAAACAGAGGCTTTTACCTTCAGCCTACTTCTCTGTTAAAATCAGCGCAAAACCCTCTACTCGGGTGCTAGCTTTTGCAAAATGTAAGCAAACAAGCAGTTTAGCAAATATCTCAATGTCTGCAGTTAAGATGAGGAGGCAAATAAAACTTTCAAAAATCGACACAGTCCTTGCTCATCGGCAGACATGCAAGCGTTAGACAGCTAAATAAAACAATAATAAAACTGGATACAAGACAAATTCTTAGTATCCTTCGTGACACTGCGTAATTTAATGCGGCACCCTTTCAGACGTGCTCTGGGGGGACGCGCATACCACAGTTGTCGATGGGCCAGATCGCGACGGAGGGACAAAAAGCCAACCTGTCCGAAGCACACAGTGGCGGTGACCTTTGCTCTGCGGGCCCCGAACTCCGACAAAGACGCACCCGGACGCCTAAGCTTCCTCATTGTGGGCCGCCCAGAGCAGCGGTCACTCTCTCGCAAACTTGGGGGAGGACCTTTGTCGTTACAGTCGCGTACGCACCACCTCGCTTTGCTCCACCGTTTAGCCTTCCAAAAAGATGATGAAACCAGGCGACCACTTCGACGTCTCTTTTTCTTGGCCCTCGCGACACGCTTTATGCCTAATCTCGATTTGTGCGAGACCCGCAACTTTTGACTTTTAGAGAACTTTTTCGGGGTTTCCAGCCTCCGCTCGAGGCAACTTGGACCTTTCCCCTTTCCCCGAAGTTTTCGCTGGCGCCTTTTTCTTTCAGGGCGGCACGGAACGCTCCCCGACTCGGCAATAATACTTGGAAGTACATTGCTCAAAACTCCAGGCGGCTCAACTGGCTTATCCTCGGCGTTATTTCTAGCTCTCTGCTCTTTAGAAACAACGCTACAATCGACACTTGCTAAACCAGCCGGCTCGCCATCAGATGTCTCTCCTTGATGAGAGCCTCGCGCTAATCTAAGCGCTTCATCACCTCGCGCTATGTTGAGCGCCTCTTCCTCTCGTGGTAAGCTAAGCGCCTCATCATCTGAACTTTTACAGTCTGCTTCGTTAGCGCTTTCTGCTTCCGGAACCTCATGAGCAGACTCACAGGCCATCGGATCCGTCATAGCTGCCGCCGATTCGTCACCAAAACAAAGGCCTTTCGAAAGCATATCCACGTCATTCTGAGAGGGATAATGCTCGGGCAGGTTTTGGGACACCAAAGTTTCCGTGGCGAGCAGTCTGAACGGTCCCTCACTCTCAACGCGGGCTAATGGCAAAAACACACTTTCATTTTCAACTACTTGCCATGCACACGGGCGTTCCCCTGTGGTCACCTCATTTGTCAAAGAGTACGGATGTACACTATCAAACGTTGCGGCAGGGTCCCGCGGTACGTTTTCCTCAACTAATTCCTGAATGGGGGGTTTCAGTTGTTCCAGATCATTGTCGCTGCTGTCCCGAAAACAGAGAACATTCCTAGGCTTGCGGCAGCCGATTGCGATGTGACCTAGCTCTTTGCAACGGTGGCATACAACCGGCTTCCTAGCCTTAAACGCCTTTTCGTTCTTTCGATCGTCTGAGTGGCTCACTGTAGACGTGGACTTAGCAGGACTGCCTTTCTTTTTGGCTGTTGCTAGGGTTACGTCCAGACGTAACTGTAGTCACCGCTATCGTTACGTCCAGACTAAAGTCCCTAGATTTTTCCTTGTTGAAGAGCAGGGAAAATCCAGGGACTCTAGTCATGCGGCTTTCCACAAACGTGAGTACATTATTTTCCTGTTGCTCAGTGAAGGCCCTCTGCGCCCTTCGGGCGCGGCAACCTAATCGTGGCTTCGCCCTCGCTTCGCGAGTGCGGCCATTTCGCTAACGCTCAATGGCCGGTTGGCAGGGCCACGGTCACGCGCTACTGGCCGCTGTCGCGGCCACGCGCTGTTTAGCCCGCGCAGCCTGCCCCTTCAGGGCAGGTGGAGGCGTACGTAACCCACGAGCCGCGTCGCGCTTCTCTGGCAACAGACTTCAGCAACACCTGAGACAAAAAAAGAAAAAAAATTACACCAGCAGCGAGGTTCGAACCAACGTCCTCGCAGTTCCGAGCACGACACGCTAGCCGCTGCGCCACTGAGACCAATCGGTTCGGTAGGTCTAACGGGCTGTATTTGTAATGTCACGCTGGACGTAACTTTTAAGACTCGTTATTCTTACGTCCAGACGTAACTGCAACGGCTCGTACCGTTACGTCTAGACGTAACGCTAGACACTCCCTTTCTTTTTCTTATCTGAGGGTGCTATCTCGTTATTCGGGTTACTTGATGCCTGATAAAGTGCTAAAGCCAATCGCCTTTTCTCAATTATCCTCTCTTTTTCAGCCCATCTTTTGTTCTTCTCAACTTCCTCCCAGCACTCCTCAATTTCATCATCCTCCGCCCCGCATTCCTGAATAGCCTTAATCAGCTGTGACTTTCTCTCTTCTCTCCCAACCTTAATTCCCAGCTCTTCACACAGTAGTAAGAAGTCTGGTCTATCTAGCTTCTTTACCAACTCCATGGTCTTCACGAGTGAGGACTTTCTACCCGCCGTGACGTTAGGTAGCGAACAAGCGAAGCCTAGACGCACGGTAAAACACTGCCAGTTTTAGAACATGAAAACTAAAATGGTGAATAGCTGTGACGTATGGTAGCGGTACAACGAAGCCTATACGCACAGAAGATTATACACAGATTTAGAAAACTTCAAAAGCTAAAACCTGGCAAAACTCAAAGAAAGTCAAGCACTCACCATATCGTTGAGGCCCGAGCCAAGCATGGGTCATCCCGTTGCTGCTAACCAGTTGATGTGTTCCAGTTGTCAGCAGCATCCCACCGCTGCCATCCAGTTGATGTGATCAGGGTTCTGCCCAGATGACCGGAACCAGCCAGAGTCCCGGGGAGATGTCGAGGAGAGGAGCCCGGAGCTGTTAACAGTAACGTTTATTTACAGGTAGCGTGTTGCTACATGATGGGGTTAGCATCATGGAAGCTCTCGGAGCTCGTGAGAGCTTGAGAGAACTTGTGAGAGCTTGTCGGGAGCTCATCGGCGCTCGCATTTTATGTCCTGGTCTTCCCAGGGTTCCCTGTAGGAAAAAACAATGGAGGCCAGGACAGTCCAATGAAAATCTCCATCTTCACCTCCGCCCCCAAAAGGGGAAGGTGAAACGCCGCCTCCTTCCCAACCCACGAAAGGAGAAAGAGGCACGTACAGTTCGTCCCATGGCGAGGGAAAAACACTGCCCACCGCGCACTACACGGCACAGCACGAAGACGTTGAGTCTTACGTGGAAGTCAATTTCGTAGTCTGTTGCAATGATGGGTATGCGGCGCCAGGCAGACCACGAATTGTGGAAACAGCGGCAACAAGGCGCCACGGAGAACGTGGGAAATGCATCCGCAGACGGTTCCCAGACGCTGGGCCCTTTGTCCGGGGCACCTTGACGACAAAGCAAGCCGCCTCGACGGCCAACAACTCTTCCTAATCTGTCAGTCGGTCAGACGTGCCCAAAGGGTTTTACGAGGGGCGCAGACAACCTGAGAATATTAGACGAACGACCTTCGTGTTGTCGCCGCTCTTGGGGCATCTCTGGAACCGCTGACCCGGAAGAAATCAGGGTAGTCTTAGCCGCAACGTCTCATGCGTCAAAGCGGCGCCAAGCCAGGCAGGCCGATCATAACAGCCTCTTGCCTGAGGCGCTGCCTGTGCATACGCAGATATGTTTTTGTGTGTACCTTGTTTTCCAGCGCTGTGCGCTTTTTCAGTTGTTAGTCTGTGTTTGAGGGGTGACTTCACTTCTCTTTTGTGTCCGTGTTTGCACACCCTTTCTCTTTAACTTGTATTATCATCTCCTGTTATTATTTTACACGAACAAGCCAGATGATGATTAATGTTGGGAGCCGAAACGACTCGCCAGATGGTGCCGACTCTCTTTAGAGCATCGAGTGATACCATCGCTGCGTTCGCCACGGTGGTACAGTGCTTGAGATGCTCGGCTGCTGAGCCGAACATCGCGGTTTCGATCGTGGCCTCGGCTGTCGCATTTCGATGGAGGCGAAATGCTAGAGGCCACTGTGCTGTGCGATGTCAGTGCACGTTAGACAACACCAGATGGTTGAAATGACCGGAGCTCTCCACTACGGCGTGCCTCATAATCATATCATAGTTTTGGCACGTAACACCTCATGAAGTATTATTATTATGATGCCGTCACTGACTAAAGCGTTCTTGCATTTCGTGCCTCATCGAAATGCAACAAATCAATAATTCGTTCATATCTAGCAGTGTATCAGCGTGGTTAGCGTGTGTCTCTCCGTCTTTCTTCTGTGCAGGAGGATATGGCGTCGCCTATGCCGACTTCCCTGAAGTCTACCCGGGAGTTCAGCAATACGGTATGTGGCACCACGTGGACGGTCCACGTCTGCATGGCTTAGGCCTACGACTTTCATTGCTTATAAACGTTACTTAAACTAGTCCTGACGCTAAATTATTTTGAATTTGATTCGTCCTACTACCTGCAAACTTTCGGCACTAGTATGGGAACCCCTTTTGCGCCAACATACGCCAACATTTTTATGGGACACTTAGAATCGGAGCTGTTGGAGTCATGTCCAGTGAAGCCTTCCACCTATCTCCGTTACATAGACGACATATTTATCATATGGGAACATGGCGTAAGTACACTAAACGCATTCATTGACCACTGTAACAAGTTTCACTCTAGTATTAAATTCACCATGCACCATTCATCCAGTGAAATCAACTTCCTAGACACGACGGTATCTATTGAAGCAGGAAAATTAAAGACGACGCTTTACAGAAAACCAACAGACAGCCAGCAGTACCTAGATTACACTAGTCATCACCCGCGACACTGCAAACAAAGGATATTTGTAGGACAGGCGAGGCGTATAAGAAGGATCTGTAGCGGTGACTTAAGGAAACATTAGTTAAAAGAAATTACCCGCATGATGCTTTAAACAAGGCCTTCAACGAAGCATGTCAACTAGATAGGAAATCATCACTAGCTCAAAGGGCCCCCGTAGCACAGCCTAACCAGCCGCCAGCATTTATAACCAAATACTCAAATGCGCTACCAAACATAAATAATATCCTCCGTAAGTATTACCCAATACTGGCAAGCAACGAGCGCCTTAGAAAAGCGTTTCCCGGAGTACCAAAGGTCGTGTATCGCCGCAATAAAAATTTTAAGGACATGTTAGTGCACGCAAAAGTAAACCCTCATTCTACTGCCCACATAACACCTTGTTTTCGTCCAAGATGTAAGACATGTAAGCACCTTCAAGATGACGTTATAGTTAGAAGCACCGGAAGTGATTACGTCCATCATATAAAATCTAGTTTTACCTGCACTAGTTCAAACGTTATCTACATGATCGAATGTTCATATTGTTACGTGAATGAAGACTCGGTAGACTGTAGTCCGTAGATTATCTACACGATATATTTACAGGAGTGGTTGCAGCGCTGACCGGTTCAGCCAAGAGCCCGAGGAGAGAGAGATCTTCCTTCTCTTCGTCCGGCGCACACGCGCATGGTGCAAGGGGCTGGCAGTATGCATGTAGCATAATCCCCGGCGGCAGAAGCGCCGTCTCGGCGCATCAGATGTCAACGTCACTGGGAGAGTGGTAGGGCTTCAAGCGTGCGACATGTACGATATCGCTGGCCGGTGTGGAAGAGGAAGGCGACGAGGCGACAGGAGCGATTTCATAAGTTACCGGGGTTACCGCACGAACGACTCTGTATGGACCTGTGTATCGAGACATCAGTTTTTCCGACATCCCAACGTGACGGGTGGGCGACCACAGCAGGACCAAGGAACCTGGCGAGAAGTGCACGTCTCGGTGTCTGCGATCGTACAACCGCCGTTGGTTTTCTTGAGAAGTCAAAAGGCGAGTGCGGGCGGTTTCACGTGCATGGGCAGCCCTGGTGATAGCGTCAAGGGCATATTCACTGGTCGGCACTGCGGGAAACGGGATGGTGGTGTCCAGGGGCAACGTTGGTTGTCGGCCGAACAACAGAAAAAATGGAGAGTAACCGGCAGTGTCGTGGCGCGAAGAATTGTACGCAAATGTCACGTATGGCAAAGCAAGGTCCCAGTCGGAGTGGTCGGAGGAAACATACTTCGCAAGCATGTCTGTAAGTGTTCGATTGAGACGCTCCGTGAGGCCATTTGTCTGCGGATGGTAGGACGTAGTAAGCTTGTGCCTCGTTTCACATGACCGCAGAATGTCGGCTATGACCTTCGACAGAAATGTGCGGCCACGGTCCGTAAGCAGCTGGCGTGGAGCTCCATGTTGCAAAATCACGTCGTGTAGAAGGAAGTCGGCGACATCGGTGGCGCAGCTTGTTGGAAGAGCTCGTGTGATGGCGTAGCGCGTGGCGTAGTCTGTGGCCACAGCTATCCACCTGTTGCCAGAGGAAGACACGGGAAACGGGCCAAGTAGGTCTAAGCCAACGCGAAAGAACGGTTCTGACGAAATGTCAAGGGGTTGAAGGTACCCGGCGGGAAGCGTCGATGGTGTTTTGCGGCATTTCTCACACGCCGCAACATATCTTCTGACGGAGCGTGCAAGCCCTGGCCAAAAGAAGCGTCGGCGGATGCGGTCGTAAGTGCGCGATACACCAAGGTGACCGGCCGTTGGAAGGTCATGAAGTTCGTGAAGGACAGCCGAGCGGAGGTGTTTCGGAATAACAAGCAGCAGGGCTGGTCCATCTGGGTGAAAACTGTGGCGGTAGAGTGCACCATCTTGGAGGACGAACGAGCGATGGGACCGGTCGGTAGACGATGATTCTAGGTGTTCGATGATAGTACGCAAGGACGCATCACGGCGTTGCTCGTCGCCGATGTTTGTTAGTAAGGAAAGTGAAAAGACGCAAGCGTCGGCGTCGGTGTCAGAGATGGTGCTCGATTCATCGACCGGGTAGCGAGACAGGCAGTCTGCGTCCTGGTGTAGGCGGCCCGACTTGTACGTCACTGTGTAGCTATATTCTTGGAGTCGCAGAGCCCAGCGACCAAGACGGCCAGTAGGATCCTTTAGTGACGAAAGCCAACAGAGCGCATGATGGTCCGTTATTACAGAAAAGTGCGTGCCATATAAATATGGGCGGAACTTCAAGACTGCCCAGACAAGAGCAAGGCATTCACGCTCTGTAATGGAATAGTTGCGCTCGGCAGCTGTAAGGAGGCGGCTGGCGTACGCGATAACGCGGTTGTGTCCCTGTTGTCGTTGGGCTAGGACGGCTCCGATCCCGTGACCACTAGCATCGGTTCGGACCTCCGTCGCAGCGGATGGATCGAAGTGGGCCAATATAGGCGGCGTTGTCAAAAGTGTGACGAGGCGAGAAAAAGCGGCGGTTTGAGCGGGACCCCACGTAAAAGGCACGTCTTTCTTCAGAAGTTCAGTGAGTGGTCGAGCGATTGTTGCAAAATCTTCCACGAACCTTCTGAAGTAGGAACAGAGTCCCACAAAACTGCGGACGTCTTTGGCTGATTGGGGTACAGGAAAACTCGTGACTGCACGAATTTTCTCTGGGTCCGGCTGCACACCCGAAGCATCGACGAGGTGGCCCAAGACTGTAATCTGCCGGCGACCGAAGTGGCACTTCGACGAATTCAATTGGAGGCCAGCTTTGCGGAAGACGTCAAGAATAGCTGCCAAACGCCGAAGGTGGGTTTCAAATGTAGGCGAATATACAAGGACATCGTCGAGGTAACAAAGGCAGGTTGTCCATTTGAATCCTTGTAGCAGAGAGTCCATCATACGCTCGAACGTGGCTGGGGCGTTGCACAGACCGAACGGCATAACCTTGAAGTGGTAGAGGCCATCGGGAGTTACAAACGCAGTCTTTTCTTGGTCTTTCTCGTCCATAGCAATCTGCCAGTAGCCAGAGCGTAGGTCTATTGAAGAAAAGTAGCGCGCGCCGTGTAGGCAATCAAGAGCGTCGTCAATTGGGGGCAAAGGGTAAACGTCCTTTTTCGTAATTCGATTAAGATGGCGGTAATCAACGCAGAAGCGCCATGTGTCGTCTTTCTTTTTAACCAGCACGACGGGAGACGCCCAAGGGCTCGACGAGGGTTCAATAATGCCTCTGGCTAGCATCTTGTTCACTTCTTGTTGAATGACCGTGCGCTCTGCGGCAGACACCCGATATGGTCGGCGGTGAATGGGAAGAGAATCACTGGTGTTTATGCGGTGCTTTACAACAGAAGTCTGGCCTAGTGGTCGATTATCGACGTCAAAGATGTCGCGGTAAGAAGCCAAAAGGCGGCTTAGAGCGGCTGATTGCTCAGGTTCGAGGTCCGGGGCTATCATGTGGCGTAATTTCATGTCGAGGCGTGTGGTATCCGGCGGGCGACAAGGAACATCTGAGCACACGTCCGCAGCGAAAATGGTGACGTGGTCATCTGATAATGATCGGAGCGTGGCGACTGAGATGCCTTGGGGTAGCACTTGCTTCGTGAAGCCGAAATTTACAACAGGGAGATGTATCCGGTTAGCGGCTACGGTGACAACGCAGTGTGGTGCAGTGATCTCGCGCGCCAGAAGGACATCAGCAATAGGCGTGACGACATAGTCCCCGTCAAGCACCGGTGAAGACGTTGCCATTTCGACGAATGTCAGGGCTTTAGGCGGCATGCGAATAAATTCTGTGGTACAAAGGCTGTTCTGGAGCTTGGGGCTAGTATCGGGCAGAAGAGGAAGTTCCAAGCAAAGAGTACCGGCAGAACAGTCAATCAGGGCAGAATGTGTCGAGAGGAAGTCCATCCCTAAGATGAGGTCGTGAGGGCAACTGGTGAGCACGGTAAAGAGGACGGGAACGTGGCGGCCGGCAATGCTTATTCGGGCGGTACACATTCCTGTGACGGCAACAGTACCGCCATCGGCGACGCGTACGGCTTTAGTTGTAGCAGGCGTGAGTACTTTCTTAAGTCGACGGCAGAGATGCGCACTGATGATAGACACCTGAGCTCCAGTATCAATTAACGCTGTCATAGAAATACCGTCCACTTGCAGATCAATTAAGTTCGTGTTCGTAGGGAGCGTCAACGGAGGATTTGGTTCAGACGAAAATGATGCAGCACTACCTCCAGGAGCTGCACGACCTAGTTTTCCGTCCGGGACGAGACGTAGTTCGGCGGCGATGAATAGCGGCGTGGTTGAGGCGACGGGGAACGACGGCGTTGGGGCGACGGTGACCGAGCAGTAGGGCGGCTGTTGGGTGCGCCAGAGGCAGCGTACGTACGGCTGGGCGGATACCGGTGAGGTGCAGCGTATGGGCGAGAAAGCGACGAGAATTGGCCCCAATAAGGCGGCGTCCAGGTGGTTCGGCAGTGACGGGAGACGTGACCCACCCGGTGGTGTGTGGAAGGGCGCTGGACTTGCGGCTTCAAGCTCCCGTCGAACGATGCGCGTCACATTCTCCTCAAAGGGTGGTGTGGCGCCGAGATCGGAGCACGTTGATGTGACAGCCGTGTTCGGTAGCCGAGCGAATTGAGGCAGTACGCGGCGGCTTTTCGCCCTTTCGAAGCGGCGGCATTCCTTAATGATGAGGTCGATGGTCGACACATTTGTGTAGACGAGCAAATTGAAGGCGTCGTCCGCGATGCCTTTGAGTACGTGGCCCACCTTGTCAACCTCGGACATTTGTTCGTCCACTTTTCGGCACAGCGCGAGTACGTCCTGAATGTACGAGACGTACGACTCGGCCGATGACTGGACACGGGTGGCAAGTTCTTTTCGTGCTGTCATTTGGCGACCGGACGGGTCCCCAAAGATGTCGCGTAGTCGCTCCTTGAAAATGTCCCAGCTGGTGAGCTCGGTCTCATGGGTCTCGAACCAGACACGCGGGGTGCCTCCCAAGTAGAAGATTACGTTGGCAAGCATCATGGTGGGGTCCCATCGGTGAGTTTGGCTAACACGCTCGTACATGCTGAGCCAGTAGTCAACGTCAAGGCCAGCTTGGGCGGAAAATGTACCGGGGTCGCGGGGGTGGGACACCGTAAGGTACGTTGTGGTGGGCGCCGCAGCTGGAGACCGAGACGAGCTGTTGTCAGTGGTAGCCATGGCCGGAAACTGGATGGTGAGGCCGCTGCGAAGCTTCGTGGTGAGGACGGGGAACGTTCCACCTCCACCAAATGTTACGTGAATGAAGACTCGGTAGACTGTAGTCCGTAGATTATCTACACGATATATTTACAGGAGTGGTTGCAGCGCTGACCGGTTCAGCCAAGAGCCCGAGGAGAGAGAGATCTTCCTTCTCTTCGTCGGCGCACACGCGCATGGTGCAAGGGGCTGGCAGTATGCATGTAGCAATACTGTCAAAAACGGTACATTGGCGAAACGGGACAACCTGTTAATGTTAGATTAAACGGGCATCGCGCGGACACAGCGAAAAAGTTACCCAAAGCAGTGGCACAGCATTTCAATGTAGCAGGTCACAACTTCGAAGATCTCAAACTTTACATACTTCAGTCAAACTTCCGGTCCCCAAGAGACAGAAAATATACAGAGTCATACCTTATTCACAAGTTCAATACACTCCAGCCAGCAGGCATTAACGTTTCTAAGGGGGCTCTGGAATCTATTCGATATGGTACATACACAACGAAAACGAATGAGAGTTAATCCCTTCTTCTAGGCATTTCGAACCTACTATTGTTAAAATGCCACGTGCTTCCATTGAAAATCATTCAGTGAAACGTAAACCCTCCCGTCCCCCCCCCCCCGCCCCCCGTTTTTTTTTTTTTCGTTCCTTATGACTCACCCAGTCGTCGCGGTGGCCTCTCCACCCCCCTCCCCACCCCTTCTCCCCTCTTTTGGAGAGGGCACAAAGCATATACACACGATAGCTAAGGAAAGCAGTTCCAGCCTTGGAGATTCGCTCGCTGGATTTCAAGCAAGACGGACGTGCCTGCCGCGATGTCCTGGATTACTCCTCGTACCTCTCGCTGACCGGCGCCCCGTGACGGTCTCCTCGCCCGCTATGCCGTGCGCCGCTCATCGACGGGGCCTTCGCCGCTTCGCCGATGTTGTGCACCGTGCCTCTAGCTGTGTTTCGCGGACCCGTCCCTGAACTCCCGTGACCGTTTCCCAATCTTTCCTGTCCTCTTTTCTCTTCGTTGGATGGATGTGCTCCTATCACTTTTCTCTCTATTTTCCTACTATTCTTTTATTCCCTCCTTACCCCCACACCTACAAGGCACTGCGCCGTGTCGCCTATAGGCAGACAGAAATTAGGTGCCTTTTTCCTTTCCTGAATAACCTCTGAAGTTCCAGCCTTGAAGAAGACAAGTCCACTTGTCGAAACGTTGGCTCGAGCACCCACCGCCTGTTTACGGATTTTTTCATTGCTTATAAATGGCTTTTATGCAGCTTTTTAACGTACTTGTACTACAAGATAGCGACTCTGATGACGTCAGCTATCCTGAAATGGATGCACGTTTGTCAAGATCATTGTTTTGCACTCAAAACAAGCCACCATGCATGCTTACTGGACTAAACACACGAGGAACGACCAGAAATTTACAGAAAACTGTTTCCTCCAGCTTTGCTCTTATGAATGTCCGTAAGTAAGTTGTATCATCTTCTAACGCGTACCTTCTGCTCCTTGTTCTGCTCCTGCTGGCAGGTCCGGAGGGGGAAAGCACTGTGTAAGTAAACAAATTATTTTGGCTTCTTTGTGACTACCACAATAATTACCACGCCTGCATATGCGTATGTAAAACCCCGCTGATATGTTCTTGAAGGGGCCGTGAGAAATAAACGTAAGAACCAGGAAACGCAAGATCCGAGAAACAGAAAACACGAAAAAAATATTTAGTGTTACATAATTTTATTTCAATGCCTACGCTTGAAAGAACCGTGAAACGTTGCCTGGTGCGTTTACTCATGTCCGAGCACCACGAAAAGTTTTTCGAGGAGCTGAAGAGTCATATATTTTTAATAAATCTAGTGCCACCACAGCCGACACCTGGCAAGCGATCACTTATGGTGATACGTTCCCGAGATTGTCGCCGGATGCGTCGGCGTCTCCGAGCAATGATGCAGCACTGTTCGCACAGTGTCGGACCACCATGGCTCTAAGCAGACGGTCTAGCGCCTTGCGAAAGTGAACGCACCCCTGAAAGCGACTGTCGAAGAAACGGACCCCTGCTCCTATACCTCCTAAACTTCGTCACTGGTGCACGCATTGGTGCAGTCAGCCACGATCTAGTCGATGGACAGAAACGCGTATCTGGGAACGACGTCATCCACAGAAATGTAATCAAGGTATGCAGTGGCGTAGGCAGAAATGTTTTTCGGGGGGGGGGGGGGGGGGCACGCCCTTGATCTGACGTGGGGTCCGGGCAGGTAAGTGTGGTCGAGTGTCATTTCGTGCTCTGTAACACACGGCAGAAAAAAATTTCGCGGGGAAGGGGCACGGGCCCGGTGTGCCCCCCCCCCCCTTTGCCCCTGGCTACGCCACTGAAGGTATGTGATTCTTTTGGCCCGAACTGTTGTAGGCGTGAAAGAACTAAGTACACGCAACACAACCAGCGTGACGAGTCCGACCGCGAACAGTGCGAGCTCCATCTCCAACTCCTCTGACAAATAAAGATGATGATGAGTCTACGCCGACGCGACGGCGGAAGCGAACGCCAATCTAGAAGGCCTTACTTTCGCTAGCAATTACGTGATAGACGCCATCTTTGCAATACGTATCTCGAAGGCTATGTCTTTGTTCGCGGCAGCCAAAGTACCTGTCGCTTGCGCCTCTCATGCGGCTAATCGTACGGTCAAACCAGTCGTAGCTGCGGGAAAATTCAACATGGCCGCTATCTGCCGCGATCGCTCGGGCGGCTCTGAGCGCACTTCGCGACGTATACCGAATCGGTCCCACACTTACAACGTAACAGCGGGGTTTCCAATACATTGTATTACGTGGCAGCCATTCGTCAGATGCCTTCGCAAGGTTTCACTCGCACATAGAACATAAAACGCGCGAGGCGATGCTATTTTCCTTGGATTTTATACGAAACCACAAGGCGACGGTGACGGCAAAAATGAGGCGTGAGTGCCCATATACTTGCGATCGCAATAAAACATTACACCGGCACAAAGAATTCTATAAGTTCATTGCACCCTGAACACGAAGAGAACAGACAATGCTATCTTGAAAAAAAGTCATTAGCACTCAGCTTTGCTAACATGGCTAGCCAACGATCCTGTTAGGCACCGCGGCAAATAGTAGCGCGAAATGAATCGCGCATCAACAGTCGCTGTTGTCCACCGCCTGCCGCCCCTCCCGGTAGACATATATTTCGTGCACGACTGCTTCAGGTGTACGATGAGTTAAGCCTGAAGCAACCGTACGTGGGTTCATGCGTACAGACACTTGCCAGTTAAAACAATTGAAAGACGCTTAAGCTTAGCAGTGCAGTTTCGGGCCCATGGGCTTGCCTAGCTTTGATTCTCGGTGGTCACCTCAACCGTGCTATGAGGAAAGGAACGTCTGCGCGCGTGATATTTTCCATCGCAAGCTCTTCTACGGCGCCAACTGCAAGCACAGTTGCGAAGTAACCACTAGTCCATTTTTCACCATGTTGCGAAGTGCCCACTACCCGTCTCTAAGGCAATAGGCGCACCTAGTTAGACGCACACCTTGTTGATGCTGTGACTACTGCTGATGAGGATGAATTATGGCTGAGCCCTTTATAATAAGTGGGCAGCTTTTAAACACTCACTTGTTACGTTACTCCCGTGTTTACTTAGACTAAAACGAGCTCTGCACCCTCCCTTATTACGTGTACCGCCGCCGCCACCACCACCATGCGCACGCGACTATGGTGCTTTCGAAGGCAAAATGGCCGGCAACTGATAGTTCGTCCATCGCGATGTAGCAAAATTAGTTTTATGCCAGAATGCCGACCACTGCTGAAAGCTCTTCCTCTTCAACAGCTTCCGCCATGTTTGAGTTTTGTGACATTACGCACGCATTGAATCAAGTTAAAACGAAGCTGCTGAGTGCCGGATCTACATGTGGACGAAACCGTGGTCACCAACTGCTAAAGACAGCGATGCGGACAGCGCCGCCTCTTCTCGGTTGTCTGCGAACGCCGTTTTCGCTCTTTTGCGTCGCACACTTGCGGCGCTTCGCGTTCGGCGCGCTCCGAGGATCGTCCGAATTAATTGGGTTGCGGCAAACATGACCGAATGAACGAGAGCTTGGTGCCAAATAAACAATGCGTATGCTGGCGTGGACCAGGTAACACGTCCGAATTGTCCGATTTTCCGAATTAACGAGGGTCGAATTAACGAGGTCTTACTGTACTCCATGTATTGAACTCGAATAGGAGAACACGATTGATATGCACAGCCGTATTAGTTCGTGAATTGGGCCAATTTATTCCTTTAAAGCAATTTCTAACGAATGTATATCGCCCTTTGCAACACACATTATGATCGACCATCGAGAAT
Organism: Rhipicephalus sanguineus; assembly: GCF_013339695.2. NCBI lineage: Eukaryota > Metazoa > Arthropoda > Arachnida > Ixodida > Ixodidae > Rhipicephalus > Rhipicephalus sanguineus. Next base: position 123,057,160 of record NC_051186.1, on the reverse strand, counting down.
TGCGTGAAATTTGTACGATTTAATGCTAAGATTCTGGAGACTGAATTTAAAGTGAGTGGAAATGTCCGAATTAACTATAATGTATTTTATAGCAATGAATTCCATTTACAACGTAATTATTTATCTGATTACTGTGCAGTTACTCATACCATATTTCTTCATAAAACGAATTTAATTACCCACCAAATCATATTCGATAGTTATGGGCGAAAGGCAAACATTCCCAAAAAATAATACAAAATTATTTTGAAATCCTGTTGAAACGCCCCACGTCGAGCGCCTCGCTACTCACCGCACTGTCTTCACCAAACTGATCGTATCTAGCAAAATATTTCCCCCAGAAGTAATATATAAGAACTTTAGACAACAAGAATGTTTAATTTATCGTTAGCCCAGTGTTCGTTCTCTCTTTATTGCCACAAGTGCACAAAAATGGCAAAAATAGGGAACGCGTACAAATGTACGCGCTGTGTCGCAAAGGCATAATTATCCGCGTTTTTTTTGTACTCATAGTACGATAGCGTGACGTAGGAGACAGTCCTCTTTTGAAATATATGTAACGAGTTTCTCATTACTTTCTTTGATGATCCATATTAGCTTAGCTTCTGCTATTGTACACGTATTTTAAAAGTAGCATCATAATACGAGCGTTCTTAGTGAACTTTCTCGTCTATTCGCAAGCGGTGTTATTCATGTAGTTCGAAATTCCTTAATTCTTAATTGCCTCCATACAATACTGTGTGAATTGAGTATAAACACTTTCATTGACTTCAGCTGGCCAGCCACGTCAATCCATGCGTCGCAGGTAACCAGGAGTCTCTTCACAGTTGCCTTTCAGCGACATTTTGTTTGTTTTATTGATTCGTATTCGTGAGACCTGTCTCTCATTTGCTCACTCTCTCCGCTTCTAGCGCCATTGACGAGTCGGGTGTCAAGAACCGCACCTTCGCTACAATGCTCCTGATGCTGTGCTTGGCGGTGGTCATGGCTCTACTGTTCGGATCCATTCTTGCCTCCTCCGTCGGTGAGTTGCGTTCAAGTTTTTTTTATCATATACAGCTATGGCATCGATCAGAAAGACCCTACGCTTTGTTTCCGATCCTTCACTGGGAGAAAGTTTACGAAGAACTTGCACCTGGCACCTGATTCACTTAACACTGACATTGTCATTTTATATGGTGTTTGGACAAACTTTTAAAGCACGTGGGCTACTTTCTTATATCTACAATGGCTGTAGTGATATATTTCGTGGTAATGTAAGGCTTAAGTTGCAGGTATGGTCATGTATGGCAGCATATGGCGTTTGGGGGACAGTTATATATGACGTTGTATGTAGCCATATATGTATACATACACATTATTATCATCATCAGCCCGTCTACGCCCACTGCAGGACAAAGGCCTCTCCCATGTTCCGCCAATCAACCCGGTCCTGTGCTTTCTGCTGCCACGTTATACCTACAAACTTCTTAATCTCATCTACCCACCTAATTTTCTGTCTCCCCCTCACGCGTTTGCCATCTCTTGGAATCCAGTCAGTTGCCCTTAATGACCACCGGTTATCCTGCCGACGTGCTATGTGCCCGGCCCATATCCATTTCTTCTTCTTGATTTGAACTATGATATCCTTAACCCCCGTTAGTTCCCTGACCCACTCTGCTCTCTTCCTGTCTCTTAAGGTTAGACCTATCATTTTCCTTTCCATCACTCGCTGCGTCGTCCTCAATTTAAGTTGAACCCTCTTTGTAAGTCTCCAGGTTTCTGCTCCGTAGGTAAGTACCGGTAAGATGCAGCTGTTATATACCTTCCTCTTGAAGGATAGTGGTAGATTACCATTCATGATTTGATGGTGCTTGCCGAATGAGCCCCAACCCATCCTTATTCTTCTAGTTATTTCACTCTCATGGTTCGGCTCCGCGGTTACTACCTGTCCTAAGTAGACGTACTCCTTTACAACTTCCAGAGTGTCGCCCGCTATCGCACAGCGCTGTTCTCTGCCAAGATTGTTCCACATTACTTTAGTTTTATGCATAATAATTTTCAGACCTACTCTTCTACTTTCTGTATCCAGTTCAGTAATCATGAGCTGCAATACGTCTCCCGCGTTACTCATCAATGCAATGTCATCAGCGAATAGCAGGGTGCTGAGATACTCTCCATTAACTCTTATCCATAATTTTTCCCAATCTAGGGCCCTGAAAATCTCCTGTAAACACGCGGTGAATAGCATTGGGGAGATTGTGTCTCCCTGTCGTACGCCCTTCTTTATTGGGATTCTGTCGCTTTCTTTATGGAGGACTATGGTGGCTGTGGAATCCGCTGTAGATGTCTTCTGTTATGTTTATATAGGCTTCGTCGATGCCCTGATTCCGCAGTGCCTGCATGGCTGCTGATGTCTCCACCGAATGAAATGCCTTCTCGTAATCTATATGGCCGTATGCCGTACATGGCCATGGTATATGGTATCTATATGACCGTATATGGTATCTATATGGCCGTATACATACACATATGGCCGTTTATGAAGAACATGTAAGGACATAATAGTTTCATTAGGAAATATATCGCGGCTGTATCAAACTTCATATATTGCCATATATGGTCTTATACCCTCATACCGCAATGTAAGGCCTAAGTTGTAGTCGTATACGGCAGCATATGGTCCAAGGGCGACTGTCCTGGTATACAGTCATACATCAGTTCTACGAAACTACACATGCCTTTATATCTATTGTGAACTTGCTTTCACCATGCATTGTCTTATAAGACCATGCACAGAAAGATAAGTGCGTATGACGACTGTATATGACATTCTGTAAGCCTTCGAGAGTGGTTTCCAACAGGTTAATTATCGAACAAAGGTTTAACGTACCTGCCTAATGCGACGTATCATATCTAGCTACACATCTACACATACGTTATATTAAAGCTACGTAATTTACGACATGCTCGTATATTATATAGGACGGTGTAAATGACAGCGTATAAAGACAAAACACGAGACAGAACTCCGTTCTGGCTACAATAAAAATCATCTTCGGTCTCATAAAGCTCCAGCTCAACGTAAGATTTGAACTATAGTTGTCTAAAATATGACGATGCGAACAACAGGCGTTTAATCTTACTCATATTCTGAGTGCCCGCAGAAACCACCAGTGGAAAAGAGAGCTCAATGCTCACCCGTGGTCAATTATGCATAAACTCCGCACAATAGGCACGCATGTGTACGTGCCAAATTAGTGAAATGCTTTGTTCACTTGTTGCATGTAGGATGTAAAGAAGTCCGTTGTTTAGAACAAATGATGATAAGAAGTGCAGTGCCCATTCAAATGTTTTCTACTTTTCTTCCTATTTTATTTGTCAGTTCTTGTATTCTCTGTTTATATTCAACTAGTTTCGCACCAAAAAAGTGCACTAAACTTCCCCTTACACTCCTGCAGTTTTTCCATGCATGCAAATTCCTGAAAAGGGCCCGCATTTAGCCCACATGCTTTAGAACTTAGCCATCGTGCTAACCATAACCGATTAACATACTGACGGCCTTTAATCTGCACACATTCTGCTGCGCTGTATGCCAAGGTTAGTTTGCCGAGGGAGATCGCAAAAGCAACTACGAACCTCGCACAACTGCAACTGGATATATTAAGACCCTCCCGCGTCCCCTCCCACAAGCTTTCACTCTTTCCATTTCCATCGATTGTGAACTCACTTCGAGCGGCAGTGCCTTATAGGACCACGCATTGAAACGTTGCGGATAGCAGCACTATACCCATGTCGTTCTGGAAGACTTTTAAAGTAGTTTTCAGTAGTTTTAAAGTAGATTAAAGTAATTTCCACAAATTGTATAATTACTGTACACACCTTTACTGCGTCGTTGAATGTGTGTCCGTGTATAGGATCGGTTAAACTGATAAAACCATATCTGATTTTTTTTGTGTGTTTAAAAGCCACGAAGAGCTTATCCGTAATACCTTACCACCCGCCCCGCTGTAAAAGCTGCCATGGTGCCAAGGCAAGGTACTCGCTCGCCATGTTACGGGTCTGGGATCGATTCCTTGCTTTTTACTCAGAGCTGTTATGCTCAAGGTTTGCCGTGTATCGTAGATAGAAAATTATCATAATCATGAACCAGCGCGCGCTCAATGACCGCCCAAGTATTCTGTAGAGATGGTTAACAAGAGAAGCTGAAATGAGGTGGAATTGGTCCAGTTTATGTGGAACATACGTGCAATATGAATTTTACAGGAGAGCTGGTACGGTCGTGGTTCGCCGTGTGTCGTAGATAGAAAATTATCATCATCATGAACATGCACGCGTTGAATGACCGCCCAAGCATTCCGTACAGATGGTTAAGAAGAGAAGCTGAAACGCCGTGGGATTTGTCCAATTTCTGTGGTACTACGTGCAATAGGAATTTTACAGCAGAGCTGTTATGCTGAAGGTTCGCCGTGTGTCGTAGAGAGAAAATTATCATAATCATGAACCAGCGCGCACTCAATGACCGCCCAAGTATTCTGTACAGATGGTTTACAAGAGAAGCTGAAACGTGCCCACGAGCTCTGCTCTGACCCAGCCTTGCGCGACTTAGTGCATGCTGCGCTAATTTCTTTTGTTATTTTTCAAGGTGAACTGGCGACACACGTTCAGAAGCCAGACAGGCAGAAAGGCGAGAGAACTCTCGCAGTTAACACGTTTCGTGTGCAGTAGATGTCTACATGCATATAGGCAGACAGTTGTTCCCTGTTGTTCACTCGCTTGCGAACCAAACTGATCTGTTTGCTAGAGGTTGTAAAACATAAAGACCTTCGGTGCTATTTGCAGAAGCACCCGAGCCAACCACGACTCTGCTTGCGATACCACTTCCTTCTTACCCGCGCTCACATAAACCGCCAAAAAGGCTGGATCCTGGAGCCACAGGTGCCCCAGCCGATCCGGGACAAGCACGTCCTGGGGCCGATTACGGAATCACAGGTGCCGTGACTTCTGTGGTTTCCAGGTGTTTCGCGGAATTTCTTTCTTCATGCCTCGGTCCATCCTTATCATTTTATTTTTTTTTCCCTGTAAAGCCCGCGCGACAAGGAACAAGCTGAGAGGGGAGTTGCCAGTTATTTTATTTCTACGTAATTGGCAGAATTATCATTAGTAGCTCACCTCAATCTTCTTTTCTTCAGTTTTCTCTCCCCCCTCCCTTTTTTTTCTTTAACCGTCACTTGGTTCATTCCTCATAGTGAGAGTACGCTGTACACTTACATAGTCTGCTGTACCTGAAATGTCGTGTTACTTCCATAAACCCCAGTTAAATTGTGCGCCTGTCCTGTGTCTTAAGCGTAGTCCATGTTTCTATAACACTTCAGTTTTTTGTTGTCATGAGCGCCTACGGTAACATTGAATGCGAAGCAATCCAGCACACTCACTCACCTGCACGGTAGGCGACGCACTTGCCGAAAATTGATTTCTTTGAAAGAGCGCGTTACAAGACGAGAGACAAGAAGAGGGTGCACAGGACATGCGCTGAACTCACTACGGACGTTTGCTTGAAAAAAATGCGTATAATACATATACATGAAGAAACACGTGGAAATGAACTTCAGTTAACTCGCCCAACTTATCACCTTGATTTGCAGGAAAGCTCTTTTTGACTCCGGTCATAAGGCGAGCGCCGTACATTTAGTTCACTTCTTAAGTCTTCAGCGCAGCATATTTCTTCGCAGTACATATATCTGAGACCCATCCGTCTATTGAACTTATGAAGGGAAGTTTTTTTTAACATGAAAGTGTGTTATGCCGGTGTCCACGAAGACTTTCATGGCGCACTTCCGTCACGGAAATACGTCAGCGAAATGCACGAAACGAGATGGCAAAGAAAAAAGTAGCGTAAACGGCAGTCGAGTCCGTGACCTCTCGGTCCGCTAGATAGGTGGCGAACGCTCTAACCACGCAGGAGGCTTCACGAACGCGCCTTTTATCTGTCACACTTTCCTCTCATAGTGCTCTTGGTTCGCGGCGTGGTGTCAGCGTCTAGGAGCGGTAGAGTGGTAGCCTCCGCGATTAGCTCCGGCAACGCCCCGTTTCACCGTTGCTACGGCCATCCCATTCGGCGCGTTTCCAAAACAACTGTAATTTTGTCAACGCCTTACACCGCGAGGTGATGCCTTTAACCCAAGCCTCACTCACAGCATCCATACATATTAAAGAATAGCTCTGCGACACGCTCGCCTGGCTGTCACTCTGTGTTCCCCGCTCGAACCGTGCGATATCATGGGCAGACTAGAGGGGAGACATGATGTGAGTCGCGTTTCCATTCGCGTTTCGAGCCCGGCCTTTGTGGGATCTTTCTGTTAACTCTTTAACATTCCGCGGGATGGCGACCTCAGGAAAAAGCTCCGCGTCCAATAACCGACGCTCTTCTGGCTGTAAAATCGCTTTCTCTGCATGATTACGCGCGGTCCCTGTGCGAATTGAACGGCCTGAGAAACACTAACAACGGCGCGTTGCCGGAGCCAATCTCGGAGACCACAAGTACTGCATCATGACACTAACGAATGCCAACTGCCAGCGTTTTGGTAGTCTCAGCGTGGCGGAGGCTTTCGCTGCAATATTGTAGAAAACTCTATAGTCGGTGGAATGCGGCGTCCACGGTGATTCCATTCGGTGACGACGAAGTTACGCAATTCGCCTTTCGCGTCAGCCTGTGACGCCTCCTCGCCAGCGAAGGGCCACTTCCAAATGGACTAACGGTATTTCTCTACCGTCTACTGCTTCGAGTGGACTGCCGCCGACTACTATAGAGCACACACCTTGCCGTTTCTCTCCTGAAATGACGACGCTTTGAAAGAGCGCATGTCGAGTTGGTGTTTATTATGTGCATGTTGAAGCCATCTTTGCGCAGGATTCACCATATGTTGTGTCCAGGTGTAAGTTAACTACTACAGCTGCCTCAAATGTTTAATCACGTTCATGGACGTTAGTCTTTGGGATGGAGATGTGCCACCAGTCGTCAACGTGGCTGCATCCACGTCAAGCGGTTATAGCTGCCAAACACTCACAGACATTGTGCAAGCTCTCGTATATCAACACATAATAAACATTAAACTACTTCTGCGAGGACACCTTTAACTTTCGTGTTATATCGATTCCTATGACGGAGGGATCAGCCATGTTTATTCTTGTTTCTTTCATCCTGTTGTTTCATCTTGTTGAAGCCCTGCGTACATACAGGGAAGTATTTTCTCATAATTAGCGATTTTTGGAATCCTATAACGTCCTTATGTAATTTTGCGCTGTTAGTACAGGCAGTTATTACGCAACATGATAAGTTACGACACCTTACAACAATTATAAGAACATCTAGTTACGATACAGTTATATAATAAGTGCCCCCTTTTCCTTGTGGGACTAGAGGGATATGGCACTGACTCACTAACTCGCTCACTCGCTCGCTCGCGCGCTCGCTCACTCACTCACTCACTCACTCACTCACTCACTCACTCACTCACTCACTCACTCACTCACTCACTCACTCACTCACTCACTCACTCACTCACTCACTCACTCACTCACTCACTCACTCACTCACTCACTCACTCACTCTTTCATGACGTCGCCCGAAGAGTAGCTGTGCTGTGTGACCTCAGGGTCACACAACACGGCTACTTAGTGTCCTCAGCAGCAGCGGCCTCTGCGGTGGCCTACGCAAAGTCGGCACGTCACGAAAGCCACTAGACCTATCAAACTATTCTTGATGGTAACTTGGAATAAAGCTGAATGAAACCTGCATGATGTTCGTTGTATGATGATGATGATGATGACTATGTGCGTTGCTTCTCACCGAAATTAAAGTCAAAGAAGGTGTGGGCGTGCGTGAGGCAAAAGCGGCGAGTTTTGTGCCAGTGTTTCGGGTGATTGGTATTCTATCATTTTAATCTATAAAGGTTGTTCCGAAATTTCAGCGCATTAAACAGTTGTTCTTTCTTTTTTATGTTGATTAAGAACGGATTGAAAATATAAACTTATTCCGAAACCATGGTGCAAACGCACTCCGCTGATTTGTGTGGTAAGTGGCCTCAACTTGTCTGCTCTATTCTGAGTAAAAAGAAAAGTCTATTTTTCCTAGCAACCATGCCACAACGACCGGTCCTTGCAGAGCATCTGCCTTCGATTGCTTGTGTAGAGCTTATTGAATATCCGTGATGCACAGAAGAGTGCATGAGTGTGTGCTTCTAATAAAAAAAGATTTTTATGTCTGGGTTGTGTTGCGTCTACTTAATTAATTATAAGCATCACGAGGACACGTCGACACTGGCCGCTTATGTTGTGCCCCAACATTTATGCACTGTGCACCAAAGTGTGCACGACAAATTTTGTCGTCACCTTGTACACTCTTGCCCACTCAACATACCTTTGTACGCATGCATATCGCCTTGCTTTTTCTTCCTTTTTTGTCGTAGTGTTTTTGAAGCGACACGAGCCACCTTTCAATTTGTAAACGCATACCGCTGCTGAACGTTCTGATTTGAACAGTTCATCATATGCGCTTGTGAATCATGACAATATGTCGTAATCATTACTTCTACAAATGTATTACGAGCGCAACCAACACCGCACTAACAAGGTTCCTTTGCCGCAGGAAGAAGAATGGTAAGTTGATTGTGGCGAACAGCTCCATAGTTAGATCAGCTACCTGGTAAGTGTAGTCAGTACTATTGTATATGGGATCTGACACCACTTTGCGCATTTTTGTTGCAGCACTTTTGTAAGTCCATTTTCACGCATTCGGTTCTGATGAGAGTTCGCGAGAAATCGTGTTGTCTTATAGGTCGTTTTATTGTAACTGGAAATGTAAGTATCCTAACCAGACAGCAGTTGAGGGGAAGGCTGCGGTTGGAGTGATGAGAAATTGTTGGGCAGGGAATGTCGCTGGAGCCGAAGTTTCGACAAGTGGACTTGCCCTCATCACGTTCGATTCATAACCATGGTGGCGGCATTTCGATGGAGGCGATAAGCAAAAACGCTGTTTCACTTAGAAACAGGTGCACATTAAATAAATCCACCTCCTCAACATTGTACCAGTGTTCCCCACCACAGCCGGCCAAGTAATACGCTGTAAAGTTTACGACAGTTATCATTCGCATGTATTTGTTGTTATTAGCCGGCCGCCTTCACTAATGATACGTCCTGCATCAGAGCCAGCTCAAAGTTTCACCTACTGACAATCCATCGTTAGAGATCGTGACGCTAGACCTGTTCACACACATTCCAAGATGTAAGACGCAAAGAAGGGAAGTGTTAAGCTGCCCAGCGATCGAGTGCTTTACACAGTAGAACGAACGAACGGAAATTGTTCTGCGTTAATTCACATTGAAAAAGACTCTTACCCGAAAACTGATGGCAACGTTGAATTACAAAGAGTCTTGATGCTTGGAAATATTAGCCTAGGCAGTTTGCAAATGCTAAGAGCACGTACAAACGGGCAGCTTTGCAAATTCGTCCCCTGATTCTTGGAGCTATAACTTGTTGCATTATTTCTTCCACACGACACCCTAATCATATTTGTTTTATTTTGTTCTATATTGGCCTCGAGGAGTTACGGAGTCGCCCTCTATCGGACGCGTCTCGATTGCGTGCTAGGCAGGATACCGCCGGCGCGCTCCCCATAGGTTTTGCTGTCGGCGCTCTACAAAAACACCTCGCGGAAGCCCTCCAGGGCATTTCTGTAAGTGCTTTAGAAATGAACTGTGTTCTTTAATGTCAAAATAATCATTTTCGACGAACTGAAAGCACAAGACAGTCTACAGTCGCTGTCTCTTTGCAGAAAACCGAGCACCCGCTTCACGCTGTCACCGCGTTGGAGACCCCTGAACCGGCTTCTTGCGTGAAAGGTAGTCACTCGCTGAGTGCAAACTACGTGAAATATCTCGTTAGAGTAGACTGCCTGTATAACCAAACGGAGCATAACAGAAAGAAGCCTCAAGCCAGCGATCGCACGGGTTCGCGACGACTGACGGTGCCTCTGCATGTATGAGCGTCTGCATGTATATGTTCGTACTGATGGTTTCGCTTTTGCTACGAGGGCGTTTTGGCACCGCGCTGTGAACTTAGGCAGCAAAATATGAGAATTTGTGTGTGCACAAACTACTGTTGCGCGGACGCTATCAGAGCAGTTCAAAAACAATTTCCTTACAACTGCGGTTTCGGTGCGCATGGCAACTTTGTGATCTGCCGTCCCGACGATTCAGTGTTTTTTTTTCTTTTTCGGTCTAAATTCGGGTACGTTTCAATGTCATTTGACAAGTTGTCTCGCACTGCGTATTCATCGGTCTTCTCAGCGGGCAAATGCCGCTGCTTCTGTTTCTTTATTCAGCGCATTCGTTTCGTTTGGTGCTCACACAAAACGTGAGCAAACATGCAACGCCTTCTTTTAACGCTCCTTAATTATCGTTCCGTTTACATTCCAGTGAACTTGCCGCTCTCTGTCACCAACAAATTCATAGACCAAAGCTTCACCACTTCGAGATTGCTGGTGGAAGGAGAACCAGTCTACGAGACCGAGCATGTAGTAGCATGCGACGCCTAGGAAAAGAAAGAAAATACAGTAACGTTTGCCGGACTTGTTCTACAAACGTCGGCTGTGAACTAGGACCCACATGAACTTGAAATAGCGGTGAATAAAATGGAAGGTATTGCAGCAACCAGCAGCCGCAAAACAGGATAGTAATTATTTCGCGTCTACCCCAGCAATTTGGCAGCAGTGTCGTGTTTAACGCCAACAGGGTGGCATCTTTCCCACGTAAATAAATGAGGCTTCAAGAAAATACATGGGGTTGGCCGGTGGGCCGATCACGGAGGCAATGCAAAATTTATGTAGCTTATGAAGCAATGCATGCCTCATTAAATGGGAAGGTTGCCCGTCGGCGTCCCGCGTCGGCGGCGTCAACACGAGTGATGCAAAAAATAATCGCCACGTGATGGTGTCACCATATGACGTCACCATGACGCCACAGATCGCCAAACTATGCAGCGTCATTATGACGTCACATGATGACGTGTTCACACGTCATGGTCGCTTTGCACTGCCTCCGTGATGGGTCACGGACGCCGTGCAAAACCGCGTTAGGTGTAGAACGCTTTTGGAGGGGGGCGCGGGAGAATCAGTACAACTACTCACAAGAAGAAGATGGCTTTCGCCTGCTAGTCATCTTTAATGCATAAGTGACCCTGTGCGTTTTTTAATTCAACGTATCTAAACAATTACTTGCGCATCTGCAGCCGATTTCGTGGACGCTGAGCACGGGGCCGACGTTCAAGAGGTCGCATTGGAGGGTTCCGAGATGGCATCGCACGTGGTAAAAGGTAGCGCTTTTACCATCCTGTGGCAGATAAGCATCATTTGCCGGCGGGAAGCGCGCGCGAGCCATCATCTCAGTGCGCGCTGTCTGCTACTCACCGAACATCGCAGGCCCGACGCAGTAACAAAAGTCTTCGTCGCGGAAGTGCTTGTTGCACACAAGACTCGTAGCGGATGGCTACTTGGCGGTTCTTAGCTTTACAACCCATGCTTCACGCTGTTTCTTGTCCCGCGGTTACCAGTGCAGGCTGACACTAGGCTCCTTTGCTTAAGCGCGGCACTGCGGCACCGAGCGGTAGAGCCCCATGTTCGTCGCCTTCGGAGGCAGCCACACTATTAAAATGGTTTCAATTGAGCGGAAAATGTGAGAAAACTTCCGAATTTGAACAGGCCGCAGCGCATGTGGGACTTGAAACTCGTTTTCAAAGCACGCGGCAGTGCGCCACAAGCAGCCGACGCGGCCGCTGAGACCACGTGATCCTGCCAAGCACGTCACGCCGACGGTGGCGCCGGCGTTTCCAGCGGTGGGCCTCGAGGCCAATAGGGGCCTGGGGCATTCAGCGTACCATAATAACCGCGTTCACTTATGACTCTTTCAAACATTCTCCTGTTTATATTCAGCCTAGTGCCTCTCAGCAAAACACCAGCGGCACCGCCGGCTGTGCCCCACCAGGCAGAGCTCCGACAGTGCCCAGCCTTTAAAGATTAAGGCGTAGGTGGCCGGTTCTCTCCAGGACATGACGTGCAAGAATCCCTGAAGCGTCCCACGTCTTCGAGCTCTTCGTGAAGCTTCGATGCCCGTGATCGAACAATAATCCTTCGCCCGCTAGCCCCGCGAAACTGAACGAAACACGACCGCGTCTTGTGCCTATGCGTGGTCCTCCTAATGCTCCTGATTGGCATGCTGCTGCTGCTGGTGGTCCGCACGAAGCTGGTGACCCACCAAAGGTACCAAGAACGGTCCCCCACCCCGGCGACAATTTCAGCAGGAGACAAAGATGACAGCGGTACTATTAGCCATTATTAAACCACTTATGTTGCTATTATTTTAAGGTCACTTATGACGTGTATGTCCTTGTTATTATGATTTGTTGCATATATGTTGCCCACCTGTGAGGCTTCATCTCCATGATGGCTAGAGACATCATTAGGGGCATTGTGAATTGGATTTCGGGCATTTTTTTTACGTTTTCGTCGTGTTACTTCATATGCCTAATGTATATGTGCACGATGTATCTTTCGATGTTACTGGGAGAACGTTGTTTGATATGTGTGTACGTCTTCTTTTGTTTTCCCATGTCCTGGTTAGACCGTGAGAACGCTGTTTGGCAGTTCTTAATGGCAATGTTTTTTCGCTCCTTATGTTATTGTGAGAAATTAGTGTGTTGTATGCTCGATCCCTTGGATAGCCAAGGAGTCACCTGCATCTTATTTTCGCGCCAACATCATATCAATAAAAAAAACAGTACAACTTTCCAGTGCTTCCTAGCAGGGCGACGCTGTCGTTCGTGACGCTGACTGACGATGAGGAGTTAACTACGTTGCCAGTGACAAACGAGCTGGATGCCACCGAAGTAGCCTACAAATTCCTCGGTTTCAGTGCGACGGTGTATCAGCTGTGGCGTAGCACGAATGCCGAAGAGAGTTTGATCTTAACTAGTGTAGACCTCTGCGGAACGTCGTTAGTTACGATTTCAATAAAAAGATGACACGAAAATGGTGCTGTTTTACCAAACTGCGTACCCATAAAAGGAAGAATGCATGACGGCTCGCTTCTGGAAAATTGGCGTACATACTGCGGAAACCGAGGCAATGTTACTAGCGAGCTTAGTTTGGTGGATTATATACACAACGTCGAGTTATTAGCTGCGATATTGCTCACACTAGGACCGGGAGTGGGAAGGCGCATAAATAGCGATGGTTGTTTTTCTGTTGCACTAGGGCGCTAGTTTCTAGCGACATTATGTAACTTGCTCGGCGACTTCCGGTTCACTGTTCGTCAAGTGGAAGCGGAACTTTTCTGTACTGTGTCTGAAAACCCCGAATAAAAGAAAACTAATAAAAAAAGAGTAAATGGTTCACGGTTACGACTGGTATAAGGTAGTATTGATGGCGGAACGTAAGTTCAGTAAAGATATGGGCCAATTAACTATGAAGATAACAAAAATTGAACGAATTCATTGAAAGATGGCACATGCCGACTGCGAATAGTGTTATTTAACTGTAAAATTTACTCAGGTCAACCAAAAGCTCTCCAAACGCTACGGACTAGCGCCATTAAAGGCACCTAAATCTAACATTAATGTCGCCTAAAGTTTTTTTACTTCATATTGTTTGGCGTCTTTTAAACCATTACTTGACTTGAAGTGTTTCCTCAATAATACTATCATGATGATGGGATAGCTGGCTCTAACGTAATCTAGCTTCCCATTTTCTTTTCATATATAAATAAAAAAAAGGATCGCGGATGAAAATAATGGTGGACATAGTATTAACCCCACCCCCGGTGTAGAGTAGCAGGCTAGAGCATAATATCGCTCAGGCCGACCTCTCTGCCTTTCTATAAATAAACCTCTCTCTCTCTCTCTCTCTGCACAAATAGATAACCCTATTTAAATAGCCAATAATATGAAATTTTGAAAACGTGCAAGCTATGTCAGGATACATGTATATTTATTTATTTATTTATTATTTATTTATTTATTATTTATTTATTTATGAGTACTGCACAACAAGTCTGAAAATCTATGCTATACATTGCACATATACCCTCCGTAAAGCCCTTTTACGCCCTGGGCAGCACTATTATGAATGAATGAATGAATGAATGAATGAATGAATGAATGAATGAATGAATGAATGAATGAATGAATGATTTGGCAGATCTCACGCGTTGTGGGAATCGGTTTCGTGCGAAGCAGTGAGTGAGTATTTCTATGCTGTATTTTACGGCTTTGAGCCAAGCATCACGAGGTGGATCGACGTATTTTTGTAAGTGTAGTAGCTGTGTGCACATCGTGGGCTTACCACGCACATCGACAACACTGGTGCTTAAAGGGCAACTTATGGTGCGACTTAACGGCAGCCTTTACGTTAGAGTACATACGTCAGTATAATCAAAACTAAGTGCACTTTATGGTGCAATCATCTGAATATCATACGTAACTTTCGTTGATGCATTCCTCCGGGGTCGAACAGTGCTTCAATATAGCTTCCTGAATCATAGGAATAAAAATGTAATCTTTATTAGACTGCTTTAAAGGCGGAGCCAACAATGGAACCACAGGCATTTACCTGACATGACGCCTGTATCGTAGGAGTATATATGTAGTCTTTATTGCTTTCTTGTAAAATAGATAGCCAGCACCACAACCACAATTGACGTTGCACCGACATTACGCCTGCACAGGCTGCTTTTACAAACCATTTCATAGACCTGGCGTGGCTCTATGGTAGAATACGTGATTGCCACGCAGAATGCTAGGGTTCGATACCAGCTGGGATCCTAATTTTTATTCTTTCCATTTGTCGGGTCCACGCTGCCGATGACGGTTTTTCTTAGCGCTCTCGCATTTATATTACCAATTTCTATTCTCGCCCTTCTTCGGTAGATATAAACTGTGAGTCACCTGTGGCGCATACCTGTACACCGCGGCCCGTGGTAAACGGGTATGAGCCACATGTGTGTGGAGGAAAGGGTTTGACAACGTACGCGACAGGATTTTAACGTTATTCATGTCATGACCCGACAGTCAGATTAGTCAAATTCTCTTACCCTTCCATGCCAATTTCGGTCTACACCAAGTTAAGAAGGCGATCATGAGAGCACCTAGACGTAGGCGGCTAGACAGATAGTTAGATAAACAGATAGATAGATACGTAAATAGAAACACTCAAAGTGCGAAAGGTTCACTAAGAAATACTTCGCATTTAATAAATAAATAAACTGCGTAACGACCTGCCTACCAAATAAAAAAGGCTCAGCAGAATTCACCATCAACACCATCAGTAGCAGCATCAGGAACGTTGCCTTGCATTTGAGCAGTCTAACTACGTGGGTTACGCCATATGGATGAACGCTTCGTAGCTACCCAGAAGTTACAGATTATGCCCCAACTTTTTTTCTCGATAGTCTGCCTTTAGGCAGAATAATTATTGCTTCAGAAATACACATACAAATTTGCTTCGTGTATGAAGTCCAGTAACGAGTGGTGGTGAGGTCCACAATCACCAGCAGCAGTGCGCGCTGGCTTTCTTCATAGCCCGGCTAGCACGGTTGCTTTCATATCTTCGATAGGAGCAAATAGACAGGAATGAGCCTTGTTTGCCACTGTTTTGCCATTGTGTTTTGTGGATTCTATGTTCAAAAACAAGATGGGAGTCCATTGTCAAGCTGAAAATCCTTGTCAGCAAACTTTTGGGATGAGAATGCACAGCTGGCAGGATTTGGACAAGCCTCTGCACATCTAACCTACTATTGGCTCAGTACTCGCAGTAAGCGCCCTGCAATCGTTTTGCGGCGGGCTTTTAGAGTGGACATTTCGGGCGCCCGATCCTGCGTGGAGCGTCATGTCTTGTTGGCCCTCGCCGTAGGTGATGATGATGACCTCTCCTGTCTCGCGTACCTCGAGTCACGCGACGCTCTTCTTTTGTCGAGGCCGGCTGGATTCCCTCGTGGGTATGAGCTATTTTTCATAGGTGACAGTCACAACATTAACGTGGGGAGAGAGTAAAACATCTTTATTGATGTTTGAATGGAATGGTTTGAAGAAGCGCGTGGGAGGAACCCCTAGTCCGGGGTCCCTAAGGTGACTCCAGCGACGAGTCGGGCCCGCTGTATTACAGCTCGGAGGACATCGGGAGGTCCGTCGCGGAGAGTATCATCCCACAGCTCCTCGTTACGTCACGCGTGAAGGAAGACTGGTAAGGGAGGGAAGATGCTTGCAGTGCACTCAATTGTGACATGGAGCTATGAGCCATATTAGGAGCTGTCTCGCCATGTTATTAAGCTGGGGCGAAGTCCCGCGCTGTAAGCGTAACCTTAGTTCCAGAGGCGACCGCTACAGGCGCAGCTCGCGCGAAAGAGAAGTCTTCTTCCCCTTGTTCTTCGAGCGCCTTGATGATGATAATAACGCAGGGAAAACCACATATAGCACAGCCAACTGTAGCATGCGGCGCTCGCTGTACTCCGGCAGTGCGCTTCGATACTAATAACATGGACGAAGAAGACAAGGCGGCCGAGCAGAGGGCACGCAAAGAAACAGCGCGGGATCGCTGCCAAGACCTTGCGGTGAGAGCTCGCGAGGTCGCAGAGAGACGTCAGCGTCGTGCGGACCCCAAGATATAAGCACGCGAAGCCGAAGCAGCGGCAAGAGAACCTCGAAGAGGTACGGGCGCGGGATGTAGCAGCCCAGCGCCGAAAGCGGTCGTTACCTGAACTTGGTGGCACCGACGCGCGCCTCAAGCGCGATTTCCTAGGCCACACGTTCGGCCACAGCTGCAAGGTCTGCGACCGTTTGTTGTTCGACAGCAACCTGACCACACTCGCTACTATAACAACGTGTGACATCTTTATATGACAGTAGAGGAATTGTACGGAGCATTCACGGTTTACCCGATTATCTCCGAGCCAGCTCCTCAATCATCATTCACTTCGTGGATATGGCGCGATTTTTTCTTAGAACAACCTTCGACGAGCCAGGAGAACCCAGCAGTTCGTGCCGCCGAAACAAACTCATAGGATCATTCTTAACAATGCGCTACGCAAGAGGCGGAGGCCGGCTGGATTGCCCTGCAAACTTCGATGAGTGGACCCTTCAGCTCGTGCCGGCGGAACACAAGCTCGTCGCCGCCTCCGAGAGCAGAAATATAAATTACACCATCTCCCGCTAAAGGGGACCATGAGGCGATGCGAAGCCGGGGCACTTGCACGATCGCGTTCCGTTGGCGTTCGTTGGGCATGCTACCGACCTCGCGTCGTGGAACGCGAAGAGGGACGCTACGCGCGTCGTATCTTCCATCTAGCCTGGCCGTTAATTCTCACAGGGCGAGCGGGGAACGCGGTCCACAGGCGGGCGAAAGGGGGGCAGCGTAGGAGAGGAGAGAGAAGGGGAGGGGACGCGCATGCGCTCGAGCTCATCGCGGCGTTGCGCAGGAGAGAATTTCGGCATGTCTAGCCCGCGTTTCAGAGGAACAGTGGAAAGGGGAAGGGGAGAGGGAAAGTGGAGAGGGGAGGGGGAGGTAAAGTGGAGAGGGAAAGTTGAGAGGGTGAGTGGAGAGGAGGTGTGTGGAGAGGGT
Organism: Rhipicephalus sanguineus; assembly: GCF_013339695.2. Lineage (NCBI taxonomy): Eukaryota > Metazoa > Arthropoda > Arachnida > Ixodida > Ixodidae > Rhipicephalus > Rhipicephalus sanguineus. Next base: position 123,039,519 of record NC_051186.1, on the reverse strand, counting down.
ATGCGCATGCGCAGTAAGGGTGGTCACGCCGCACACCACCGGATTGAGCTCGGCCTTAAGATAGTTCGCATCTAAAAAATTTTCGCCATTTCTTTCTCGGCACTGAGCGACAGAATCGGTCGAAGCGCTTCATCTGCCGCAGCTGCTTGTTAACCGATAGCGCGCTTCAAGGCAGCACGACCGCAGGGTGCCAGTGCTCAGTCACGTGGCTTTTTCTATATATCGCGGGCGTTATTTGCAACGCTGACGAAAGGACTACGTAAGAAATATCGCACAGGAAACAACTCAATCGGTGATTTCTGAAGGTGCTCTACAACACTGAGATCATACTTTGGGTCTTCAGCCAATCATTAAGAAGTTGGGTAATAACAGATGAGAAGATAAAGAAAAATAGCCTGAATAGCTGTAGGCCGGTGCGAATAGTGTGCGTTCAGTTCAGTTAGTTTTTTTCCGAGCACGCCTTTCATTTTTAAAGTCTTGGCTCAAGTTATGTGGGCCAACCTGCATAGTTACATCGAGAAGTCGCCTCTCAATCCTATAGTTCGCGCATTATTTCACTTCGTAAATCGTAGAAAAGCGTTCACCCCAAGAAATGTACAGCTCGCGAGCATTATTGTTTTATTCCCGTAAGTGTTGCCTTATGTCGAGACGTCCTGTTCTCAGAAGTCTGGGATTCACTCGCACGAGATACCGCGCAACATTCTTCCTTTTACACATTTCGCGTACATACGCGTATACACATACATATGTTTACGTATGTTTACATATTTAACACATATAATGTTCGCGTAGTCATTTAAATGAAATCCCAGATTAACGTCGTTCCGCATAAGTACACTAGATAAGCCGCCCAATTCTCTTCGGCATGCGTATTACGCCGCTGCGGATATCGTCACGCTGAAAACGAGGCATTGAAAGGCGTTTCGGTGACGTCGAGCTCTGTTGTCGCCGGCGGCGTCGCGGTCTCCTCGACGTCGGTCAGCGTCGCGAACGAGGGCCTCGCCCTGCCGTGTAACATGGGGAAATTGTACTCGTCGGCATTTTGTTCCTCGACCGTCGCCGGGTCCGTAGGACGTGCTTGGACCCTCTGGTGCATCGATAGGCTTACGTAGACCAGCGACAGCCCCACGACCACAAGCAATATAAGAACCATGCAAAAGCCCAAGACGTGGCCGTGCTTTTCGAATAACGGGGTGTCCGGGCTCACTCCTCGGTTTTTGTCCTTTGTCTCGCGGTTTCTCGCACGGTTCGAAGGCCCAGGACTGTCGGGTCCCGGGCTGTCTGGTCCCGGAGTAATCGCCGGGACCTGCGCCTTCTGAACGTCCAGACAGCGTCCCAGCTCTGCCTGCTGGGGTCCATCCGCCGGTGCCGCTTTAGGAGCTCTGCTGGAGGGCACAGCGCTGAATATGAACGAGAAAACGTACCTAAATACATGAAGCAATTCAGTTACAGTTTAAGCTAGTGGTGTCCCAGAGAAAAGAACAGGACTGGCGACAGCGATGAGCGAATGAAAAGTAACGCTATGATGACCCGAAATGACAGCTCAAAAACAATAACAAGAATACACGGTCTACGCTGCCGCTAAAACCACCTGAGCACTCGGTTGCTATGTGTCCTTAGATTTCTGTGTCTTAGTTTCTTCAATGTGCCCCTTTTAAAGTATAGTAGTAGAGGAAACTTTATTTTACTTAAGGGTTTTAGGGCAAGGGTGGGTGACACCCTAGTCCAGGGCCCCAGAGGCCTGTACGGCTCGCTGGGCTTGATCGAGCAGAACAACTTGGCTCCCCCGTTCCTCGCTCGCAAGCAAGACCCCCCCCCCCCCCTGCCTCTCAAATGGGTTTCTTCCTAATCAGGATGGGCTAATTTCGGGTGTCCTAAGCCTACACGCTCACGTGCGAGAGGTAGAGTGTTTTTAAAGATAGTGAGCTATGAAACATGCGGTTTTAATTGCTCAAACAGTGACATTATTTGGCGACGTCGTACTGAGGAAATCCGGATTCATTTTCACAACGTGGAGTTTTTTAGGGAACTATTTTTTAGGTGCATCACCTGTGTTGTTTTTCGCCCCCATTGAAATGTGGTGGACGTGGCTATGCATCGAAGCAGAGCTGTTTGTTTAGAAGCACAACGTTCTCTAAGCCCCCGCTGTGGGTTATGCATGACCTACGGGCACGGCGTTATGGGCAAGAAGGCTGAAACGAAAGAATCGGTCCGCTTTTTAACAGCAGTAATTTTGTTTTAATCTTGATGTGGTCCGCAGGAAAGCTATTTCATTTTTTCTTGATGTTACTATTACACCTGTTGCAAGGCAACGCATCTCCTTAGACAACAGGCGTCCTGACATTATGTTTCAGCAGCTAACAAGCAGTCCACGGCATAGGTCGTCAAGCTCATTCATGAGTCGACTCACTCAGACTCAGTCAGACTCGGATCGAGTCGTGAGCCTGAGTCCGAGCGAAACCGGCTGAGGAAACATTTAGTGAGTGAGTCCGAGAGAGTCCGGTTGAGAAAAATATTAGGGAGTGAGTCCGAGTGAGTTCGGTTGAGGAAAGCTTTGATGAGTCTGAGTCCGAGAGAGCCCTAAGCGCAAAATATATTTGTTGAGTTAGTATGAGTGAGCTCCACTTCCTTTGCCGACCTATGGGACTCCACGGGAATGGGATATAACAAGTCTACGATTACAACTGAGCTGTCACGTAGTTTCGTACTCAAGCGTGTTTGCCAATTAGGGGATAGCAAGTAAATTATTCTGTCTTGTATTGTTTTAGTAAATTGTATAACGCCTGTGAACCATGGCAGAGGTTCACAAAAAATAGACTTGAAGTAATCAAAAGTATTCGCAGACGCAGAATATCTTTCTAAACCAAGCGTTTTCACGAAAAGACAATATTATCAGAGCGAGGATGAGTTATTCTTTGTCAATATTCTCTCCAAATCTACTCTTTCTTGAGCTGCCACGCACTGTAACATTGGCGGTTTTTTTTACTGCCTTGACTGTTACCTTTGGGGACCTGCCACGCGACGTAGTTCGGCGTGGCCACCAACGTTCCCACCAACAGCCGTTGGCGGAGAAGGAGCGGACTTGCTGGACCGTGCTGGTGAGTTGCGCTGGACTTTCAAAGCGGACGGTTTCGCCTGGTCGGCAAACTCGCTGGCTGAAGTCGGCAAGGGCGCACTTGAGGCGTTACCGGCGACACGGGTCATGCCTGCTGCATCGACAGCGGATTCCTGAAACCAATATGGCTCGCGTATCCGAGGAACGAGTGCTCGCTCGCTTCTGAAATGCGCAACGGGTCCAAAAGTATTAATGATGATGCCGATTATCTCTTAAACGATAGCACTACCCCACTGTGGGGGATGGGCTCCCAATGCTGTTAACATCCATCGAAAATATAGCTGATGGATCAAATAGGCAGCACTGCAAAGTTTACAACGACGGTTTAAAAGAACGACATGCAAGAAAAAAAAGAGCATGCGTGACTCTTTCCGGAGAGTTCTGACTTGCCACGTATACCACTCTATTTAAAGAGGTACGGTGACTCTCTTGGTGGGTCAGAGCAGCAGCGTTCTAGGAGAGTACCTTGACCCTCTAGGAAGAGTGCAAGAACACTTATTCGAAGGATCACATTACCACTTATGAAGTAATCAGACGACTCTTGCTGGTAAAACTCCTACTGCGGTCAAATGACTCACACCGAAATGTCACGCGACTCCACAACTATTTTAAGTTACTCAATTGACCCATGCTCTACTTTTGCACGGCTACTCTTAAATAGTGAAGTATTCATTTCAAGCAAGCCGATTAATACTTGCCGTAGTGCCCAGAAACCGCAAAAAAAAAAGTTCAATTTTAGCACTATTTTAATGAAACTCATCAACACAACACACCCTTTCCAGCCGAGTAAATTAGTAAGCGTGACAAGATAGTCTGTGATTTCCAATTAAGCAGTTGAGATATTCATTATTCGCATGCTTGTATGAGTATAGGCAACTAAAATGTGCGACTGTGACGTGCATAGTGTCATATGGTGAAAACGGCAAAAAAGTTGTGTGAGGCGTGCTAGCATGACAGAAGCATGCGGAGGAGGAGGGGGAGGAGGGGCCAACTGCGCTGTTCTCAAGCACGGGACGTGGCAAAAACTCTCGTGGCCCTAACGATTCCACCCGCCATTCTCCAATGGCCTCAATACACCGGTCTCATTCCCTCTACCGAGGGACAAAGGCAGCTAAGGCCACTGCACACCCGACCTGATGGGCCACCCAGCGCGTAAGGGAAAAAGCTACCAATATTCGCGCAGCTGACATATAAGCACTTCTTTACTGCTCGCAGTGCTAACGAAAATGTACTCAATACGCACAGCCACGCTGTATGTCAATCCGAGACCATATCGGCATAGAAAAGGTGGAGGAAGGAGGTTTCCTGTTTGGTCAGAGTATGTGATTGACTCAAGGATGTGGGTTTCAAAAAGCTCCCGAAGCAGCTATAGCAACAAACACTGAGATAAGCACATCAGATCCGGTAGATGCTCAGCTTATCAGCTGGATATGTCATCACGACGCAATATTTTGCGGGGAGTACCCTCATATCATCCTTTCCTAACTAAAAAAAGCAATAGGTCGAGGGATTTGTTTCTTTGCTAGACACGACCTAATGAAGTCAACATAGATTGAAGCCAAGGAAGAGATAGGGGACATTATATGTAGTTTTACAGGGAAAGCTGTTATGAGATCATTTCAACGACCCTTTTTGGCGCCGTAGTTGTCCGCCGCCGCCGCCGCCGCCGGTGTCCGTAACCGCTATCGCACGAAATAAAAAAAAGGAATAAGAAAAAATTTCCAGGATGGAACGAGGTTTGAACCTGCGCCCTCTGCGGGGGAGCCCAGTGTTCTACCTCTGAGCCATGGCTTTTTTTTTCTTTATTACCGGTTTCATAACACGGCACAGGAATGTCGGTGCTTGAAACTGCTTTGCAAAAAGACCCTATACAGGCTTCATGTCGGGAAGGAACCACATTAACATATGTAATGTAGTGTGGTAGAACAGTAAAATAACAACCAGGCGTCACACAAACGCGAATTATGTAACCGGGCGTCACACAGTGCGAATTGCGCAACGAGTGGGTTGTTGAATGCTTCCAACCCATTACAAAGGCATCTGCGATAATTCTTCATCGTCAACAGCCACAGCATCAACAAAGTGCACATAATGCCTTATTACAGGTGTTCAGCGAGTACCACGGTTCTCCGCAGAATTACGAAAAATTGCATAGTGGCTGCTTCCCTACTTCACAAAAATTATGATTTATACCGTAGTGGGTTCCTCGCAAGTGCACTTCTATTGGTTATCAATGAAGCCCATAAGGCTGCCATGATCCATTTCCTCAGGGTCTCAATAAAGCTAATTCCCTCTCTCTCTCTCTGGCTCTCACTCTCCGTTTCTATGGTTAACGTGTGTTATAAAGCGTGGTGGGACAGTTAAATAACGAACTGGCGTCACACAATGCGAATTACGTAACTAGTGGGTCGTTTAAAGCTTCCAACCCATTACAAAGGGCTCAGCCATAATTCTTCATCGTCATCAACCGTCGCATCAACAAAATGCACATAATGCCTTACAGATGGTACCTCGCTTCTCCGCGGAATAACGAATAACGTCGTGGTGGGTGCTTCCCAACTTCCAAAAAATTATGATTTGTGGCGTAGTGGGTACGTTGCTAATTTACTTGTATTAGTAGCCACAAGAGGGTTTATAACGTGCTCAAGAAATGCCGCTCTTCCAGCTTTCGCTGTGACTGTGCTGCGCTTTCCGCGCAGGCCTGGCGTTTTTGACTGTAGTGTAGTAATGATCACATTAATGGACAGAAATTAAAGGGTATGAAAAGAAAAAGTTGCCATCGGTATAGAGAGCGAACCTACAACCTTTGGATAACGCATCAGACGGTCTACCAAGTGAGCTACGAGTCGTATCCCGACGCAATGACAAAGCAGGATCGACATGCACGAAATAAAACCCGACGAGACAAACGGCTGGTTGAATTCTGACGTGACGTTTCAGTCTTTTTGATGCATCGCCACTAAGGCCTTCGTCTTCGAGTCGTCTTAGCGATAGTATAAGAGGTCCTCGAAGTGCTTTTCGCAATTATAAAAGCTGTTTCCAAAAACAAGTTGCCTAAAGAATTCTAATCGCCTATTAACAACGTTCCCCTTCACACGATAACTATGTAGGGAAACCTGAAAAAAAAAATTCGGGCAGCTTGTACTAAGTTGCGCGAAGCTTTTTACAGCAAAGCTACTTGATCCTCAGCTCGTCGTGCTGCAGCACGGGAATCACAACGCCGGCGGCAATTGGACCCAGCGTACTTTGCCGAAGAAGCGGCAGCCAAGAGATGGCGACGGGTGCATCCGGAATACGCGCAAAGCCACTCTGAATGTGTTGAAATCACTGCCCCTGAGTCACGGTGTACGAAACTGGGGTGGTTGCTATGGTGACGGCTCGGCGGCGGCTGCTCTTCGGCGCAGCGGTGGCTTGGCTATTTTTAGCACAGGTGGCGCAGAAGTTTTTTGTGAACGGACGTCTTACGGCCAGCTTTAACAGCTTCGCTGTTAAAAAGTAAAAGTGTAAAAGTTAGACGTGTCATGAAGCACTGTAAGACTCCAACCTTTAGCTGCGTTTCAAGACACGTGGTCTTGCTTCATTAATCAACCCCAGCGATCAGTTGCGGCGCTTGTTTTTTCTACCTCCACCACCAATTCAATCATTGTGACCGCACACCTGTTAGGAAAGCCACTCTTCATATTTCACGGAGCATTGACATAGAGAGATTTAAAAAACCCGTCGCGGTGGTGTAACGGTTACGGTGCTCGAGCGCTGACCCGGAGGTCGCGGGATCGAATCCCTGCCGTTGCGACTGCATTTCGACGGAGGCGAAATGCTAGAAGCCCGTGTACTTAGATTTAGGGGCACGTTACAGAACCCGAGGTGGTCAAAAATTTGCGGAGCCCTCCCCTACGGCGTTCCACATAATTATATTGTAGTTTTGAACCGCAAAAATCCAGCAATTATTATTGTAGACAGATATCAAAAAGAACTGAAAGATCCCGGAGTCTTCACGAGGCAAGTTATCCGAAGGTATTTTAACTAGCTGCTAATCTTCCGCATGTGCTAGCACTCTCCCCTGATCATGAAAGACACTGTCGGTGAAACGCTTTTACGCCAAAATATGGAAATGCGGCAATTATTTTCATTCGGTACAAGACAAAACTGCTAAAAGAGAGTAGAATTTTGTGATGCAGTGTAAAATTTGACTGAATTTCTACTTCAACGATAGATACCATATGGGAAGTTCAGATATGATTTTAAGAAGAGAATGTTTAATGAAGAGAAAAGAGGAGAGGTCGGGCTGGAAAGCGGGTTTCTGGCCTGCTACTCCTAGAGGGGGTAAGGAGAACGAGAGAAAAAGAGAAAGAGGGAGGTATGATGAAACGTGACTATGGTATATTACAATGACTCACTGTACGCTCACTGTACTGCGCGGCGCCGTGTACAACGCACGAAAGTCCTAATACCGTAGTAAATGCTTTAAATATAAGCATCGGAACCTGTCTTGCTTCGAAATGTCAATAGGAACTCCAAACTGCGTTGCGCGTGGTCTACACATGCCCAAGCACCCAAAAGCTTCTACGAAACGGGTCGGGAGTATTTATTTCATTGTTGAAAGTGCACGAAATCTCACCCCGAGAGTGAACTATGACTTCACACGTTACACAGCGAGGCCCATAGACCAGGAATACTGCAGGATCTTCATAAACTGATTTGTTTCAACCTTGCACCATCTTGCAATTGATTTAAAGCAGCTTATGCATCTGTGTTTCCTAAAATTTAAATTGTACAATTTTGCGGGAAACATTATTGCATCACTATGATGCACGCATAGCGAGAGAGTCCGGATCAGTTTTCGACTTCCTGCGGTTTTCGAAAGTGCAGGTTAGTTTAAAAACACTGGTGGGCTTGCACTCTCAAAGTTTCTCGACGTGCCAGTGCCCAAAGACAACCGTGACGTCAATGAAAACTATATACAGATCAGCGCGTATGAGAATTTTACCGTAGACTCTCAAGCCATATTTACATCCATTTACAGAAAGATCTGTGTTATAGCGTTTATGATATTTGCGATATCTCGAATTATGCATCGCCAAAATGCCCTCATGTACGTTTTCGTTGCTTTCATACACAAATTTGCGAATTCAACATACGTCAATCAGGACTGAGATGAAATTTAACTTTCAGCTTTCTTCGGTGTGATCTACCCTGATGTTGCTTGTGCAAACTAATTAACTAAAATGACGTCGATGGTCGCATTTTCTCTCTGACTCAATAGCATCACCTATGACGTCCTTTGTAGCAGGCTGGACTAGGCACTAAAACAGACTTTTGCGTGCCGCTTTCAAGTTACACGCCTGAAAAGACAGCACATTTCTTTGACGTTGCTATCGTGCGGAATGTAAAAAATTTCAAAACGTTTAAATATGTACATTCATTGGGTATCCACTACTCCATTCGCCTTCGCTTGTCTGCAGCCGATAGCGATGCAATAGACGTTGCCATATCTCCAATGGCACCACTATAACGTAAAATGTGTGTGTGTCATCGCAGTACATAAACTCGTGTGTCTGTGCATTTAGTATCGTAAGTCGGCGTGACGATGAAATTATGTACGCATAAACTTTGGCAATCATCGTTGAATGATTTCTGGCGCCTTTTCTTTCTGTGCGACAGGTGATGGTAAACATTTATTCAACGATTATTTACAGAGGGCTTGTTCGGGAAACCAGCTCCTAGTGGGCCAGCTCCCTTACAATACTAGGTGGAGTACCTAGTCAGGGGCCCAATTGGTCGTGGCCGCTGTCCTGAGCCGTCCATCCATGGCTTGTTGGGCTGGAAGGTCCAGGTAGCCGAGCAGGGCCGCCTCCCAAGCCTCTCGTGTTGGGTTGGAATTGGGGGTCAGAGAAGGATTGAGTTGGCATGCCCATACCATGTGGTAAGCGGCGGCCACCTCCCCACAGTACTGGCGAGGGCAGAAAAGGAAAGGTCAAAGTGTTTGAATGCTGCCGGGCACAGCAGCGTATTCGAAAAAATTCAAAGGAGAATTCTCTCGTGCGCCTTCTTCAGCCCTTTGCAGGGCGCAGGAAAGTGACGGTGGGAGTCCCGATAATGAATGTTGATGTCTTTCAAAGTGAGAAGAGGAGAATTTTATTTTGGATTAGAGGGGTCAGCGGCGGTCAGTGCCCTGAGGATTGAGTTAGCGGGCTGCAGCGTGGGCTGCCTCATTGTGTGTGGGGCCCTGATGGCCGGGAGTACAGATTAGTGAGAGGAGAAAGGGTTCACCTGTCCGCGGACAAGGTCGAAGAATTTGGAAAGCCAGGGGTGACATCCATGCCAGTCCGAAATTTCGGCAGGCTCCTCTGGAGTGTGATGTGTGGTTTGAAGAATTGTCATGTGAGATGGCTCGGGCTATGGCCACCTCTTCAGCATTGGTAGCAGTGGTTGCGCGAAAGAAGACACGATCGACCTGCCTGTTTTCGTGGAGTACGGCAGCCGTATTCTAACTTCGTAGTAACGGCAGGTGATGTCCGTTTAAAGAACGCCTTGTGTGGGGCCGCAGTGGCACCTGAGGGCCAGAACCCGCGTCTCCTGGCCACCAGTGTGACTCATGGCACATATTGATGGGGTAGGGTCTAATATAGATCACTTATTTCCTGTGTTGGGCCCTCGTGCCCCCTCCTGTGTGTGGAATTCGTGCCTAATGAGCAGGAGGTGCAGGTGTCATCTGCCTTACGGGGTCAATGCCATGCGGGTGTATTGATTCGTCAAGCGAGTCTCCCGTAGCTCCCGGTATGTGTTCGCCCCCCACAACGCAAGAAGTCTCTAATTGGAGATGGGATGGGGAAATCTAGCGAGCGCATGCAGATTTTGCGGAGGGCGGCCTCCAAAAATTTTTCATCTTGTTTCCGTAAGTGCAGGCACGGAGTCGCATACAGGATGCGACTCGTGAAAAAAAATATGTGCGAGACGTAGAACATCCTTGCCTCTGAGAGCCCCCCCCCCCCAATCCCGGTAGTTCAACCTGTTCTCCAACACTAAGGGGTTTGTGAAGTGTTGCCTCTACTCTGCGGCATTTTCAATGTGGATTCTATGGACGTGACTCTCCTGTGCCTCGTTAGTGGGTCCGCTGTGCAGGGAAGGGTTAATGGTCAAACTGCACCTCGGCGTCAGCCGAATGTGCATGAAGTTTTACTTCTGTGGGGAACATCGGAGGCGGCAGTATGTCGCATATTCGTTCACTATGTGCGCTGCAGTTTGCAGGTTGTCCTCCATATGTTTTCCAGGTTGCCCTCTGTGGACTACAGGGTGATGTCGTCGGCACTGGTGTGCAGTATCAGGTAGGTTCGCTAGAAGCTTGACGGTGATGAGAGTTTGTATTGTCCGGGAGCCATACACCGCCTAATTTTGGCAAGAGCCGCGCGGTAGTCGCGTAATTGGAAAGGAGCGTCCAGCTCCGAGTTCTACGTGCCTGCGTAGTGATACTTGGGGTCGCGCTTGTCCTGCTGAGTGCAGAGGTAGTGGGCCCGGAGAGAGAGTGCTAGATGTGCTATGCAGCCTTCAAAATTGCGAAAGGGTCAGTGTAGATGCCTTTGTGCTTTGCCTCGCGTTTGTGCGTAGTCCATGGGACTGCGAAAGAATGTGTATGTATTGCGGCTGGACATTTGCCTGGCGGCAGAATTACATCGGTCTATCAAATTTGAGTCGGCGAATCAGGCAGTGTACTCGGCCGCCTTCAGGGTGAGATCGAGTATCAGCATACGGAGTTTGCGGCTGTGTTTTTGTTGGCGCCATCTCTTTGTGAGACTGTGACGGGCCTCCAAACATGGAGGAGGTGGTTATCCACGCCCGGATGGCTATGCGTGAGTTATACTGTGGTCTCGTGTTGCTTTGGTGTTCGGAGCATAGTTTGGGAAAACTGGGAATAGCAACCTTGATGAATGGTAGAGGCAGGCACAGACTGTCGGAATGCGCCTAGGTGAGCTTCTGCGATGGGGCGTGTGGAGAATGTTGTATTGGCAATGCAGTGGTCGCTGCCGAGGGTTTCCTCGGCGTTGATCCAGGTGCATTATTAACAAAACGGCACGACTTAAAAAGAAACGATTTGACTTTTACCATATGAACACAAGCGCCGTTTCTTAATAATGAATGCTTACCAACTCGCCCAAATGTAAAGTCCTACTTAATTGATTCAGGCTGCATGTCTGATGTTTTTGGCGAAGGTAAGGTCGGGGCAGATGTTTCGGGTGACAGTTGCCAACACGAGTTCGTTGCACCGGGTGGCTGTGAAGAGTGATGCCCTGCTGGAATCAGCTCCGCAAGGTATACCTTACCCGCATCTCTTCCTTGCGGTAGCCTCAAAGAATGCTAGGAGCGTTGGAGTCTCCCACTATTAGGAGGGTGTCGCGCCCAGCGTTCTTCAGCGCCTTGCTGAAGATCTCAGAGAAAGCGATCCTTTAGAGTTTAGGTTGAACAGTAAATGTTAAAGGGGCCCTGCAACACGTTTTGAGCATGGTCAGAAAACGGTGCCTATCGGTAGTGAAAGCTCCCGAGAACACGCGAGCCAAACGCTGTAGCGCAGCACGTGGCCTGGAATTTACAAATAATTCTCAATGTCCGCTAAAAATCGCTTCCTCTGCTCTCGACAAATGAAGCTATATACTCAAAATCACGGCGTCATATACTGAAGTTCCACCCCATTGGCTGATTTGAGCATTTTGAGTGGAACAGTCATCGTGGTCGCCGCGCAATGCCGCCACGTGACCTCGCTCGCGATCCCACTGAAAGTCAGCCGCGCTTTTTCGAAGAAAAAAGAAGAAAAAAAAAGGTCTCAAGGTTATGACGCGCGGTGACGAAAGGCCGCATCTTCTTGCCTCGATGTCACCACCCCCTCGCTGCGTTGCTTTTAGTGTGCTCGCTGGCACGAGAGGAGAAAGAAAGCTCTTGAAGTCATGTAACAAATCGCTATAGCTCCGCTCGTACTTCACAGATTCTAAAAATTTTTGCATCATGTCATTTGTGAGGCTTCATGCGCTAATAGTGAGAATATTTTATTATAACTCAGAAAATTGCTGAAGGGCGCCTTTAAGAATGTCCATGGGCGCTAGGTTATGCGCAGGGGAAGGAACGTGACCATGGTGTTCGAGTAAAATATTGAGATGCCGACTTCGACCTCTTGTACAGGTAAGGTTTTATGTACAAGAAGACAGGTGGATGGGTCCCGCTGAAAAGTTGTATCGCCTTTGAGGCGCACGTCGTTGGCGGGCTCCTGAAGAAGAACGACGGCGCACAAGTCTTCGAAGCTTTCGAGATATAGACGGAAAATTGGCCCGTTTGGATCTCTATTCTTGAAGCCTCTACAGTTCCACTGAATTATGAGAAGCAGTTGAGGTTTTCGGGTTCGCAATGGGGGTGAGCGTTTAGGTGCCACCACCGTATTGCGAGAAAATTTAGAGGGTCGATGAGAAATCCTTGAGGGTACAATTCCTGCGGCTTCGAGGGTTGGTGTCCCGAAGCATAGTCTCAATGTTACTCGTCACCTCATGGGTAACGGTGTTGGAAAGATTTTCGATGCTTGTTCTGATGGTGGTGAGTTGTGTCAGCATAGCAGTCATCGCGCTTTCAATAGCTTGGAAGCGCTGTTCAGTGTGAGAGGGCTCCGGGACGGACGGAGCGGCGCACGTGGGCTTCGCTTCCTCAGCGGCAACGGTAATTGCGGTGAAGGAAGGTGGTGGTGTGGCGGGGGTGGACGGCGCACTACGTGCCTCCAAAGCGGCAACTTTGGCTCGGAGCTGCGCATTCTGTGCCCGAAGCACAGCGAGCTCTTGCCTGAGCTCGAGGATTTCGGGGGAAGAGGTAGCGGAGAGAGGGCCAGAGGAGGAGGCGGCCCTCGCCGAGCTGCTTACCGGAGAGGATGTCTTCTTGGCCGGCCTCTTAGGGGAGCCGGGAGTGGTCAGGGGGGGGGGGAGTGTCCCCTTCTTGGAGCCTGGGGACGCCCTGGTTTGAAAATACAAGATATGTCAGGTTGTCAGTAATTCGAGATGTGTTCAGATTGTATTTGTCCTCGAGTTAACATAGGAAGCATTACCTTTAACTTTATTCACTGTGAACTAACCTGAAGTTGCGTCTGCACAATAATTGGTTAAAATGACGGCGATGTAAATGCCTCCTGAGTTTTTCAAAATATGTAATGAATATTTTAATGCCGTCTTTTCTAGATGCCTAACAGCCAACTTTTAGCTGAATCCTACCAGAGCTTGCCGACCTATCTCTAAAGGTTCGTGACTGAAGGATGTCCTGATGAAGACAGACATAAGGCCTTCTTCAACACCTCGTTTAGACATTATGGACCTTATCACACAAAAACGACGCATAGCCGGTTGCGACGGTGCAGATGTGTTAGCAAGGTTAACCTTACGATGTTGTGCAACGTTTGGAGCAAGAACAGTGGAAAGACGTGACCGGTTTTAGATGCGAAGCATCCTATGGCGGAGTTGAAACCGGTGGTGTGCGGCGTGACCACCCTTACTGCGCATGCGCGACACCTCTCCACACACATGATCTCCCCTCCCTCTCCCCTCTCCACTGCCCCTCTCCCCTCCCCCTCTCCACTACCCCTCCAAACGCGGGCTCGACATGTCGAAACGCTGCTTCGCATCGCCTCATGGTCCCCTTTAGCGGGAGATGGCGTGAATTTTTCCCTCGACGTCCAAGATCTGTGCTATTATGTGCCTCGCCTATGTTTGTTTAGTGTGGTGCGAAAAGAATATTGAGAAGCAGAATGAAGTTGACTTTAAAAATTCTACTGAAATGAGCTCTGAGGACATTCTCACATGTTTAGAGTTTTATCCTCAGACTACAGCTGTTCGCCTCAATGGTGAATTTTATACCCAGAAATCTAGGATTTATATTGGTTGTTGTGCTGAGCTCATCTTGTGCGATATCTTTTTTTTTTATTTCGTATAGATAAGCGAGTACAGGCGAACCTCGTCAACACATGTATGATCCATATATTCAGGTTCGTTGCTGATTATTTCATCATTGTTCGGGAATCTCACAAATGTTTTGTTAATATTGTTCGACGAATCCTCGATTTTTTTTTAGAAATATTCTGGAGGATAGCAATTTACTTCGGAAGTGCCGTCAAAGAAAGGTATTCCCCTCCTTGACATAAGGCCTTATTTTACCGCCAAGCCTGTTTGCTCGCAATACATGCCCAGGTCACGGAAGAGCATTTTGCCATACACCAGCGCTCTTAGCAGTTCGTAAAACAAAGAAGGGCGATGAACCGCTTGCAGTCGGCATTAATTAAATCGTGTGAGCACGCGAAGTCAAGCAACTTTGATCAGCAAGTCAAGCGTTTAAAATGCGCGAGCTATCCCCGTGGCCTCATTTCTAATTTGTGTTAGAGCCTTTGCAAACCTCTGGAAGGTGTCCTGAGGAGCCCGTTGGTACATCTTACTGTGAGGAGACAGCGCGAAAACGGGACGAAGGCGAAGGTACGAAGAACGCTTGCGTCATTCGTTCTTTCGCCTTCGTCCCGTTTTCGCGCTGTTTCCTCGCAGCCTGAAACGACAAACAAAAAGACAGCCGATAAAAAAGAATGAACGAAATAAAATGCAAGCGATCCCTTATTTGCACACGAGCTTCGCACAATGTAAAGAAAATCCGGAGTAAATACGGGGTAAAAACAGTTTTCAGTGCACCGTGCAAGTTGTCACGTGTTTGCACTGCAAATGAAAAATATTACGCAGAAGCCATGTGAACGGCAACATGTTTTGATGCCCACCAAGTGCACTAGTCAGGTTGTGTACAAGAACTGGTGAACACATTTCATTTCATTGTAAATAGTGTAAATACTCTGCACATTTAATCATAGAGCCGAGCATTGGTGCGTGACAGGTGAACAGAAATGACCCTCATCGTGCACGGACACGCGCTCTCTTCGTCCTCTTCATCTTCTGCTTCGCTCGCACAACACGTGCGCCGATTTGCCCAGCCTGGGATACAATAAATCTCATGGGAGAGATAACGAGTACAGTGAGAGAGAAAGAGTGATAGAAACGAGAAAGAAAGCAATAAAGAGAAACAGAAAAAGTATTGGCGAAAAAAGTTCTTCCGGAGGTGGGATCCGAATTTGCGTACCCACGATCCGAAGGCGGTTGTCCTATAGCCACTGGGATATCCAGGCACGGTAAGCATATCATAGCCTCGTATAGTACAGTGCAGCAAGAAGGCGGGACTGGGAAGTGAGGGTGAGGAGGAGAGAAAGGAGGAGGGTTAACAGTCAAGCATAGTCTGGGAAGAATGAGAAAGAGAGCGTTAGAAAGGAAAAAAGAAAGATAGAGAACCAAAGAAAGGAAGAGAAATACATAAAGAGAGAGCGAAAAAGGTAAAAAGAGGAATCAAGTGGGAAATATTGAGAGAGAGAGAGAGAAAGGGAAGAAAGAAAGAGAAAGAAAGATAGGAAGTAAAGTAAAAAGTTGGGCGACTTGGTGTTGGTTCATGATGAACAGAGAGGCGCGATAATGCGGCACACTAAGAAAAAGATGGACACGGGACGACACGCGACTAGCAACTGAAATATTTTTATTCGGGAAAGACATTTATACCCCTGTGCAATCATATCAAACGCAACGAGTCGACAAAAAGCCAAAAACCTTGCTCTCAGCATGCCTACGTTTTTGGTTTTTTTTGTCGACTCGTTGGGTTTGTTATGATTGCATAGTGGTATAAATGTCTTTCCCGAATAAAAGTATTTCAGTTGCTAGTAGCGGGTCGTCCCGTGTCCGTCTTTTTCCTAGTATGACGCCTTATCGCGCCCCTCTGTTTATCATGAAGATAGAAAGAGCAAGAAAAATAAATAGATGGAGAGAGAGAGAGAAGGGGGAGAAAGAAAGCAAAATAAACGCAGAAAGAGCAAGAAAGAGAAAGAAATAGAGAGAAAGAAATAAATAAATAAGAAAAGACATAGAACAGAGAAAAGAGAGCAAAAGAAAGAAAGAGAGGGAGAAAGAAAGCGAAAACTAAAGCGAAACAAAGGAGACCGCCGAGCGCCACACTTCGTTCACGCTTGCCAACATTAGCGCGAAGCTGCCTTAATTTTTTTCATAACACTACGTTCTTTTGAAACGGTCGCATGATGAGCTTGAACGGGAAATCGCTGAGGCGTACTTCATTATTCGTGAAGGCAGTATGTGCGTAGGTACGCCATCATATGACAATTGAAAGAAGAAGTTGATTTCTTTTCAGGTTTCCTCTTATTTTTCGATCATATGAGCGCTCATATAAGTACGCCACTTTTGCGATTAAACGTTCACTTGAAAGTCAGCGCCCGTCCTTTCCGATGCGTCTCTGTAGTGGCGGCGTGTGACGCCACTGAAGAAGTGATCGAGTAACCAACACAATAACAAAATCCCTTTATTCAAACGTACGCATGCTTATATACATAGGCGACACTGGTGCCACCAGCGGCAGTGATCGTGAAACCAAAGCCAAATATACAACATATTCCCTTCCTTACAAGAACAGCTACATGGGTTAGTAATGTAGTAAGTTAGTGTAACCACATAGAATTCTATATACATTAACAACAACATGTTTTTGTTATCCACTTAGCTCTACACAACAATGAAGAACAAAGAGAAAACAATTGATTAGCATTTTCAAAGATATGCAACACTCGCAAGAAGTCTTCCGTGCACACTGTCTCACAGTACCGAAGTCTCATACAAGGGAAGAGTCTCACGGCCGAGTTACCGAAGCAGAGTCTCCCAACAGCACGACAGCGCCGCTTACACTTGGTAGCCATAGCGGTCTGGGGGACGTCTATTTCTTGGTGGCTGTACCCTCCGTGGCGGCTCCGCTGCTTTAGGAGAACCACTGGTGACAAGACTATGTTCGGACTCACTGAAAGTGGCGGGTGGCCTGGGCGACTGCTCTGTCGCAGTAGTAGAAGTGCCGGCGGCCGCAGCAGCCGTAGCAGCCGAAGAGAGACTGGTAGTCTCCTCCGGAATAAGTTGCTCACTTACAGGCGGAGCCCTGCTTTCGCCAGCTGTACCGTTTCTTTCGCCCCACGTGTGCAGTGCAGCAGAAGCTCGTGGCACCTTTGACAACTTCGAAACATTCCACGTTTTACCGTCATCAAGGCGGAAAGAAGACGGTCCTTTCTTGCTGATCACTTTTCTGGGGCCACTGAATCGCAGGTCTCCTTTAAAGGTCATTGTGGGTTTTTTCACTCTGACGAAGTCGCCAACCTCTACTGTGGTTCCTCTTGCGGCCCTCCGGGCGTCCATGTATCGTTTGCTGTAGTGTTGCTTTTGCTTCACCCGCTCACGTAGGTGGTGGATCTCCGAACCAGGGTCAGCAGAGAATGCGGCAGACGGGTGGCCGATCACATCCAGCCTAGTTCTTGGTAACCGTCTGTGCAGGAGAAGGGCTGGGGCACTTCCAGTGGTGGCGTGCGGCGTGCAACGGTAAACGCCCAAGTATTCTGTAACCGCCTGCCGTAAGGGAGGCTGCTCGTGTGTAGCCAGTTGAACGAAGCTTTTAACGACCCTCTTAAACCGTTCTACTTGACCGTTAGCTTGCGGATAGTATACGGACGAATGCTTCGAGTGGATCCCACGATCTTCCAGGAAAGCTTCGAACTCCGGAGATGAAAACTGAGGCCCATTATCGCACACAATTTCTTCCGGGTAGCCTTCCCGTGCGAACACAGACACCAAGAAGCTCGTTACTGTGCGGGTTGTGGTATCGCTGCAAAAGTGAACCTCGGGCCACTTCGAATAGTAATCGACAAGCATGACTGCATATCTACAATCGTGTGGCGCTCTTTCGAATGGGCCGACAATATCAATGGCCAGCTTCAGCCACGGCTGATCTGGAAAGGGGACTGGTTGCAATGGTGCAGGCGTCACTTTGGTGCTTTTGTCTGCTGTCTCGCATATGCTGCACCTCTGGATCGACAGCTTCACTTCCCGGTCCATCGCTGGCCACCAGTATTTCTCTCGCAGCCGCGCTTTCGTTCGCACTACTCCAGGATGAGCCTCGTGAGCCGCGGCAATTACCCGAGATGTAAGTGACGTTGGAACGACAAGCCGTTCGTCCCGTAAGATCAAGTTGTCCACAACTGAAAGTTCGTCGCGTATTTTGAAAAACGGCCGCAGTTCATCCGGCAAGGATTTGTGGGCAGGCCATGACGACTGTATACAGGCCTTGGTTTGTTGCAGCGTTCTATTGTTTGATTGGGCCTGTTCAAACTGCTCTCTGGTAATACAAGCAGGGATTTGGACCACTGATACCACTTCGTCTAACAAGGGCTCTTCTTGCGAAGATGGCGCGGGGAGACGTGACAGTGCATCTGCTACTTGATTTTTCAACCCTTTTCGGTACTTTACCGAGTAGTTGTACCGCAACAGGCGCTCTGCCCATCGTGCCACCCGCAAGGCACGCCTCCCTGGCCCTTGCGTTGTCAGCAACGTCACTACGGCCTGGTGATCAGGCCTTAGCGTTAAATGACGTCCCCACAGGTACACGTGCCACCTCTCGCACGCCCACACACACGCAAGTGCTTCCCGTTCTCCTACCGAGTACTTCCTCTCTGCTGGTGACAGAGCTCGAGACGCGAAGTCGACAGTGTGTAGTTCCTGTCCCTCCCTGTGTTGTAGCACTGCTTCAAGCCCGCACTCAGAAGCGTCAGTGGAAACGACTACTGGAAGGGAGGCATCCAACATTCGAAGCATGGTGCTGGACGCAAGTGCATCTTTGACCATTCTAAAACTGGCCTCAACCTCGCCAGACCATACGAATAACTGGCCCATTCTCAGAAGAACACACATTGGTTCAACAATGTCAGCAAAGTTCGGAATGAACCTAGCGTAGTATTCCACCAGTCCCGGAAACGACCGGAGGCCAGCTGCGTCAGTAGGCGCCGGCGTGTCCTGTATGGAAGCTACCTTTTCCTTCAGTGGGACGATACATTTGCCGTAACCCTGTGGCCCAAAAACACAAGTTCCTGCGTATCGAATACACATTTCCTGTTCAATTTGAGTCCTGCCTCTTTAATGCGCCTAAGTACTGCGGCAAGGTTTACTATGTGCTCTTTTCTGCTCTTCCCAAAGACAATAACATCATTAATATAGAAAAGCACGCCGCTGCATCCCTGTAGAGTTTTGGACATCATACTTTGAAATGCGGAGGGTGCGGAAGCCAGCCCAAAGCACACTCGTTTAAAACGAAAAAGGCCGTCGTGGGTTACAAATGTCGTTAAATCGCGGCTCTCAGGATGAAGCAAGACCTGGTGGTAAGCGGATGCGAGATCTAGCTTAGAAAAATGTGTTGCCCCCACTAGACTATGCAGTAGCTCTTCTGTATGAGGAAGGGGAAAACTGTCAGCTACGACGGCCTTGTTTGCCTGTCGAAGGTCTACGCACAGACGAATACCTCCCTCTTTCTTTTTAACTACCACAATAGGGGACACCCATTCTGATGCTTCCACGCGCTCTATCACATCCATTTCTTCCAGCCGGCGCAGTTCTTCGGAGACGACTGGTCGCAGTGAGTGCGGAAGGCGCCTGAGCTTTGATCCAACAGGTTGCACTGTGGATCGCGTTTTGACACGGTGAACGAACCCTTTCACAAGGCCAAGCCCTGTATCAGAGATAGTTCCATACTCCTGCTAATTCTGTTGGAAGCTGAACGAGTTGCTGTGCTTCTGTCTTGTCAGGGGACTGTTCCTCTCCAACATTAGTAGGCAGCGTTGTCGTTTCGAGGCACCGCAGCGTCGAGCCATCGATCTGGAGACCGAGCGCCTTGATGCATCTACACCCAAGAGCGAAGTGCCTTGTTTCACGACATAGAACAGAAGGCATTTCGTGCAATCCTTATGTGTGACGTCTGCGAAGAAACAACCAAGAACTGTAATTGGCCTCTTTGAATAGTCTAGTAGCCTAACTCTAGGGGCAGAAAGTGCTTGTCCTTCAAAATTCTGCCTAAAAAGGGCATGTGTTAAAATAGAGACGGATGATCCCGAATCTACGAGGAAAGTTATATCCGTACGACCAATCAGCACGGTGACGTGGATCGCTAGGCGAGCGGACGTCATTACAGCCAGAATGCTCAAAACTTCCTCGTTGGATGGATTGTCGCTCTCTACCTCACGAACAGGCGCGACGTATCGTTTGTTGCAAACAGAGCGGAAGTGACCCGTGATACCACAGTGATGGAAACGCTTGTTTTTGGCAGGACAGCGAGATGAGGCAGCATTGTGCTGGGATGCACCACAGCGGTAGCAACGAGTCTGGTGGTTGCGTGGAGGCTTCGAGCTGTCGTCTGAATGCGGCGAATGAGTTGGCGTATTCCCCCGAGCAGTTATGCGCTCAACATTTGCAGGCGTAAATTCTTGGAGATCGTTTGTTACCTGCTAAAACTACGTTGCCATGACTACAGCTCGAGCAAACGACAGAGAGGACCCTTCCAGAGGAAACCGCTCGCGCAAGCTCAGAGATGATACACCCGCAACGAACTGGTCACGCAGCGAATCTTCCACAGAAGGAAAAGAGCACGTATCAGAAAGCTCACAAAGTGAGCCTCCTGTTGCGTGGCCGCGAAGCCATTGCGGCCACGCAACTGCAGGACGGCCAGGCGTGGGCAGGAACGGGGGCGGCGGGGCGAGTCCTGACATACTCATGATGCCGCAAAGCCGCTGGCGAAAATCACGCCCCCCGAAACCGACCCTCGTCGCCAGTGTAGTGGCGGCGTGTGACGCCACTGAAGAAGTGATCGAGTAACCAACACAATAACAAAATTCCTTTATTCAAACGTACGCATGCTTATATACATAGGCGACACTAGTGCCACCAGCGGCAGTGATCGTGAAACCAAAACCAACTATACAACAGTCTCTTCTCGTCCTTATTTGTTCGTGCTGCAGAATTCCTTTGCTATTTACCAACTAGCCAATTCCAAGATTATTCCAAGTATATTAACTTGCCTCCCCCAACAAATATCAGTTTAAAAGCCGGTAGTTGTGGTGGGCGCAAACTATCTTATCTTCGTTCACGACGCGCTGGTATTCTTTGCGTGGAGCAGAGTGCCACATTGGCCTGGTCAAGGAGGCAGCAGTCTACATCTATTTCAGCCAGAAATAACATGTCAAATCATCCAATGACGGTGCGACGATGCAACTGCATTCGAGCTGGCATTAAACGGGAACAAAATATAACCCAAACAAACACAAGCGGAAGAATGCACTGTTTTCTTTCACCTCTTCCTTCACAGGTTCGAGGCCATCCATACGGAAACCCAGACCTTGTCGGTCACGCGGCTTCGGAATTGGAATGATGTCCCGAATTCCCTGGCTGTACATTCCAAGACCATCACCGGCTCTGTAGCCCATCATTGCCTGTAGGAAACCAATAGGGAGTTAAATAAGATGCAAGTTCGTAAACTTTATAACGCCTTTTGACGGTGTTACATGACTGTATAAACGGAGTGAACTCCCTTCATTGTAGAACGACTATGGATATTCGTTTTTCATATTAGTCAGTTCAACAGAACGACGCTGCCTGTAGGAAACCAATAAGGAGTTAAATAAGATGCAAGTTCGTAAACTTTATAACGCCTTTTGACGGTGTTACATGACTGTATAAACGGAGTGAACTCCCTTCATTGTAGAACGACTATGGATATTCGTTTTTCATATTAGTCAGTTCAACAGAACGACGCTGCCAAGATCACTATCCAAGTACCGAAAATATTCGCGTTATGAGAGAACACCATTTTGACGACGCATGCTGTATTCTACGGTGAGCTGAAGAACATAAACTCATGTTTGCTATCAGCACAAGAAACAGCGACAGTGAGCGTAAGAAAGCAAGCACGGCGCTCTGTTTTCTAGCACGTTTGTTGTTCCATCCGTCACATTGCTTTATTTCTTCTTGGCTAACGTGTTGGTCCTATGATCCTAACGAAGAATTCTGATCAACTGGCCGAATTCGCTGCTCCTTGCAACATAAACTGTTCAGTGCTTCCCCTGAGCCATTTTTTGCCACTGTGGTAAGATGGCTCCTCTGTAAACTCAAAGACCGGATTTAAGACAATAAATGCTTTGTAGCAAAAAAAGAAGTTGCGAGTGAATGGAGTCACGCGAATTTTCTGTAATTAAAGTTCTTCTTTATGAACAGGCTTTCTTATAAAGCTGTACTGGCGTTCTCAGGAGTCGAAGCTTTCCAATGCGCTGCTGTTACTGTCAGCGATTTGTGAACCGCCCACACAAGTTGCCCACCCGGTTCACAAAACTGTGCGACAGCAAAGCACCTGGAGAGTTTCTCCCTGCAGAAACTTTAAAATGTACACCAAACTGTACCTAATTTCGCGATGTACCGTAGCCCAGCTTATTGTTTCTTGCTGATGCTTAAGCCGAAACCGGACAAGATACGTTAGAGAATCATGCATCGTAGAGTTTTGGTCAAAGCCGTTATACAGTCTAAACTCTTCATCATTTACTCTGCGAACTTTTATTGTTTGTTTGCTCACTTGAACAAAACACCGTCAGAAAGGCGAAGGTATGGATCGGAACAAGCTTTCATCATTTAAAATTGTAACAGTGGCTCACACATCGTGGCACCGTAAGCCAACATACAGTGGTAGTATAACACAGAATTAGCACCCAGACATGTACACAGTAAAGCTAGATCACAGTCTGACAGCCCATAAAGTGTTGTCGCCATTAAAAAAACTCTGCTTAAAAAGAAATTGGTACTTTCACGCCTTCAATTGCTGACCATTCACGCTTGCTTGACTCACAATTTTCTTATCACATCCCGTGAAAAGCAACATACTAACACGTTCCGAGTGCTCTTTCTCAACGCTGCTACCAAGAAAAAACTATGTGGATGCTTCTCGAAAAAATACCGCATTTCCATAGCGTGACATATTTTGAGCATGGACACGTGGCTTAATTCCACTGAATGCATCAGCACAAGTTAATGAAGGGTGGAACTATTCGTGGGGAAGAATTCAACAGCCCTTCCACAATCGAGGAAATCCTTTCTTTCTTTCTTTCTTTCTTTCTTTCTTTCTTTCTTTCTTTCTTTCTTTCTTTCTTTCTTTCTTTCTTTCTTTCTTTCTTTCTTTCTTTCTTTCTTTCTTTCTTTCTTTCTTTCTTTCTTTCTTTCTTTCTTTCTTTCTTTCTTTCTCAGTGCAGAATGCTCCCTCCTAACATAAGCGTTCAGCTTTATTATAGGTAGCGGCCTTTCCCCAACCCTGTTTTCGGGTTGAATCGCATGTCGTCTTTCATGTTCTTTCCAGAGTTCGTCAGCCGGTAGCACGGCCCGACGAAAGGACCATGACGCGATCATGGAAACGCGTGCTTGGAATTCGCTTTTTACCAAGTCGGAATTTTTCTGAAATGTGTGATTCCTGATATGGACTTTATACGTTGTCCAGCATATTGGTTTTAGTCCGCCAACACGAACTATTTCAATCAAACACCCATAGCACGTGTACAGATTCCCAATTCTTTTTTTCGTCGTCGGTAGAATGCATTCGTATTTTTCAGTTCAGTTCGCACTGGACAAGCATGGGCGCGTGGCCTAGTGTTCAAGGTACTCACTTTCAGACCGGGGTTTGAAGCCGGGCTCGAACCCCAACCCCAGAAAGAAAATTTTTGTTCTTATTTATTCGGTTCGCATCAGCTGAGGAAGAATTTTTGTGGGTGGTGAGGGTTTTGTGGAACCCCCTCATCACCAGCTACACAGGTCAGTCAATACAAGCTTCGCTTGAATAAGCGATACTTCATCATGTCTTCCATGCCGCTAGTTGTTTCATACCTGGTGGTGCACAAAACGTAACTTCTGCGATTTTGGTGAAGGTGAAGCGCTAAAGACAAAGTGATCTTTCCTAAAGGAAACCTACGAAATCATACATGCTCCGCGCCCAGTTACAGCAAAAATTATTCAGGTGGAAGACAACTCTCCATGCTTACCATGAGCTTCTGCGAGACGTAACTGTAATTGCCTGCAAAACAAAGAATATTTTTAATATATCTGCGAAAATTTCGTAAAAGATGTTCGCTGGTGAAGAAAAAGTGAAGTATCTGTTAAAGGGCCCCTAAACCACCCAGCGGTCGAAATTTAGTTGAGGTGAGGAAGTTGTGCTCGAGTTTACAACGAACACGTAGCCGTGAGAATTTTTCGAAACGGTGCCGTAATAGCGGAGTTACACGCGTTTGATGATCGAAACGCGACGATCGCTTCTTTCCCTCTTTCCTACGTTACCTTCTTCCAAAACCGCTTTGCCCTCCTCGCTGAATGCCCCTCCTCATCTCGCGTGGCATACGTCACCGCTGACGCGCTGTTCGAGACAGCGTCTACTTCCGGTTGCCGCGACTCCGGCGACTCTACAGTGTACTAGGCGACTCCGACGCTCCAGCTCGCCGTCAACTCTGTGTGGTATCTGGGTGCACTGTTCGTTGACTAACCACTGTTGCTGCCGTGCCGGCGCGTGCCCCTACGAATCGTGCCGGTATGGACCCTGTGTTGCGCGCACGCCTTCAAAGGATCGCCAACGTGATGGGACCCGTACGGGGACACGCCGTGCCAGACAACCTCGGCTCGAGATGAGTTCACGGAGCTCATCAAACCGCAAGGCGTGGATGTGTAATTACGCTAGCGACTTGGCGGTTGCGTTTTAGTCTGTCCGGCATTAAAGAAAGCGTCGCGTAAAACCAAATAAAATGTCCCCAAGCTGGCGCCAGGTCAAGTGGCGCCAGCTATGGAGGATTAGAAACAACTAACAAACGCGTAATCTATGTCCTCCGGGCATTCGGAAGCGCCCTTCTCGACTCGCCATGCCTACAGCATCGATTATTTGAGTATGGCTCTCCAAAACGGGGTTGAATCGGTACGAATACTTTGCTGTCGAAGCTTAAGGACATGAATCTAAAGCAAATGGAAGCATCAGTTCGGAGCTTATACGCTACAGAGCACACGGCGGCCACTTGATAGACTCGAGGTGGACGACAACCGCTTTTGGCACTGCGGCCATGTTTATCGGAGGCTTGCCGGCGTAGCTTGCCGTGCAAGTTGGACTGCTGTCGCGCGTGCGGCGACGGCCGACGTTCTGCGGCACCGCGCCGTTGCGGCAGGCTTGCCGCTCGATTCGCAAGCGGCAACACGACCAAGAACAGCAAAATGCGCACGAACAGCTGTTTGCAGAGTAACCGGAAGTCGTCGGTTGTCGTTCGGCCAATCGCAAGCATCGAAACTGATAACGTCGTAGTTTCACTGGTGATGTCACACATGTCAGTGGCGGGGATGGCGGGGACCGGCATTCTGCACGCGATGCGCTTGTTTACTTGAAATGTTTGAGAAAATGTCGGAGGGGGTTTAGGGGCCCTTTAAAGAAACCGTCTCGACATTCTGTCTATTCAGCAATAATCCTAATTATTGTCATAATCAGCTATGTTTTACGACAGGACGAAAGTCTCTCTCAATAACAACCAGTTGCTAACACTTTAAGGTAATTGACTATTGCTTATTAATGAATGACTGCCGATTTCTTACTTTTATCGATAAATCCATTACTTCGGCTTTGTAAAACGCGCGCATCCACTCCATAGGCATCGATTCTACTCATTTAAACCTTTCAGGCCCAAATTATTTCTGTTCAGTGTAATCGACTGGTTTTTATTATTACAGATGCGTATGGTCATGGAGGTCCAAAAACAATCTGTACTCACACTTGTCAACCAAGAGCAATTAGTGACCGAATGAATTATTCTACAATCTAATATTTAATAATAATCCATTTATTGTTAACATTTATTACTTTAATACTACTGAGATGGGATAGCATAATACCTGATAGCCAAAATTCAAATTTTCGACACAGAACTAACACAAATTCCCCATCGATGCACGGTGAAAGAAGAAGCTGCCTCAGCGAATTACGGGAAAAGCGCGACCGCTTCGGTAATTCCTTCATTCACACGTGACCTCACTTTCTTGTGACTGCTAGGTTATCATCGTATGTCGAGCCGATGCTAAATATGAGCTCTAGTCGACGAATAACCCAATCTTTACACCAGGCGGTTGCTGACTGACCTACAAAATTGTTTATACAAATTGGATTCACTGGTCCTGAAAGGGTTAACTGGCTACCCGTTTTGTCCCTCACGCACAATGCGGCCTGTTAACTGCGCTTTCTCGATCCCAACTAGAACATAATGTATCTGAGTTGTCTCTGCAATGAGCATAGCTTTCGTCCTATCTTTTAAAGCACTCCTTTCTTTGATCTTCCCATGACTTTGCAGGCACTGAAGCCGTCACGCCAAGAAGATGACAACATGGATCATGCGGTACGCCCCCACAAAACTGGCATGGGCCACAGATTGGTATTCCGCTGCTGTCACAATACGGTCAAAGCAGCCAGGATTGAATCAGCGGCCTTGTGACGAGCAGGCCAACACTGCATCTCACAAGGTTGCAAATGGTTTAGCGGAAACAAATAGTAGCTAAGTCATGCTTGAGAATTTCATCAGTCTCAATGTAGCTGTTGTTCGTAGCTGTTGCCACATTTCGAAGATTCGAACGTCGAATTCACTAAAATGCATCTTCACTGTTTTTGCGAATCGATGAGGACCACATACCGTTCACGGCAAAGACCACAGTACATCTCGGCATGCTAGAAGAATGTACTTACCACTCGAAATGTCCCAGCTACTTCCAGCACGCTTGTGCTCGTCATTAAAAAAACTGCTTCGGTACTTCATGCATGTACCTGGGAGAGAGTGCAACCACATCGGTTACTTGCTAAACTACACTTGAGCAACGCAGAGTATAGGAGCCGTATTATCAGGCGGTCTATTCAGGTGGTAATCTCAATTTACGCGGGGTAACATCCAGCACAATGACACAATTGCATACAATACGAGCTTACTCATGTCATCTACGTTTCTGTTTCCAAACCTTGGTTGGTATTTTGCAGGTGATGATGATGATGCTAGGATGATTGGCACCTACATACTCGGGGGATCGGCCCAGAGTCTGGCGGTTCATATGGTATAACTTTTTAAGTCGAAAGCCTGAGGTGCCTCATTAAACGCCAAGATTGACCTTCCGCGTCGACCGTCGTCCCGTGGCGTCGACGTCAACACAAGTGATGCAAAAAGTCATCATGTGATGAGGCCACGTATGACGTCAGCATGACGCCACAGATCATCAAGATTTGGCTTCACTATGACGTCACAATAACGCGACCTCGCATGATGACGTCATCACGTGACATCGTCCCTTGGTCAAAGGTGAAGTGATTACGGAGGCAATGCAAAAGCAGGTGAGGAGCAGAAAGTTTGCAATGCCTTCACGGTTTTGCGCTAGAGGCAGTGCAAAACTACGTGCGTTAGGTGCAGAAAGCTTTCGCAGGGATGCGGGGGCGGATCAGTACATCGACTGAGCAGAAATTAATAAGAAGATGGCTTTAGGCTTCGAGTCGTCTTACGCAAATGGATAAGGGACCCTCTGAGTTTTTCGTAACCTACTAGGGATTAAGGCGTCAAAGAAAAAAAAATTATTAATGAATCCCAGTTTTAGACCACTAAAGAAATCGTGTTGCAAGCATTGTTTACACCTCCTTCTCCTCTCTTCTTTTCGTTCGGTCTCAGGGAGCTGCATTCCACAGTAAGCGTTGCCCACTCACAAGAAGTGATTTAGGAAACAGAATGCCTAACTCACAGCTACTGGAGTGTTAATAAACTGCCATATACCTAGAATGCACAAGTTTATGCGACAAATACATCTTCAGTAAACGCTTTGAAGTGTAAGTCAAGAACATCCCTGAAACACACACAAACGAAGAGACATAGTGCTCTAAAATCTCACAATTAACAACTTAATGTTAATGTTCTAGGGCGGATGCTATCGCAAGCAACTACAAGCGAACTCACAGCTGAAAGAACAATGTTATTATTTACAGCAATTTTTTACATTGACACAAAATTGGACGCAGCAAAAGCTACAACTAACAATTTGCCTTGTTTTAACATTGTTTAACGTTTAAACAGATTACATAGTAAATCACCCATGCGACTATATACTACGCATGCGCATCGTAATCTTTCTCTTGGACTGTGCCAAGCATCAGATCCCTTTCTCCTGAATTTAAATGAATTCATGCATCACTCACCTATTCGTGTCGCACATCAAAGAGATATGCGCTATCATTTCCATCATCCAGTCCGGCGCATGTGCATAGGCTACAGTTTATTCATACAGAGGTGTGCATGAGCACACCTCTGTATCTGTTGGCATGTGTTGCGAGATCTCCTGAGCGCGTTATAGAGGAAGCTCTTACGGCTATTTCAGTCTAAAGTCGGGACATCGTTCTGTTCGGCCGATGTGTCTCTTGCTACGTGTCGGTGGATTATTGTACATAATATCTTTTTGCATTCGAAAAATTTGGCCGGATTTAATATCCCGCGTGTTTTATTACATTTCTTGTCAGCTTCATCATTGTTTTCTTTCCTACACATTTTAACACGAAAGTGTCTTATGCCGGGGTCCACCAACTTCTCACTCACGTAGTTCCGTCACGGAAATGACGTCGAACAAGTGCACGCGATGAGATGGCAAAGAAAAACTTCGAAGAAAAAGGTTCCACCAATGGTAGTTGAACCCACGAGCTCTCGGTCCGCGACAACAGATGCCGGGCACGCTATCCACTGCGCCACGGTCACACAGTGTGGAGGCTTTACAAACGCGCCTTTCATATCTCGCGCTTTCCTCTCACAGTGCTCTTGGTCGGCGGGGTGGTGTCGCCGTCTGGGAGCGATAAAGTTAAGTAATGCGTCATGACCGCGGCCTCAGCCATTAGCTCCTACAACGCGTCGCTGCTACGCGTCCGTCCCATTCGGCACGTTTCCAATAGAAGTGCGATTTTGTCAATGCTTTAACACACCGCGAGGTGGCGACTTTAACCCAAGCCTCGGCCTTGCTCATGGCATCTATCCATATTAAAAATAGCTATGCGACGCGCGCGTGCCTCGCCTGGCTGTAACATCGCGTCCCCCGTTCACGCTCGCCCCGAGAAGAATTGCGGCCGGGCTAGAGGGCAGACACGGCGTGCGTTACGTTTTCCTCTAGTCCCGCCTTCGTGTTCAATAACTCTTTAAATGCGGCGGGATGGCGGCATTAGTTAGCCCAAGTTCTGCGTTCAATCAGCGACACTCCTGTGGCTGTCACACCGCTTTCTCTGATTACGCTGTCACCGTTAACTACTACAGCTAGCACAAAGGTTTGTTTAATTATTGATTATGTACGTTAGTCCTCGGGATGGAGATGTGCCACCAAGCGCCCAACACCGATAGACATTGTGCAAGCTCTCTTATATTAATGTACTGTAAACATTCAATTACTTCTGTAAAGACACATTTTATTTTGGTGTTATACCGATTCCTATGACGGATGAATCAACCACGTTTTTTTATTTAAATTTACCGCAGTCCGTTCACGGCCCGTGTAGGAGTGGGTACAGAAGTAATTTGCAATTAGGTCTTTTTAAATGAAACAGAAACTGCTATAATTACCAATAAACTTAGGATTGGCTATGTCGTCTTTTCAGTGACCATCACCTCTTTTCAAATGCAATGATAAAAAATTGGCCTTCACAAAGTACACAAACATTAATCTTACTCAATTGTATACCAAAAAGGTCAGGAATAATTTTAACGTACGCAATAAGAGTAAACTAAAGAGAAAAGAATGAATCAAGCTGTATTAGTAAGTTTCCAATCTCCAATACCAAAACAGCCACTCTCATTTTGAGTAGAGTTCACAAAGGATGCAATAAGAAATTCGCATATGCTAAAGCCACCTTCATGCTCATGCTAGAGCTTTAACCATTATGGCATAGATTTTGGCAAAGCCTGTGTACTCTCACGTATTATTCTAGTAATTCTTTGGGATAAGAAAGTGAATTGTATTTCAATAAATTGGGGTCCTATGACTACGATGAACAAGTCTCAAGAATTTTAACTGCTCCAGAAATATCAAAGCAAGAGAAAGCAACCAGAACCTTTAAAGAACAGTTATTCAATCAATTTAGAGATATTGTTCCTTCTTTGTGCACCCTTACACACCACTGAATAACAAAGTCTTTTGTACATCATGCCCACGAACAAATTCAAACTAACGAACAAAACAGCCCTCACTTTCAGGGCCTTCTTGCGAGAAAGCCTGGCGTTTCCTCTTTGCCACCTGGATGAGCTGGTAGAGTTCTGCAACAAACAACTGCGGGATCTGCTTCAAAGCAAGGCGCCGTGCACGCTAATCGCCAAAACCACTGCATGCCAACAAAGCAGCTGGTTAAGGCCAGACCAATCAAAAACGCTACAGGGGTTCTATGCAGGATGGTCCGAGCTTCTCGGGAACGTGAGTTTGCTCCGAGCTGGCACTACGGTGGCCATGACAGGAAGATAGTGCGGAGCGTGCGATAGCAGCGTTAATGAAAAACAGCTACAAGACCGCGCATAGGGGCGTCACAAACTCATGTGCGGCATTTGCGGTGGTTTTCAAAGGAACACCGCGTGCGAACGCGTCAGCGCCGTCGCTCAGTCAGCATCTTAACAGTGCAGCGACGTCAGCGTAATTGTCGCGCTATATTTTTGCCAGCTGAGCATCGCGCCTCCACAGGCGTGTTTGAGGGCGCTTGTCCTCTTTCGGGCCAGTTTTTTCGTTCCACCTGCAGCATGGAAATTGAATGCCAGACATCGTAGCCATGTGATGACATAACCTTTAGATCTTCGTGTGTGTGTGCATAGCCTGTGCGATTAAGCTCATAGATAATAATATCTGGGGTTCAGCTTCCAAAAACCACGACTTGGTTATGAGAGACGCCGTAGTGGAGGGCTCCGGAAAGTTCGACCACCTGGGGTTCTTTAACGTGAACCTAAATCTAAGTACACGGACCTCAAACATTTTCGCCTCCATCGAAAATGTAGCCGCCGCGGCCGGGATTCGAACCCGCGACCTTCGGGTCAGCAGTCGAGCGCCCTAACCACTAGACCACCGTGGCGGGGCTAAGCTCATAGATGAATCGTGCCGCTCACTGACGTTGCGGCGTGAGCACTGCTCCTGGGCAAGAGCAAACGCGGTGGGCGGACCCGATCATCGCCGCGAGCGTCTGTCAATCAAACTGACTGACGCGCGAACTCGGGTACAAACTCGTTGATTCTGAGAAGGCCCCAGTTCAACTCGTGATTCAACTCGTGTGACTGTGAAGCTTTTCATGCGGTGCACGCTAAGCAGGAGCTTCTTTGCATATAAAATAATTTGGTCAGCTTGCACTACTTGTGCACGGCCGGAGCTATCGGAGGAGCTTTTGATCACCTAGCTTCTTCCAGCTTTTTACGTGACTCGTCTACTCAGTCTGCTCGGTCTGCTTCGGAGTAAAGACCGCGTCAGTTCCATCTCAGTTTTGATAGTATGATTTAGCTACGTCTTAACTAACATAATAATGAATAGTTATGCCTTAATTGGTAATTTTTTATATTATTACGACATAATAAATAACTCAGATTGAATTAGCAAGGTCTTAATAAAACTGGGAATAATCAGCATCACTTTAATTAACATGATCCTAGTGAAGTACTAATTAGTTTGGCTTGCTAATAAGTATGGTTTTAGTTAGCTCGGTCCTAGCTTTATACGGGTTCATTAGCATGGTCTCAGTAAGATGTGACTTATTTAGGCCGGTCTTAACATGAATTGGCTTAATTAGCTTTTTCATAGGATGTCCTGACTTAATTAGCTTGGTATACCGCCCAGCTAATTAGCTAACCAGTCGAGCGCACATGCTCGGGAAGCGAACAGACGATGAAGAAGAGGACGAAGAGGGCGTGCGCCGTTCGAGCAGTGCGCTAGAGTGCAGAAACCGACCATGATGATTATTCACGTGGCCTCGGCGATCAGCTCCGGCCGCGGTGTTGTAAGGCACTCGGCCGGAACTAATCTCAGAGGCCACGGTGCTGATTATTATAATCTAAAAGATACTTAGTGCAGACATTAAAGGATTGAAAATGTGCTTCTAAAGTTATCGTTAGTAAATGTTTCTGACACTTTTCTTGCATGGGTGCACTTCTAACTCAGTGGAACGACAACCAAATGAAAGAATGTGCCTCTGTTTTCAAGACACCTCCAAGCTTTGTCGAGCGCCCTTGATGTGACACCGCGTTACATGGTAACCAACGGAATGCAGCGCGCGCTGAGGGATGGATTTGAACTTTTCGTACTGTTAGCTCGTTCAAAAGGGGGTGTCCCCAGAGCTCGGAAAGATTCCGACTTTCGCCAAACTCGCGCCATCCCGCATAGCACCACAGCTCGTGAATATATAGGTAACTGTAAGATAGACCAGTGCCTCTCGGAAAGACACCAAACATATTATTAAATGACGGCAAAAAAGTAGCGAAAGCTGGGCAAGTTGATATAATTTCATCCGTATAGAAGCAGCGTGAAAAAAATGCGTCATAAGAGCGAACGGGACAATCTCTCCGAGAGCAACTGTACTTCACTAAATATGGCACAAAATAGATATATAGAAATACGGCGGCAGTATTTCAACGGAGTTTGTGTGCGCACGTTGTGCTCGAAGCTCCCCCCCCTCCCCCCCAACTCCCCATATTCTTGCATATTTATTTCGTGCCACTTTCAATAAGCATCACTTGTAAGTGCGCTAGTTCTCCCGTCCGCTTCATTGCCTTGCGTCTACATTTTGCTTCCGCACTGTTTCTGTAAAGATGAAGCCCAAAGTCCTTGACTGTTATTCTCCGGCGCCCCAAACGTTACTCATACAAACAACGGCGCCTTCATGAGCTAATTGAAAAGACCAACAGGGCTACACTGATGCCACTCTTGCGAGGCTACAGTTACAGCTCCTCTGATTTCACACGTCCAATTTAATATTCGCTATACTTTAATGGATGCAACCTAATGAAGCCAGAGGGAATGCAGTTTTCACAACTGAAGTCGGTTTCTGTAAGGAGGGCTCACTCGTCTTACTTCGAATATTTTAGCATCGCTACACCCTCTTAGACATGAAGCCTCCCACAATGTATAGAAGAAAAGTCCCACCTAGTCACTGTTCCATTGTTGAGGTAGTGCTAGTCTTCTTATATGTAAGCGTTCTACCTTGCTGCATCTATTGCCAAGCTTCACAAATTTCATAGAGACACGCCAGTTCATTATGAAACTGCTGTCATCCGACTTACTCTGAAGCACATTAGTTCATTACTCCTTACCCAGCTAGGTCCTCTCAGCAATACAAGTTTCCTTGTAAGACAAACACACACTAGCGTATCTGCTAGATTACAACTGGCACAAAAAAACGAAAAAAGATTTAGGAGCTATAGGCGAACTGCGGCATATAGGCGAATTTCGGTGGTTAAGCTCGGTTGACGACAATACTTCACGGTAATGATAAAAGGCGACTTCATAGCGATGCACGTGGTCGTTATTATGTTTTTCTCGCGGATGGTAATTGGCGGTAGAGGTTATATGCTAGGGCAGGCTATACGAAAGCAAATTCAGTACACTGAGTCAACACCTGTGTTTTTAAGGTGTTTTTAAGGGAGCCAAAATGAACAAATATGCTACGTATTCTTGGAACGGCATAAATCGGTATCACACCGCTCAATCGCGGTGTGATTCGCGGTGACTACACCAAAAACGTGGTCGGTATGCACGTCGTACAGTCACAGATTGAAAGCAGAAGTCACTTGGCACATATTCTAGATACAACAACAGTTTTGTCTTTACAAGGTGTGAAAATTGACTTGCTGACATTAGTTGAAGCCACAGCAAGAATCGTAGCACAAGTACGCTGGAGATGGTAGTCGCTTTAGAAACAACGTGGAAGATTACGGTTATCTCTCTCGGATAGAGACTGCGTGGTGCCAGCAATGTTCCAAGCTGAAAGCTAAAGAAATCTGAAAGCAAACACGAGGCAATCTACACATGTGAAAAAAAAGCGTCACAGACTGGCGAACTATGAACACCATGCTAACACAAAATGCAGATTAAAAAGGCCAGTTCATTTTTCACCCCTTTCACTCCTTTCCATCCAAGTCATAACTACTATACTACAGTTCCTCGTACAAATAATGTCATCTACACCTTCCATAGCTTCACGGTCAGTTGATTTCATTAGCTTGTGTCTAAAAAAATAAGCGAGCCCAACATCAATCCCCCTCTTTCGTAAAATCTACATGTGGTTACTTCACTGGCTGCTGCTAGTTCTGCATTTTATTTTAAATATAAGAAAAATTAGCGCTACTTGCACTAAGTCGCCCAAAGCTGGTTCGCAGAAGAAGCTGGTGGGCACCTAGCTGGTCCTGGCTTGGCTTGACCTGCACCCTCTCACCTGTCTCTTTCTCACCCCTTGCTATACTATAAGATACATGGCTATGCTTGCTCTCATTTTTCCCGCTTTTTTGTGTCCGTTCTTTCCTATCTCTTTCTCTTTTTGTTTTTTGCATGTTTTTCTTTCTTTATTTCCCTTCTTTCTTTCCATTTTACTGTTTCTCTCTCAGTAGTCGTTCTCTCACCTTCTGTCTTTTTTCTCCTTCTTCCGTTTCTATACATTTCTCTATGTCTTTCTCTCACTCGCTCTCTCTATTCGCTCTCCCCTCTTCATTTGCTGCCTCCTCACCCTCGCATCTGTCCTCCTCATTCTCATTTCCCTTTTCCACTCCCTTGCTATGCTATACTACACAAGGCTATGCTAAGCTCTGCTAGCATTCTTGGTTAACCAAGTTATTAGGACACTCGCCTTCAAATCATGGGTACGCGAGGTTCGTATCTTCCCTCGCCAAGAAATTTTTTCGCCGAAAATTTCTCTCTTTCTCTTTTTTTTCTGTCCCTCTTTCTCTATTTCCTCTCTCTCTCTCTGCCCTCGTTCTCTCCCATCAGCGTTATTGCGTCCCACGCCGCACCAATCGGCGCACATGTTCAGGGAGCGAAAGAGAAGAGGACAAAAAGGACGACGATGAAGGAGAGGATGAAGAAACCGCGTGCCAGTTCATGCTGATGATCATTTTCTTAAACCCTGCTGCTCGTTTTGCAAAGGTGAATAAGTGACTTACTGGAAATGGACACAAATCGTGGCCCACAAATAGGGACGACGCGATACCACGACAAGCTAACACGCATCGCCGTAATGGGTGCAGCATCATCGGGATTTCCGCCACCAGGTCAATAAACTCAGCATAAGAAAACGAGCAATACCGCAATAACAACATACATTGAGTATCTTGCCCCATACATAGGAGAGGGGGGGGGGGGGGCAAAAGGCTAGGCAGAATGCTAAATATGCACAAACATGGCGAAACAATACAAAACACGATCAGCAGCAGCAGTGGCGTAAACACACCGCCAGCCAGGCATTTAACATGCCCACTAAACACACACAAAATCACTCCCACTCACGCAATTCTGGCCACCGCGAATATCTTCCTTACCGCTGCGCCTAAAACTGTCCCAATTGTTCCAGATGTCGCTATCAGTGTTGTCATTGTCGTCACTGTCGTCCGAGCTGCGTCGAGCCTTTATTGGTTTACCTGCGGCGACACACACATACGCACGCAAGTCTTGCATGTGACTACAGAAATACCCGTATATACAGTCAGACAGTATGCCAAATACCATGGGGATCATCGAATATTTAGTTACAATGGTTGTTCGTTTGGAGACATGCGCCTGGTAGAGTGCTTAACTTCGCGGCGCGCACTTATTTACGCACTTATTTCAATTATAACAATTACTGCCCCTCTGGATTTGAGACATTAGGCAGGAGTGGGTTAAAAGTTAGAACACTGAATACGCACAGAAAGAAAAAAGATACGGTAAACACATACGAACGAATCCGGCACTTCAGTGCCAAAACTTCAACAAAAACCTCAAGTGGCAACATATACATAAAGAGAGATACGACTAATCAATACAGGTGCAAACATGGAAATGCACAAAAGAAAAGATACAGTGAAAACATACAAGGATATGCAGCAACATACATAAATAGGGATATTTTACCAAAAAGCTCAATTAGTAAACGCACGTAGACAGATGCGACAACTGCATATTTAGGTTGATATACATCAGAGCATTGCGCAGGGGATTTAAAGGCATGTAATAGGATACGGTCTGGCATTCGAACACAGTTAAGGCGGGTTAATTCCAATCGGTTATAGTTCTTTGGAAAAAAAGAATATCGAAATATGTTGGTGCTACGTGAAACCGACGTATACCGTCGGTGTGCATCGTTTAGATGTGTGTCATCGTAAGTAGCGCAACGAAAAAGCACAGCAGAAAGAAAAGGTGAACACAGGCGCAACTTACGATGATACTACTGCCCGAACACCTACTCGCCCATCATTCAACTCTTCTGGATACGTGTCATTTTTAACATCAGATTGACCATGGTAAAGGAGATAAAAGAGTTTAAATTCAAAGGGTTCCTAACGTTCTTAGACTGCTTCACCGTCACGCACAACTGTGAAGCAGTGAGGACAACTAAACAAAATCCGTAATTTCGGAGCCGCGGATGACAACCTTGTTTCATGAGCAGTAACTGTTTTGAGCCAGGCACCTAGCTGATTTCGATTCTACTGCATGTATCGCCCCTCAGGTTCAAGGCATTGTCTGACAGACTCTGCCAGCAACTGTGCCACCTCGACCCCAATTTTCTGCACTCTTTTGTTTTGCATATTTCAGTTACTAACCACTCCTGTCTTCTTTGTCGGTATACACGGTGTGAAATTAACGTCTAGACACAAGGGGACGCCGAAGCAAAAATGCATCCCAACGACATTGGAAATGTTAGTTGCTTTGGTAAGAAAATTGTGGAATACAGCTATCTCTCAGATAAAAATTGTGTAGTACCCACCATGTTGGAATTTGTCAACGTACGTAACCAAAGATCAAATACGACACAATGAGCGCATTTGACATGTGGAATACAGCTACCTCTTTCAGATAAAAATTGCGTGGTATCAACCATGTTTCAGTCTGTCAGCCTAAGAAAGCTACAAGCAAACACAACGCAATCTGCACATTTGACTTGTGGAATACACCTGTCTCTTTCAGAGAAAAAAGTTGTGGTATCAACCATGTACCTGTCTGTCAGCCTGAGAAACCTAAAAGCAAATACTACGCAATCTGCACAGTTGACTTTTTGAATACAGCTATCTCTCTCAGGTAAAAATTGTGTGGTATCAACCTCTGCTTCAATCCGTCAGCCTAAGAAATCTAAAACAAATACGACGCACACTCGACATCTGCACATTTGACTTCATCTGCATAACCAGGAAAATTCTGCACATTTGTGGACAAAAAAATGTTTCTGCAGTTTTGTCTCCAAAAAACAAATTTCTGGACAAAGAAGTTCCAAAGGCTGGCACACTTCGTCACGAGCGCTTCTTTCTGTATTTTCACGAGACCGGGTTGTTAACCACCGCACGGCGCAGGTCACGCGGGAAGCTCTGGAAGCCTTCAGATTAGTTTAGGCTTTTCTTGTGAGATTGCGCGCGTGTCGCAACTAGTTCAATTTGTTCGGCGACTAACGCGGCCACAAAACTGCATTTTCGATGGAGGGGAAAATGTTTGAGGCTCGTGTACTTAGATTTAGCTGCACGTTAAAGAACCCCAGAGGGTCGAAATTTCTGGAGCTCTCCACTACGGCGTCTCTCATAATCATATCGTGGTTTTGGGACGTTAAACCCCAGATATTATTATTATTATTATTATTATTATATTATTATTATTATTATTATTATTATTATTATTATTATTATTATTATTATTATTATTATTATTATTATGATTATTAGCGGACACAAAAGATAACGCTGGAATCTTCGAGGCCGCGTGTATAAAAGCCGACACATTTCATCAGCTATCAGATTGCCGACGCTCGACTTCCATGGTCGCCGTTATCATCGTACAGCGATATTGCTTGTACATTGACATTATCTTTTACTTAGTGCAACTTTGCCCACTAAAGAGTTTCATTCTTACAAGCTTGTGTTCCGCGTACTTCACCATCAGTACCATGTGAATTCTGGTGGAGGTGCTGGGTAACGATCCCAGTACCACTAGCAGGGACTGGGATCAATCGGAGGTCCTCAAGGATTCGACAAAGCATCCCTGATGATTATATCGGGGTTTCTGGACATTAAATTGTGACAATTATTAAGGGTTCGACAAACGCCAGTTGCCAAGCACCGCATCATAACGCAAGAAAGTGCTCGTCCAATCTCTCAGAGTCCTTGCCCAATTGGTAAGTCGACGAAATACTGCG
Organism: Rhipicephalus sanguineus; assembly: GCF_013339695.2. Classification (NCBI taxonomy): domain Eukaryota; kingdom Metazoa; phylum Arthropoda; class Arachnida; order Ixodida; family Ixodidae; genus Rhipicephalus; species Rhipicephalus sanguineus. The sequence continues at coordinate 123,001,073 of NC_051186.1, read as the reverse complement.
GGAAGACATCGAACAGCCTCCGAAGAGTTCGTGGGCATTTTCAGTATTCTTGGTGAAGATCAAGGGTATTGAATCCCGGCTGCGGCTGCTGCATTTTCGATGCAGGCGAAAATGTTTGAGGCCCGTGTGCTTATAATTATGTGAACGTTAAAGAACCCCAGGTGGTCGAAATTTTCGGAGCTCTCCACTACGGTGTCCCTCATAATCATATCGCGGTTTTGGGACGTTAAACCTGAGATATTAATAAGAAGGATGGGACTCTGCGTTTATGCATCGATTAGCGTCGCCTGAACAAAATCACTCAGAAGGACGCATATCCGCTCCCACGGATAGACTACGCCTTGGATCTACTAGTTAACGCAAAGTATTTCTGGTCGGTGGACCTCAAGACAGGCTACTGGAAAACTGAGGCCGCTGAGAGAGACCGAGAGAACACGGGCCTTATAACACCGGACGGCCTGCTTGAGTTCAAGGTCATGCCACTTGGACTTTGCTCAGCCCCAGCGACGGTTTTGGTACATAAAACTCCAAAAATATTGTTTAAGGTAGGGCTAAGCGATGCATGCACTTCTGTTTCACCAATGTCAGCCCGCATCGTATCGGTGTAATTTCGACTCGAATGCTTACATAAGAGCCAATGTTATCCTTTAGCGGCCAGATTCGTATCGACGTGACTTCGTTACTTCGAAGCTTGCTTACCTTGCGCGGTGTGCATACTGCTTTTCAACCCGTGAGCACTGTACGGTGAGCGGACACGGTAGGTCTAATCTTTATCGGTGCCTCGCTCTCGGCAGCTCCGTTCGCTTATCTATCGATGCAAGGACGCATATGGTCGCTGACACGCAAGCCGCCACTCCTGTTACAGCGGCGCTCCGATCTTGCCTCACACCTTGGCCTTGAACATACTCAACGATACCGACGGCGCTTGGACTATACGGTCCCGAACCAGAGCGATCTGGCGCAGGATGAGCTAGGCTCTTTTCATATATAGTGCCGAGACTGAGTCTATTAAAAAAATGCGTTTAACATTGAAATCATTTGTGCAGCACCCCTTCGAAATAGTCTGCCTTGCAGTCTATACACACCTTCCAACGCTGCTTGAGGTCTTGGAAACAGTTGGAAAACGCTTCATTTGGCAGGGCTGTCAGCTCCTTTGTCGTGGTGTCTTCACTGGCCTCCACGCTCCCCATCCAGCGACCTTTTAGGGCTCTCTTCACACGAGGAAACAAGAAAAAAATTCCATGGGGAGAAGTCAGGCGAGTATGGTGGATGGCTAAATACAGTAATGCTGTGTTTGGCGAGAAATTTTGTCACGCTGAGAGCAGTGTGCGGTCTTGCGTTATCGTGGAGAAGGCTCCATTGTCCAGATGCCCGTAGGTCAGGGCGACAGCGTCGCAGTGCATCACGCATGTGTTGGCGCACGCGGATATAAAACTCCTGATTCGCCGTCTGCCCTTGTGGGACCAACTCGTGGTTTATGACACCTCTGGCATCGAAAAAAAAACTATCAGCGTCGTCTTTGTTTTGGTCTTCTGTCGTCGCACCTTTGTCGACGCCGGAGAGCTTGTGGACCGCCATTCGGCGCTCTGCCTCTTTGTTTGGAGATCGTATTCAAAACACCATGTTTCAACATCTGTAACAGCGCGCAAAACTGGAAAGGAAGAAAGCAGAGACAGAGTGTAAAGAGCGCTGACTTTCAACTATTTATTGTGCTGACGATACCAGGTACATACAAAGTGCCAGCGGGTAAGGAAAAGAAACAAAGCCCAAAGATATAATAATTTACATGAAACGCACAGGCTGATATCGAAAAAGTCTTAATCATCAACATTCTAAAAACCTTAGCTCATCCTTGGTCAACGCAAGCGGTGACATGCTGACACATCCGTCTCCCGCAGGAGCAATCTCTACCGCCTCAACTATTTGCCTGAGGCGCGGAGCGGCCGGCAGGCTTGGTCTGACGGTCCCGACGTGGAAGTCGCCCGCTGCGCGCTGACACGCGCCTTGCAGGACCCAAATAAAGTTTTTCAAACAACCAATCAACTGGTCTTTGAGGCGATAAACAACGCCACCTTATTTGAACTCAGGTTTGCAAGGCTCAGTACGCCGACGTGTAATCTGGTGGCATGTTGTCTTACTAATGTCGAGAGCATTCGATGGCATTCGGTTTGTGATGGTGCGCTTTGCTGTACGATCTCCCTGATCCAAGCCACGCTGTTTTCATTCCGTGAGGTTGCAGGGCGTCCCTGCCTTGTGTCGTCTTCCACCGACGTTCTCCCCGAAACGAACATATTGTGCCACTCGAAAACCCGCACCGGCGATAACGTGTCGTTGCCGCAAACCAAGGCGTTCATACGTCTGGGTGGCTGTCTTGCCAAGCTTCACACAGAATTTTATGTTTACACGCTGTCCGAGGTGGACGTCCATCTCTCCACATTCACTCACAGTAGAATACGCCGACGACTAGTGACAACGTATGTTTTAGAGTTACTGTAAGGTAGCATATACAGTAACTCTAGTATGTTTCTACAAGTAGTGCCATCTAGCGGCTGCCGCAGCAATGAACATAAATAGCCCAGGTTAGCCCGAAAAGATGGCGCTACACATACGCACCAAGCTTTAAAATAAATCAGCCTCGAAACTTTACGAACAAAGGATATATATATATATATATATATATATATATATATATATATATATATATATATATATATATATATATATATATATATATATATATATATATATATATATATATACATATATATATATATATATATACATATATATATATATACATATATATATATATATATATATATATTTATATGTGTGTGTGGGCGTGTGTGTGTGTGTGTGTGTGTGTGTAATTAGTACGTGTGTGCATGTGTGCCTGTAACTTACACATGCGCTGAGCCGTGCTCCCGCAAAAGTTGCAAAATATAGTTCCACTTCCTTGCTTCAGAACCACTTTTCTTAATAAACTCATAAAGAGAAATATACAACTCTAGCGGCGCCTGTGCTTCCGTCCTTTATTTTGAGTGTATATCCACATGGTGGCGATGGTGAAGAAGTCGGCAGTCAGACTGGTCAGACTGTTAAACACGGAACTCTTCACTGCGCGAACTTTGGCACAGAAGAATTAAGGAAAACTCAAAGTGCAAGCAATACTCCATGTACTACAGCCGCCCATTTCTTTTAACCTGAACGCGCGAGCATCGACTGCCGAGTTGATAAGCGCCGTACGACGGAGCGCAGCGGCAAAATGAGCGAGAATACGCGCATGCGTTCTATAAGCAGTCCTGGGGTGCTATCGCGGAACGATTCTATTTTTTATTCCAATGCTTTTCGTGCTTTTCGCGCTTGGCCATTGGTCAGAACGACGGTCCGTCCGCGTTATCAACGCGATCAGCGAGCCGCGAGTGGTGGATGATAAGAAAAGCATAGAATATGGCATAGAATCGGAAATAGCATCGTTCCGCGATTGCACCCCTGTGCAGCTGTCACTTGCTAGGCTTTTTCGGGAACCGGACATCAGCCCCGCTTCTTTCGAGAACCGCTATCGTCATCCTTTTTTTTTCTTGTCTGAACGCTGCCGTGAAGTTATAAAGAATAGGTCTAAGTGGTCGTGCTTCAGATTGATGGGATGTGATTACACCCGCTAATTATACAACGTGCGTATCAGCATTTTTAAAGCGGGGCTGTTAAGCTTTTCGTTATGCCACGTGGAGTCGACAAGAAACTCTCACCAGAGGCAGGTTCGTGCTCTGGCTCTCTTCGTCCTCTTTTTCATGGTCTTAGTCTTCATGCTTAATCCAGCCAATCAAGCCAGGCTATGCTAAGGTCAAGCTAATTATGCCATGCCATGCTAAGGTCAAGCTGATTAAGAATAGGCTAATTATGGACATTGTAATTACGTCTTTGCTACGTAAGATGATGTTAATTGAAACCTTGCTAACTAAGGCGCTGATAAATAAACCTATATTAATAAGGAACATTCGAATTAAGGTATTAGGTAAAGACCTCCCTAACTAATAATTTTCTAATTAGGATCGTGTTAAGTAAGACTGATAATTAGGCCTTGCCTATTAGCGATGTCCTCATTACCACGACCCTAACTTGTAAGGTCATAATTAGCTTGTTCTTAAGCGTTCTCAATAGAATGGTCATAATTAGCAAGATCTTAATTAGCGTAACTTTATGAACAAGATCCTAATTCGGGAGCACTAAGTAAGGTCTGAATTATATGATCCTATTTAGCAATGTCTTAGTTATCGATATTTTAATTAACAGGGTGCTAGTTAGCGTGATTACACATTACTGGCTCAATTAGCTTGATCTTAGCATACCTTGTCTTGATTGGCTCGACTAAGCATGAAGGCTGACTAAGAACATGAAGAAACGTAGAGAGCCAGAGAGCGCACTGGCCGCTGATAGTTTCTTGTCGACTCCGCACGGCATAACGAACAGCTTAACAGTACCGCCGTAAAAGTGCTCACACGCACGTAGTATAGACGGTTTCAAGACTGCGATAGTAACAGCACGTGTTGTACCCCAAGAAACCTCCGGTTCTTCATTTATCACTCTCTAACACCGAAGCGGAAAGCGTGTTTTTAAGTTATGTCAGAGTAAATCCTTCATATAAAAGGAAGGCGCATAAGTTAAGGACTAACTCTTATAATGCTGGGTATAGATTAGAAGCATCTTTATTTGAAATATTTGGCTAGGCACAGGGTGAGAAGTGTTGAAAATCTGCGGGCTACCGCCAAGGCTTTTGTTCCCCGCCAATGCTACGTCAGTGCACGAAACTGGAAGCCGTCCAGGGTCTGTGTTTGTAAACAGCGAAACCGTCTATTATCAGCGCGTGTAATCACATGCCATCCATCTCAAGCGCTACCACTTAGCCTTTTGTTTATAACTTGATGGCAACGTTCAGAAAAGAAAAAAAAGAATAAATAAAGAAAAGGATGATAGCGGTGCTCACAAAAAGATGGGGTAGTGTCCGGTTCCCGGTAAAGCCTAACAGACGACAGCTGCCCAGGTGTGCTCATAGCGCGCATGCGCGTGTTCTCGTTCATTTCGCCGCTGCGCTCTGTTGTACGACGCTTATCAACTCGACGGTCGACGCTCGCGCGTTAACGTTTAAAAAATGGGCGGCTGTACAATGATAGCCTCGAGCACTGTTGTCGGTCGCCAATTGTCTGATCGTCGGTGACATACGTCGGCTTTTATATATGCGCAATCGAACATTCCAGCGTCATTCTTGGTATTCGCGTTATCTTCGGAATAAACTCAACTACTTGAGTCGTGTGCACAATGTTATCACGAGATTCCAAAACAGTCGTGAAGAGTCCCATACATTCTGGAGGGGCCTGCGCCGAGTTATAACTTATGCTTAGACAGCGCTGTCGTGATCTAAAGAGAGCAAGCACGCGTAGCAATGCGCCTCTCTGAAAAAGCATCGTGCCGATGCTGCAAACAGAACACGAAAGCGAAGAGAGAAACGTTGCACGCGTATAGTGAGAACACGCAAAACGAGGAAAAATAAATGTACCAAAAGTTCGCTAGCGCGCGCATTGCGACCTAAGGCACGCTATGGGAGACGAGCGCTGGATACGTGGAGCGCCCGAAAAGGGCGCCTGACGGTGAGAAGCGTCAGTCTGGTTGGCCAAAAGCGTCGCCAAGAATCCAGGTCAGGCCGCCGCCTGAGGAAGGGGGGCTCCAGTAGGACTAGCCTCCCGGTTCCCGCCTCCATTGACCCCAGCAAGGAGAAAAATAAAGTATCGTCTCTCTCGCTCTCGCCCAGACGACCAGCCGCAGTGTACCACAGCAAGCGCACGCGCGTGCGCTCATCCCCAGTTTTTCTTTGGCCCGAACAGCTCGAGCAGCCATGTTTACGTGGGAAGCAGCGCAAGTTAGACAAGGTACGAAAAGGAACGAAGACAGGACGACCGCTGCACTCGCAACTAGTTTATTTCGAAGAAGACATAGTTAATATACATACATGCAGGTGTACCACGTGTGGCCATGACTTACATATTACAACGGTTTTTTCAATGATTTTCCAAAAAAGACACTTCGCTATCACTCAGAACTACGGATGGCTGGCTGATGCAGTCATTTTTTCTTTTTGTGATATGGAAAGCCTCGATCACTTCCCTGGTTAGCTGATCCTTGTGATTGGAAAGTATTGTCGTTTCAAAGAACAGCGGCTTGCAACCACAATCCAAGCAATGCCGTCTAATGTGAGAATACGCATTATTTGTTAGTGATCTCTTGTGTTCAGACAGCCTTGTGTTAACGCACCGGCCAGTCTGACCGATGTACATCTTTCTACATGACATAGGCAAACAATAAACATCGGTCGATGTTCATTCGACACAGCCGGTGAATCATCATGAACCGCATCATGAACCGACTCGCCCAAACCTACAAGTTGTTGCTAACACAGATTTCTTCTACAATGGGCTCTATCCTGTCTTCACCGGCTGTGTCGAATCCTGCAAGCACCTGTGTCAGCCTAATCGCCGTCACTACTTGCCAGTCCAGAATGCTATCCTACTACATGAAGAACCAGATTCTACCCCCTGAGGTCAGTGCTTTCTTTGGTTTTGTGGAACCTTCGTGGGGACATGCGAAAAGAATGTGCAAGCTGCTCAAGTCCGAGAAGTGGAGACAAATTCGCCTGTTCAATGATTGGCTTCAAGTGCTCGTTCAGGAGGGCAAGGACCCTTGCAGGGCTGCCCGAGCCATGCAAGAATACAGGAAACTTGTAAGTCAGTCTACCGAATTTTTGTGGCAGCGCATCAGACTTTCCTTACGGAAACCGGATCCGAAGCCTAAGCCTAACGACAACGTAACCATTCTGGGTGAGGCGGATGTTCCCAGTGACTTGAAGGCTGTTTTAGGCAAGGGGCCAAAATTCAGTTTTGAACCGCAATTATCAGGGCAGCAGTTTTTGGCCATGGCTAGAGATATGGCAGATAAGGTAGACGAACGGGAAAGGGACCATGCAACAAAAGAAGGCGTCGACTGTGTCATAAAGAATGCGCTCCCCCGGAATTCAACCAAGTTACCGTTCAAGCGTGTGGTGTCCTGGCTGAAGAGCAATAGCATGAATATCCTCCAATCCGACAAGGAAGGAATGTTTGTATTACTACCGGAAAACCTCCTGGGAGAAAAGTCCGACGAAGCCATCGCGAAGAACTTCAAGGTAGTGAACTTCGATCCAAAGAAGCGAAGGAGGGAAGCTCTGAAGCTACTTGGAGATCTTAATTTGGAGCATTTGAAGAAGATCACAAGCAAGACAGATTCTGGGTTCCTTGACGTGTTTTTCACGTGTAAAACGCACAAACCCACCTACCCGTTAAGGGTAATTGTGTCTGAAAAAGCTTCGTGGCAGTTGCATGTCGGAAGGTTCTTGCAAGGACATTTGAAGAAACTTCCGTTGAATGACCCTTACTTAGTGAAAAGTTCTGAGGATTTCGTGAACGAAGTAAGCGGCGTTTGTGTCACGAACGGAAAAAGTGTGACGGCGTTTTCTGTAGACGTAGAAGATTTGTTTTATTCTCTTCCATGTGATGGTTTGCTAGCCGCTGTGCGGGAAAAAATCTGTGAAACAAATGAACAAGACTTCCAAAACTCAGCAGGCATAAATGTTGACAATTTTATCACGCTTTTAGAATTTTATCTCAATTCGACAGCCATTAATCACAATGGAACTTTTTACATTCAGCGCACCGGCATTTTTATTGGTTCATCCATTGCGCCCATTCTCAGTGACATATTTTTATCTAGCGTTGACAACCGTATTTGCGCTGCGTTAAATGACTCTCCAGTCACTGGTATTTATCGCTACGTTGATGACTACCTCATTCTTTTAAAGAAACGTCCAGGTTACTGTTTTGATGACGAAGTCCAAAATATTCTGGGCATTTTTAGGATGCTTGGAGGGGGACTGAAATTCACTTTTGAAACGCCTAAGAATAATACCATACAGTTTTTGGACGTTAATATTTCCTTTCTTGAGTCTAATGAACATGTCTGCTGGGAGTATCGACCTAGATCTAAGAAAGGCATCCTTCCGTATGATAGTGCCCATTCCAAGCTCGTAAAAAGGGGAATCGCCATCACCTGTGTACAAAGTGCAATTAACAAATCATGTGAGCACCAAATGAAGGCTAGCCTAATGCATCAGACCGAAAGACTTAAATCATTCGGTTACCCTACTTCCGTCATCACAGCTGTGAGTGAAACTTTGCTACAAAGATTTAAACGTTCGGGAAGAAAAACTGATGAGCAAGAAAAAGACAAGAGACCGTTTCATGTGATACCATATGTGCACAGGTTATCGCATAACCTGAAGAAAGTGGCCAACAGGCACCAAGTCAACCTCGTATTTTCTGCTCCTCGTAAACTTTCAACGCTGTGTAATGCTATGAAAGGTCGAAAACAAATGATATGTACTACTAACCATGAAACGAAGTTCACCAAGTGCACCTCTGATGTTGTTTATGAGATACCATTGAGTTGTGGGAGAGTGTACATCGGACAAACTGGGCAATGCTTTAATGATAGGGCCAGGCAACATAAGAACAATGTCAAAAATGGCTATGGCAGCCATCTAGCCTCGCACTGTAAAAAATGCGCATGCACACCCAAGTTCGGGCAAACTAGTTTTTTGACGTTTGGAAAATCCAAAAAAGAAAGAGAAATCGTGGAAGCTTATTTTATCAATAAAGCTGGAGATAAGTGTGTCAGCGCGGCGTCACTTAGTTTAACTACTCATGAGAGATCTTTTCTCGATAAACACCTGTTAGTGTAGCATTACGCATGTCCGCAATCGTTGGTTTTTTGTGGCGTTTTTGGTGTGACAAGGCGTTTTTGGTGGCATAGCTATAAGTGGTGATTCTTCAATAAACATTCAGTTGGCAGTTCAGCGCTAGTCCTGTGGTGTGTGTTCCTAATTTTGTCGTCGTTTTTTTTCGCGCTGCTTCTAGTTTTCGCATCATGAACCGACTCGCCCAAACCTACAAGTTGTTGCTAACACAAATCTCCTGCCGTCCCTGTAGTGTGAGGTGACCTCATGAAAAATACTAAGTGGGTCTTCGTGGGAGCCGCAGTCATCCTGGAGCAATGTGAAGTTTTTTTGTTTTTTTTAAGCCATAGCGCAGCACAACTGGCGCCATGGCTGCTCGATAAAGTTGACAATTGGGCGAGTTGGTGATAGTTCATGTTTACGTGGGAAGCAGCGCAAATTAGACAAGGCACGAAAAGGAACGAAGAAAGACAGGACGACCGCTGCACTCGCAACTAGTTTATTTCGAAGAAAACATAGTTAATATACATACATGCAGGTGTACCACGTGTGGCCATGACTTACATATTACAACGGTTTTTTCAATGATTTTCCAAAAAAGACACTTCGCTATCACTCAGAGCTACGGATGGCTGGCTGATGCAGTCATTTTTTCTTTTTGTGATATGGAAAGCCTCGATCATTTCCCTGGTTAGCTGATCCTTGTGATTGGAAAGTATTGTCGTTTCAGAGAACAGCGGCTTGCAACCACAATCCAAGCAATGCCGTCTAATGTGAGAATACGCATTATTTGTTAGTGATCTCTTGTGTTCAGACAGCCTTGTGTTAACGCACCGGCCAGTCTGACCGATGTTTATTGTTTGCCTATGTCATGTAGAAAGATGTACATCGGTCAGACTGGCCGGTGCGTTAACACAAGGCTGTCTGAACACAAGAGATCACTAACAAATAATGCGTATTCTCACATTAGACGGCATTGCTTGGATTGTGGTTGCAAGCCGCTGTTCTTTGAAACGACAATACTTTCCAATCACAAGGATCAGCTAACCAGGGAAGTGATCGAGGCTTTCCATATCACAAAAAGAAAAAATGACTGCATCAGCCAGCCATCCGTAGTTCTGAGTGATAGCGAAGTGTCTTTTTTGGAAAATCATTGAAAAAACCGTTGTAATATGTAAGTCATGGCCACACGTGGTACACCTGCATGTATGTATATTAGCGAGTTTTAGTATAGCGGATAACAGCAAACGCAAGGATTTAGCGTTAGCGTTAGCGTTGCGTGCTCCTAATTGCGCATGAGCAGAACGTAAACGTAGCCCGAGCGCTTACGTACGAACAGCGTTCAACGCTAACGCGCGCAAGAGATCCCGTACGTAGGGCAAGATGGCGGTGCTTGTTGAAGCGAGAGCCGTCCACTTCGAATCTTTGTAGCCGTTGTCCTACATTATTAAACTTATTCATTCCCTAATAATGTTCGTATTTGATTTGATTTGAGCAATGAAGCTTCGCCAACCGTGTACCGCCGATAAAATGGCTCCGTTTTTGAGATACAAAGTGAATTTGCGCTGCAGAAGGCTTAGCAAGATTTGCTTGCAAGGTTCGCTCACGTTTTCTGCAGCAGCGCAGAGATGGCGACGCTGTCTTTAGTCGCCTCTTTCCAAGATACGGCCACAAGTCAAGCAGATACATGTCAGGCTTTGTTTCCCTTCATGCCTTTCGCGGCAGTGCATGAATGTGACGCGTGATGCGTCCCAGCTTGAAAAGGCCAGGTAATAGGGGTCTTTAAGAATTCTCGAACGCGGCATGTCGACAGAAACCAATGTGTCAGAACTCAACACTTCTGCAAACGCGACATGGAGACGCAACAGTGGTGACTTTGGATCAGCTCGACTTGGTGGCGCCTTTGTGGATTCTACAGTGCATTTAGTGTTTTTATGTCTAGATGGCGCCGTATGTGCTTGCGTTAGCGTTAGCGGGAATGCCTTCCGCTGTACTAAAAGACCACCAGTTGACACGCAGCGCGTTCCGTTTTAGCGTTAGCGTTGAGACACACGCTAACGCTAACGTAAGCGTTTGCCGCTATACTAAAACTCGCTATTAACTATGTCTTCTTCGAAATAAACTAGTTGCGAGTGCAGCGGTCGTCCTGTCTTCGTTCCTTTTCGTGCCTTGTCTAACTTGCGCTGCTTCCCACGTAAACATGGCTGCTCGAGCTGTTCGGGCCAAAGAAAAACTGGGGATGAGCGCACGCGCGTGCGCTTGCTGTGGTACACTGCGGCTGGTCGTCTGGGCGAGAGCGAGAGAGACGATACTTTATTTTTCTCCTTGCTGGGGTCAATGGAGGCGGGAACCGGGAGGCTAGTCCTACTGGAGCCCCCCTTCCTCAGGCGGCGGCCTGACCTGGATTCTTGGCGACGCTTTTGGCCAACCAGACTGACGCTTCTCACCGTCAGGCGCCCTTTTCGGGCGCTCCACGTATCCAGCGCTCGTCTCCCATAGCGTGCCTTAGGTCGCAATGCGCGCGCTAGCGAACTTTTGGTACATTTATTTTTCCTCGTTTTGCGTGTTCTCACTATACGCGTGCAACGTTTCTCTCTTCGCTTTCGTGTTCTGTTTGCAGCATCGGCACGATGCTTTTTCAGAGAGGCGCATTGCTACGCGTGCTTGCTCTCTTTAGATCACGACAGCGCTGTCTAAGCATAAGTTATAACTCGGCGCAGGCCCCTCCAGAATGTATGGGACTCTTCACGACTGTTTTGGAATCTCGTGATAACATTGTGCACACGACTCAAGTAGTTGAGTTTATTCCGAAGATAACGCGAATACCAAGAATGACGCTGGAATGTTCGATTGCGCATATATAAAAGCCGACGTATGTCACCGACGATCAGACAATTGGCGACCGACAACAGTGCTCGAGGCTATCATTGTACAGCCGCCCATTTTTTAAACGTTAACGCGCGAGCGTCGACCGTCGAGTTGATAAGCGTCGTACAACAGAGCGCAGCGGCGAAATGAACGAGAACACGCGCATGCGCGCTATGAGCACACCTGGGCAGCTGTCGTCTGTTAGGCTTTACCGGGAACCGGACACTACCCCATCTTTTTGTGAGCACCGCTATCATCCTTTTCTTTATTTATTCTTTTTTTTCTTTTCTGAACGTTGCCATCAAGTTATAAACAAAGGCTAAGTGGTAGCGCTTGAGATGGATGGCATGTGATTACACGCGCTGATAATAGACGGTTTCGCTGTTTACAAACACAGACCCTGGACGGCTTCCAGTTTCGTGCACTGACGTAGCATTGGCGGGGAACAAAAGCCTTGGCGGTAGCCCGCAGATTTTCAACACTTCTCACCCTGTGCCTAGCCAAATATTTCAAATAAAGATGCTTCTAATCTATACCCAGCATTATAAGAGTTAGTCCTTAACTTATGCGCCTTCCTTTTATATGAAGGATTTACTCTGACATAACTTAAAAACACGCTTTCCGCTTCGGTGTTAGAGAGTGATAAATGAAGAACCGGAGGTTTCTTGGGGTACAACACGTGCTGTTACTATCGCAGTCTTGAAACCGTCTATACTACGTGCGTGTGAGCACTTTTACGGCGGTACTGTTAAGCTGTTCGTTATGCCGTGCGGAGTCGACAAGAAACTATCAGCGGCCAGTGCGCTCTCTGGCGCTCTCTACGTTTCTTCATGTTCTTAGTCAGCCTTCATGCTTAGTCGAGCCAATCAAGACAAGGTATGCTAAGATCAAGCTAATTGAGCCAGTAATGTGTAATCACGCTAACTAGCACCCTGTTAATTAAAATATCGATAACTAAGACATTGCTAAATAGGATCATATAATTCAGACCTTACTTAGTGCTCCCGAATTAGGATCTTGTTCATAAAGTTACGCTAATTAAGATCTTGCTAATTATGACCATTCTATTGAGAACGCTTAAGAACAAGCTAATTATGACCTTACAAGTTAGGGTCGTGGTAATGAGGACATCGCTAATAGGCAAGGCCTAATTATCAGTCTTACTTAACACGATCCTAATTAGAAAATTATTAGTTAGGGAGGTCTTTACCTAATACCTTAATTCGAATGTTCCTTATTAATATAGGTTTATTTATCAGCGCCTTAGTTAGCAAGGTTTCAATTAACATCATCTTACGTAGCAAAGACGTAATTACAATGTCCATAATTAGCCTATTCTTAATCAGCTTGACCTTAGCATGGCATGGCTAAATTAGCTTGACCTTAGCATAGCCTGGCTTGATTGGCTGGATTAAGCATGAAGACTAAGACCATGAAAAGAGGACGAAGAGAGCCAGAGCACGAACCTGCCTCTGGTGAGAGTTTCTTGTCGACTCCACGTGGCATAACGAAAAGCTTAACAGCCCCGCTTTAAAAATGCTGATACGCACGTTGTATAATTAGCGGGTGTAATCACATCCCATCAATCTGAAGCACGACCACTTAGACCTATTCTTTATAACTTCACGGCAGCGTTCAGACAAGAAAAAAAAGGATGACGATAGCGGTTCTCGAAAGAAGCGGGGCTGATGTCCGGTTCCCGAAAAAGCCTAGCAAGTGACAGCTGCACAGGGGTGCAATCGCGGAACGATGCTATTTCCGATTCTATGCCATATTCTATGCTTTTCTTATCATCCACCACTCGCGGCTCGCTGATCGCGTTGATAACGCGGACGGACCGTCGTTCTGACCAATGGCCAAGCGCGAAAAGCACGAAAAGCATTGGAATAAAAAATAGAATCGTTCCGCGATAGCACCCCAGGACTGCTTATAGAACGCATGCGCGTATTCTCGCTCATTTTGCCGCTGCGCTCCGTCGTACGGCGCTTATCAACTCGGCAGTCGATGCTCGCGCGTTCAGGTTAAAAGAAATGGGCGGCTGTAGTACATGAGTATTGCTTGCACTTTGAGTTTTCCTTAATTCTTCTGTGCCAAAGTTCGCGCAGTGAAGAGTTCCGTGTTTAACAGTCTGACCAGTCTGACTGCCGACTTCTTCACCATCGCCACCATGTGGATATACACTCAAAATAAAGGACGGAAGCACAGGCGCCGCTAGAGTTGTATATTTCTCTTTATGAGTTTATTAAGAAAAGTGGTTCTGAAGCAAGGAAGTGGAACTATATTTTGCAACTTTTGCGGGAGCACGGCTCAGCGCATGTGTAAGTTACAGGCACACATGCACACACGTACTAATTACACACACACACACACACACACACACACACACGCCCACACACACACACACACACACACACACACACACATATATATATATATATATATATATATATATATATCCTTTGTTCGTAAAGTTTCGAGGCTGATTTATTTTAAAGCTTGGTGCGTATGTGTAGCGCCATCTTTTCGGGCTAACCTGGGCTATTTATGTTCATTGCTGCGGCAGCCGCTAGATGGCACTACTTGTAGAAACATACTAGAGTTACTGTATATGCTACCTTACAGTAACTCTAAAACATACGTTGTCACTAGTCGTCGGCGTATTCTACTGTGAGTGAATGTGGAGAGATGGACGTCCACCTCGGACAGCGTGTAAACATAAAATTCTGTGTGAAGCTTGGCAAGACAGCCACCCAGACGTATGAACGCCTTGGTGGCGGCAACGACACATTATCGCCGGTGCGGGTTTTCGAGTGGCACAATATGTTCGTTTCGGGGAGAACGTCGGTGGAAGACGACACAAGGCAGGGACGCCCTGCAACCTCACGGAATGAAAACAGCGTGGCTTGGATCAGGGAGATCGTACAGCAAAGCGCACCATCACAAGCCGAATACCATCGAATGCTCTCGACATTAGTAAGACAACATGCCACCAAATTACACGTCGGCGTACTGAGCCTTGCAAAGCTGAGTTCAAATAAGGTGGCGTTGTTTATCGCCTCAAAGACCAGTTGATTGGTTGGTTGAAAAACTTTATTTGGGTCCTGCAAGGCGCGTGTCAGCGCGAAGCGGGCGACTTCCACGTCGGGACCATCAGACCAAGCCTGCCGGCCGCTCCGCGCCTCAGGGAAATAGTTGAGGCGGTAGAGATTGCTCCTGCGGTAGAGATTGCTCCTGCATTTGTATTGGTTCATCCATTGCGCCCATTCTCAGTGACATATTTTTATCTAGCGCTGACAACCGTATTTGCGCTGCGTTAAATGACTCTCCAGTCACTGGTATTTATCGCTACGTTGATGACTACCTCATTCTTTTAAAGAAACGTCCAGGTTACTGTTTTGATGACGAAGTCCAAAATATTCTGGGCATTTTTAGGATGCTTGGAGGGGGACTGAAATTCACTTTTGAAACGCCTAGAATATACCATACAGTTTTGGACGTTAATATTTCCTTTCTTGAGTCTAATGAACATGTCTGCTGGGAGTATCGACCTAGATCTAAGAAAGGCATCCTTCCGTATGATAGTGCCCATTCCAAGCTCGTAAAAAGGGGAATCGCCATCACCTGTGTACAAAGTGCAATTAACAAATCATGTGAGCACCAAATGAAGGCTAGCCTAATGCATCAGACCGAAAGACTTAAATCATTCGGTTACCCTACTTCCGTCATCACAGCTGTGAGTGAAACTTTGCTACAAAGATTTAAACGTTCGGGAAGAAAAACTGATGAGCAAGAAAAAGACAAGAGACCGTTTCATGTGATACCATATGTGCACAGGTTATCGCATAACCTGAAGAAAGTGGCCAACAGGCACCAAGTCAACCTCGTATTTTCTGCTCCTCGTAAACTTTCAACGCTGTGTAATGCTATGAAAGGTCGAAAACAAATGATATGTACTACTAACCATGAAACGAAGTTCACCAAGTGCACCTCTGATGTTGTTTATGAGATACCATTGAGTTGTGGGAGAGTGTACATCGGACAAACTGGGCAATGCTTTAATGATAGGGCCAGGCAACATAAGAACAATGTCAAAAATGGCTATGGCAGCCATCTAGCCTCGCACTGTAAAAAATGCGCATGCACACCCAAGTTCGGGCAAACTAGTTTTTGACGTTTGGAAAATCCAAAAAAGAAAGAGAAATCGTGGAAGCTTATTTTATCAATAAAGCTGGAGATAAGTGTGTCAGCGCGGCGTCACTTAGTTTAACTACTCATGAGAGATCTTTTCTCGATAAACACCTGTTAGTGTAGCATTACGCATGTCCGCAATCGTTGGTTTTTTGTGGCGTTTTTTGTGTGACAAGGCGTTTTTGGTGGCATAGCTATAAGTGGTGATTCTTCAATAAACATTCAGTTGGCAGTTCAGCGCTAGTCCTGTGGTGTGTGTTCCTAATTTTGTCGTCGTTTTTTTTCGCGCTGCTTCTAGTTTTCGCGGCAGGAGATTCTTTCCTTCCCCCCCCCCCCTCATCCTGAGAAGGCTCACCCGAGCTCAGGCGGTCACATTAGGGTTGATTCAATCCAAATCCTATCCCACACTCTCTGTGCTTAACAAAATTGACGGAGATTTTCCCGCGGAATGTAAACGTTGGTGACACACTCCGTGTCTATTTGATCATATGTTCTGGCTGTGCCTCAACCAAAGGGCCTCGGATCTCAACAGTGAGGAGGACTGGAGTCGGCGCATATCCACTGAAGTTCTCCAAGATCAACTCCTGCCCGTCTGGAGAGCTCACGCCATCGGAAAAGCCTTTTTCAGCGGTGCCTACGTGGGCGGAGCCACCGACTTAGCCTGGCGGTTTCGCCCTCGGGCCGTATTTTCTCTGAACTATAATAAAGTTCGTGCCATGCCATGCCATGCATGCCTGAAAGCTTTCACAGCAAAGCACTCGAAAACTGAGAGAAGTTCTGCAAAGCGGACTACGTCTATGCATATTATCACATGTTTACTAGCGAAAAAGACGTGGACGAGAAGAAGGAATACAGGACAACGCTAGACTTCAACTGAACTTTATTACACATAACATTCAGGTATATATAGATAACTTGGAGAGCGTATGCGCGCAAAGGTCCTGTTAAAGGGACACTAAAGAAAAACAACGAATAGGTTTAGATTAATAAAGTGTGCTCGGAGAACTCTTGTGTAGTTTATTTCACCACCATAGGTTTATTATTAGAGGAGAAAACCAAGTTCAAAGTTTCGTTTTTAAATTTCGCGCCGAACTTTGTAATTCGTGACGTAAAAGATTTCAAAGAGCATTTAACGTATTTTGGCGCCACTGGCTCGACGAAATTTCCACAAACTTGTTATGTCAAGTCTCTGGCGCCCTCAGAGGACAATGTACTTCGATTTAACCGATTAGGAACTGCGTAGGCCCAAGCAGGCGCCGTCAAAAATATGTGACGTCACGGCAAATGGTACGGGAATTCCAAGGTGGCGTCGCCACCTGTATTTTCTTTTTGTGCGTTTTCTCGCTTATTAAGCGTCTTCTCGCAGCAAGCGTGGTGTTTTTGGTATCGTGGAAGACTACTTTACTAATGCGAGAAAAATCGCTTTGCTGTTTAGTGTCCCTTTAATGCTAAAATATTCAGCAACAAAGTTGAGTTATCAGTATCTCTCTCTGAGTGGCTCTCTCTGTGGCTCTCTCTGACAAGGAACTTGGCTATCTGAAAAGAAACTGATCACTCATCTTTGTTGCTGAATTTTTTAGTATTAACAGGACCTTTGCGCGCGTGCGGTCTCCAAGTTGTCTATATATACTTGAATGTTATGTGTAATAAAGTTTACTTGAAGTCTAGCGTTGTCCTGTATTCCTTCTTCTCGTCCACATCTTTTTCGCTAGTAAACACGTCATATTATTTAGGATATCAACTAGCCCAACTTTCCGCCTTAAATACGTCTATGCATAAGGCGTCGAACAGACGGTGCCGTGCCGTGATGGAGACGCCCTCGTCATTATGTTCTGGCTGCGTGCTAGAACTTGTTTCCAGCAGTGCAGGCTGACAAGCCTCAACTCACAAGTCCGTGCTGCGCCGACGCTGTGCTGCCGACTTTTACCGTAAAAAAAAAGGCAAGGGAGAACTGCGTCAATTTATGCACGCGGACGTTGATCAAGCAAGCCGCCGTGTTAGCATAGCACATAGGGCGTCGCGCTGTAGCGACATTTCGATGGGGGCGAAATGCAAAGAACGCACTTCTGTACTTAGATTTATGTACTCATTAAAGAACCCTAATCCATTGTCCCCCACTACGGCGTGCCTCATAATCATGTCTTGTTCGGCACGTAAAACCCCGGCAACTATTTAGTTTCATCAAACACCCTAATTATAAGCAGACACAGACAAGCGAAAAAAACTAAAACAGTGTGGTAGACGAATTAAACGACGAGTAAAAATCTGAGACATTTGACACTTCTCTAGCGAGGCAAAAATTCCGATGTCGCTTCGCCACGGTAGCCAATGCAGAAGGAAGTTTTACCGCATCGGCAGACTCCAGAAAGCTAAGCTTCGAGTAGTCCGAGGCTTTATTCGTAACAAGCACCATGTCTGTAACAGGAATTAAGTTCAATGGAGGCCTCTCAGCATAGAGTATCCATCACGTGCACATTTTTTGTAACAGGTCAGTGGCCTAGTCTCCCGTGCCCTCGCACACATCTCGTATGAAAAGGTAGCTTTCCTTCCACGTAACGGTTTGCAAATAATGTAGGCTACTTGCCTATCGTACCGTTCACTTGACGCGGTGGCGTCAGAAGGGGCTTGCTGCTGTTGGTCAGATGAAAAAACTGTTACATATGCCGCATGCTGTATAACGCGCTCATTTTATTCCCGGCAAAACGCCGGTTAAATTCTACTTTTTGGACCTGGCTTTCACTGCCGGCCGTCTTCACTATTTAATAAATCCAGCAGACAGGCGAAATTCGCTTTAGGAACAAGCCCGACGCCGCTGAGCAGATGGCAAGAGCAGACCGTACTCTGCTCGCCTGACTGCGTGGATACAACACCGCCTCCGTTCTTATTCAAATGGTTTAGAAGCAGAAAGATAGGAGGATACATCTTCCCTCATTCCTACGTGGTTATGGCACTTGAATGCACAAATATACCGCCGGCCCCCTATTTTCCTCCCGTGTTTCGCGCCCGCATCGCCTCTACCAGTCGCCACTCTAGTCCGCTGGAGCGACTGAGATGTGCGCACTTTGACCGCCAGGGCGGCGCTGCACGTACCGTGACAACCGTTATGCACCGTAATGGACAAGCTTTGAGGTGAGCGAAGCTCAGAGCAAAATGAGATTCGAAGAGAGGCTAAGGAATATGAAAGAGTGTAGACGGGCAGAGAAGGTGTTCCGGTATTTGTATAGGAAGAGCGTTAACACACAGTGGAGAAAAACAACTAGGAGGCTCACCACTAAATGTACGGCTAGCAGTGTAAGCGATATGGAAACAAAGAGCGTTAAGCGAAAAGTCAGAGGCGGAGAGGATTTATTGGATGGCAGCGATGGAAAAAAAGCCGACTCTCAGTAACTAGTGAAAAGGCAAAAGCGAAGTAAGGCGGGAGGCATGTTATTATAATTCAAGGGGAAGCGCTTTGCTGTTTGAAGCGAGATCGGGTTGCCTTAGAACGCGCAGTTATAAAGCGATATTCAGTGAAGAAGAATAATGTACATGCTGCGGGGGATATAAGGAAACGAGAGAGCATGTTCTGATTGAATGTGGAGATACCATCCAGGTGTATGTTTGGGCACGAGCGTACGTGAAGCCTTGGGATTTAGGGACAACATTGGAAAGCTGGACACGTCCGCGATAGAAATACGTAAGAGATGGCTAGAGAAAACTAGAGAGCAAATACAAAAATAAATAGTGGGAAAAGGCAGGTCAGTCCCTCCAAAAATTATTATTTTTTTTGCATTTTGTCAAGCCTGGTCGCGCATATGTCACCGCCCCGTTATAAAGCGGACGCTCAAAGCATCCATCCATCGATCCAAACTACAGTGCTGGTTCCCTGCATGGACGACCTGGGGTCTTGCGCGGCGCCGCTTAAATGACACTGTGGTCCAGTGCACCAAGACATCGAAGTACCTTGGATGGTCCGCAATATTGTCGAAGTTTTGCGCGGAGCCGCGTTGGCTTCTCGGCGTCCAGACACAAACATGGCCGCCAGGTCATATTCTACGCAGAGCCGTCGAAGGTTGCGACGACGACTTCCGATATTTGTCAAGAACGGCGCGAAATCACTGATCACCAACTCGCCCAAACGCGCATCTTTCTGCGACTATCGGTAGTCCACTGCTTCTTGATGCGCAGGCAGTCGAGTTGTCTTGCTTCTTCGGTGCGCTGAGGATAGGCGGCAATCAGTGGCGTAAATCCAGAAAAATCACAAGGGGGGACACACATCGTGCCTGGCCGCCATTTTGTTTTTATTTTTATTTATGTAAAAATTTAAATCATCCTTTGAAAGAAAATTCTAAAAATGAGCATAGGTTCCTGGCTCGTGTAATTGCATTTCTCTATTGAGTCTTCTCCGAAAGCGGTCGAGCGGCAGTTTCGATTGCAAGGGATATTGAACACAAGCCTACTCAATACAAAAAAAACAGGAACTGAAAAAAAAATGTTGATCGCAATATAATTAACTATCAAGTAGTTCAAATATATGGCGTTTCAAAGATAAATCTCAAGGGGGGACACTTCCGAGGGGTGTCCCCCCAGCCTGCACACACGGGGCTTCAGGACCTCCCCTGACACCCACCCCCCCCTGATTTACGCCAGTGGCGCCGACATCCACATTTTACAATGAAACTGTTAACCTGTAGCTCATGAGTTCCCACAGGGCAAAGGGGGCGGGTGGGGGGGGGGGGATTTTGACCACATTGCGTGCAGTGTAGGCTGAATCGGCAAAGAAATATAGGCAAAAAAATTAGGAGCCCTTCTTCTATTGGGAAAATGGGGGCAAACGTAGCTTGGCCTTTGCATGCCTGAAGTATTACTTTCTTTTCTATCTTTCTATCGCATTACGCAGAGCTCCTTTCCCGCTTTTTCCATCCTCCACGCCGGGAATGGGAACTTCACCCACGTGCTCAGCAGTGCAGCAGTTTGGTTGCCACAGGCCATAACGATGGTCATGCGTTAAACAATGAAATTCAACAGTGAAATGCGGCAACTTGAATCGACAAGTCACCTAAACAAAAGATCTCATTGTCATACCAGAAACAACTGACCACCGAGAAGCCCAACATAGACAGAGCGTCAGCTACAATATAATGATTGTGGGGTTTTAAGTCCCAAAACCACGATATCATTATGAGGGACGCCGTAGCGGAGCGCTCCGGAAACTTCGGCCACCTAGGGTTTCTCAACGTGTACCTAAATCTAAGCACACGAGCCTCTGACATTCCCGCCTTCACCGAAAACGCGGCCGCCATGGCCGGGATTCGATCCCGCAACCATTGGGTCAGTAGTGGAGCTCGGCAACCAAACATTTTGACGAGTGAGCATCAGTTCTTGGAAAAGAGCGCATACAAACACGCAAGTGACCGGCGCATCTACGAAGTCCGCATTTCTGTACGGTCAAGGCGCCGGGTTTTTCACGCACTGTCACGGCCGTCACCAAAAACTGTAACTCATAGCAAACTTCTCTTGAATAATTTAGAAACACCCGGGCTGTACTTCTCAGCTTCGCTGGTTGACTATCTGTACGGAGTTCTTGGGCGGCGATTTTAACGCGATAGCGTTAAAGAGCTCGTTTCGCAGAAATTCTGGTGTCGGCGTCGTTGGTTGTGAGCGAAAAACCAGCGTTGTCCGTGACCGAAAAACCGAGAAAGATGAAAATAAAATAAATGACAAAAACATTTGGTTCAAGTGAGAATCGAACCCAGGCCTCCTGCGTGAACAAAGCATAAACATAATGAGCAGCTGCGTAGGTTCACGTGTTGCCTTACTGACGCGTAGTGGGCCCTTCGCTGATTCGCAAAAGGAAGAGCTATGGCGTAGGCAATCAGGTGTTCTGCCACAGAGCCACGCCATTGCTTGAAGTAACTTCGAAAAAAACACTATATAAATGTCTTGTGGTGGGACGAGTCTAATTACCACATGTAATATTGCGTGGCAGAAATGTAGATTCGCGCCAGGCGTCAAAACATGTGAATTGCGCAACGAGTGGGTGTTTTAAACATCCACCCATTACAAAGCACCCAAACTTATTTAATCATCATCAGCTGCAAAAGCATCAACAGAATAAACAGCTGCGTAGGTTCGCGTGTTACCTTACTGACGCATAGTGGGCCCTTCGCTGATTCGCAAAAGGACGAATTATGGCGTTGTGAGCACTGCGCAAGCGCAAATGCACTTGAAGTAGGCATTCTAGGATAGTTTGAAACAGCCAATGTTACGCGCACAGACGTTCGTTTCCTTGCGGCACGGTTGGGGCATACACCGAGAACTTAAGCGAGCCTAGCAGTTAAGAAGACGATGCGCACGGGGCCCAATTCATCATCATCATCATCAGCCTGTCTACGCCCACTGCAGGGCAAAGGCCTCTCCCATGTTCCGCCAATCAACCCGGTCCTGTGCTTTCTGTTGCCACGTTATACCTACAAACTTCTTAATCTCATCTACCCACCTAATTTTCTGTCTTCCCCTCACGCGTTTGCCCTTTCTTGGAATCCAGTCAGTTACCCTTAATGACCACCGGTTATCCTGCCGACGTGCTACGTGGCCGGCCCATATCCATTTCTTCTTCTTAATTTCAACTATGATATCCTTAACCCCCGTTTGTTCCCTGACCCACTCTGCTCTCTTCCTGTCTCTTAAGGTTACACCTATCATTTTCCTTTCCATCGCTCGCTGCGTCGTCCAATTACTCTATCGCATTCTATTTTCGAAGGCGAAGCTCAAGCGTACTCCAAGCTTTTTTTTAGGTGTATTAGGTCCATCGTGAATTCAGCAATTATCTCTTATTACATATCAGAGGACAATTTATCGGGAGTTCTCAAGTACTGCCAAAACTAACATTACCTAAGTGCTCGCAATAACATCAAATAGTTCCCGATAAACATTGCGCAAATATATGCGAAGCGGAGAGCAGCGTACGAAATGCCCACAGAAAATGTTCACCACGTTCAGATATTAGAAGGCATGGTGCCGCAGATACCAACATTACTAATTTTAAAAATCGGAAACGGTCGCCGCGTGTGAGTAGACATTATATCGATTCGATCATATGCGTGTTAGAGATGGCATAAAAGTGATCCCCGGCGTACAGCCAGAAAACCATCACGGGTACGTCGTTAACAGATGGCGCTATATCGATTTAGAAAGAAGTTTCCTGCTATCCTGGCCTGGGTCTTCCCGCTATAACGAAAGCATTTTTTATCGAAAAAGACTCCATTGACTCCCTGCTCCCGCAGGAGCACATACAGCTTCATCATTTCTTGTTTTTGCCGAAATAAGTAGGAATAGAGCCTGTACGATAGACTGCACATTTATTAGGAAGGCACTGTTATTGATGGTGCACATAATAACGTCATCATGTCGGAAGCGATCAATCGAATTAGGTTTCAGTCTCATTGACCTCTGCTGTCAGCAGCAGCATCGTGGACTGTATTGCTTCAAATGTGACGGCCACCGTCGGTGGAGCACAGGCACATATAACCGTTCTTATTCAACGGCTGTGGGCTGTGCGGCGGAACACAGTAACAGTTGCAAGTAGACTACGATGGAAGCGTAGATGAAGATCCGCATGAGGGCGACTAGAAAGGCTAGGACAGCAGAGACGAAGAAGGCGCAGTAGTGCCATTTTCGAACTCATGCCGGCCGGTGTAGCCGGCGGGTAGTCTTTTTCGTGGTGGCGATGCTGCTCGGGGGCTCGGAAGATGCCAAGGCCCTCCATATTCTTTTCACACCACGGCCTACGAGGTATGCGGTACGACAGAAGACCGGTGTCTTCACGGATGAGCATTGTCCGATCCAGATATGGTTGGGAAGCACAAGCGCAGCCGCCTTCTTTCTGACTGGGAGACACCGTGGCTGTCCGCTAAGGAAAAAGAGCAATACCGTCAGTTTAGGAGTGACGTTTTCGTTCAAAGGACACTAATGATAAAGGTATGAGACTTGGCTGGTTGGTAATCTACTTTCAAGAAACAAAGCACCATCCGAGAGCGGACAAACAAGAAGGAAACGAGGACAACCGCTTGCCCTTGCGCCTTTCTTCTTGTTTCGTTGCCCGCTGGTGCACTGTTTTATTGCGAAAGCTAGGGTGCCTCGATGCCAGCGTTTCTCCGTACGAATAAACGTTGGCATCGAGGCACCCTTGCGAAAGCAATTGTATGGATAATACAGGCGCCCTTTTACCGTCATGGCCGTCACCGTGAGGTCCCGCATGAGATTCCAAATCGATAACATCGCTTATGAATAAAAAGTCACAGTTTCGCCGCAAGGGCGAAGCAATGAATTCGATAGCAAGAAACTAATGCTATACGAAGTGAGGCTCGCCAATGGATACTCTCAGTTTGAACAACGCTCCTGTTGCAAAGGCGGCCGAAGCAGCGAAGGAAACTAGCGTGCTTCAAGTGTCGAGCTGTGACACTTGATAGTTCGCGCTCATCGTCTGTTTGTTCGTTTACCGGCGTCCCTTCAGCTCGAGTGACTTTCGTACGCTCCGTAACATGAGCGCGGACATCACGGTGAAAGGTTGAAACATCCCTCTTGCCCTCACCACGGGAAAACCGCGCGAGCAGACAGCGGAAGGGCAAGGTTCTCCCTGCGCAAACATAAGAAGCGAGCGAGCTCGCCGACGGCTTTTAAATGCGCCCGTCGTGCTCCTAGCGCCATCTCGCTGGTAATGAAGAAACGCTTATAAGCGCCGGCCGTCTCCGAGTCCGTCCAGCGGTAAAGGGTGTGTATATAACGCTCGCCGTTAGCTACGTGGAGGATCTGCGTTTCGTGGCGTAGCGGTTAGCGCCGCTCGCTGCGGAGCAAGAGGTCCCTGGTTCGATTCCGCGCATCGGAAGCATATTTTTCTTTGCGGCTTTTTATATATACATACTTATACATATACGGTGCATGACGGCGACGGCAAAATTCAGCCGAGACTGTCGATATAATTGCTATCGCAATAATAAATATAACAATATTGGCGTTTTAAGGAGCCATAACCATCATATGATTACGAGGCATGTTGTAGTGGAGAGCTCTGGAAGTCGCAGCCACCTGGGTTGCTATGTAGGATGGCCAAAGCTCCTCGGGCACACGAGCTTGCTGCGAGCTCGCATTACGGCGGTCATGACAGTAGGACAGTGCGGAGCACGCGACAGCAGTGTGATAAAAACGGCTACAATAACGATAATGGCGTCACAAACGCACGTGCGGCATTTGCGGCGGTTTTCAAAGGAACACCGCGTGCGAACGCGTCAGCGCCGCCACTTAGTCAACATTTTCACAGTGCCGCAACGTCAGCGTGATCGTCGCGCTATCTTTGTGCCAACTGATCATCGCGCCTCCCACGGGCGTGTTCGTGGGCGTTTGTCCTCTTTCGGAAAATTATTTCGTTCCATCTGCAGCATGGAAATTTTCAATTTCACACTCAACAAGGGCGCACACGCCGCACTCTGGTGCAGCTCGTTTCGCTTCTCTGGAATATTACAGATAAATAAATGGACAGGTTACTGCTATACTTATGTGGCGACACACTGCGCACAAACCGGCGCAGACACCGCCTCGTCATTAGCCAGCTCGGCGTGACATGGCCGCATGCTGCACCACGCCTCCGATAAGGGACAGCGCCACCGCAGCGTCACCGGAGGCTTACGTCACCGACGGCGGTTATAAACCCGAGCTGCTAAGCTCGGAGGTTATCATTCCTTCGCCACCCGACTAAGCGCAGCGTCGCTATGCTCGCCCCGCTGCTACTACTACGTTAATAAACAGTCGTTATGTTTTATGTTGGGATGCGTCCTTCCATCGACACGGCATCCCACATCTGGTGACCCGGAAACCGAACAAACCGCACCGCTATGGCCGACACGGAAGCCCTTGCCGCTCTTCTGCAGCAAGTGGACCAAATTCAACAGCAACTTCCGGAACAGCAGCAGCGCATGCAAAACGGACCGCACTCGCCCGGCGATTCCGCGCAGCCTCTTGTGGACTACGCCCCCCAAAGCTCCGTTCCAACGGTCGCTGTCAACGCAGATGCTGCTGCCACTGCGGCCGCTACCGACCTGGACGTCTGGCGTGTCTCTGTCAAGCTTCCGCCATTTTGGGCGGACTCGCCCGAGGTATGGTTCGCCCAAGTCGAGGCCCAGTTCTCCCTGGCGCGCATCACACAAGACCGGACCCGCTACGACTACGTCGTCGCCCACCTGGACGCCCGCTACGCCAACGAGGTCCGGGATATCCTCGCCAACCCACCAACGGCCAACCTGTACGAATACCTTAAGACCGAACTCATCCGCCGGCTGTCACTCTCGGAAGACCAGAAATTGCGACAACTTCAGTCCGCAGAACTTGCCGAGCGCAAACCTTCGCAGTTACTCCGCCACATGCGTGCTCTCGCGGGTAACATGGAAGTCCAGGAATCTTTCCTGCGATCACTCTGGCTCCAACGACTTCCACTGCACGTTCAGGCAATTCTGCGGGCTCAGCTGACGCTACCTCTCGACCAACTTGCCGAGGTCGCTGATTGCGTCATCGAGGTCTTCTTGCCGCAGTTGTCGCCCACCATCCAGGCTGTCGCCGCACCGCTGAACACCACCGTGCTTGCACGCCGTATAAACGACATCGACCGGCAGCTCACCTTCATTGAACAACGCCTGGGTGAAGGTCTTCCGATGCACCAGCGCCGCCACTCGCAAAGCCGCGACCGTACCACCACTTCGTCGCGGCAACTTGACAACAACGGCCGCCCGTGTTACTACCACCGACGCTTCGGGGACAGAGCCCGGCAATGTCGACCACCCTGTTCCGCTGGGCATGCGGAAAACGCCAACGGCAGCTCGTAGAGACGGCCGCAAGCTGCCAACCCAGAGGCCGTCGCATCTTCGTCACTGACCAAATCACGAAGCAGCGGTTCCTTGTCGACAGCGGTTCCGACATCTGCTGCTACCCGCGATCCCATCTTCAAGGTCCTCGTCCGCCTACGTCTTTCGAGCTCAGCGCGGCAAACCGCTCTACAATCAAGACGTACGGCTCGCTCCGCCTGCACATCCAGCTCGGAAACTTACGCCGTGACCTTCACTGGAACTTTGTCATCGCAGACGTCGCCGAGCCAATGATCGGCTCAGACTTTCTGGCCCACTACAACCTCCTTCCGGACTGCCGCAGCGACCTCCTCATCGACGCGACGACGGGACATTCCACACCAGGCCAGCGAACGACCGCCCAACAGCCAAGCATCAGGGTACTCAGTGTTGACAACCATTCGCCATACCACGCCATCCTCGCCGAATTTCCCGGATTGACGCGCCCCAGCGGACTGCCACGCAAAGTGCAGCACACCACCGTGCACTACATCCGGACCACTTCAGGCCCCCCGGTTTTCTGCCGTGCCCGTCGCCTCGCCCCGGACCGCATGCGCATAGCCAAAGCAGAGTTCGAGGCCATGCTCTTTGAAGGAATCGCCCGCCGCTCTGACGGTCCATGGGCCTCGCCACTTCACCTTGTTCCAAAGAAGACCGAAGGCTGGCGGCCCTGTGGGGACTACCGTGCCCTCAACGCACGCACCATACCGGACAGGTACCCCGTCCACCACATACAGGACTTCGCCCATCGCATTCATGGCTGCCACGTGTTCTCCGTGCTAGACTTGGTGAAGGCCTACACACAGATACCCGTCAATCCGGATGACGTCCCGAAAACGGCAATCATCACTCCCTTTGGCTTGTTCGAGTTTCCCTTCATGAGCTTCGGCCTGAGGAACGCTGGACAAACCTTTCAGCGCTTCATCGACGAAGTCGTCCGCGGCCTCGACTTCTGCTTCGTTTACCTTGACGACATACTGGTATTTTCCCGCGACGCCGAAGAGCACTACACGCACCTTCGTCTGCTGTTCCAACGCCTCGATGACCACGGTCTACTCGTGGTATTTCTGTGGTAGCGAATCGGTAGAAACAATGTCTCCACAAACAAGTAAATAGTAACATTTCTCGCCGTAAATCCCACCAGGGGCGCTTGCTTCATAGCTGTGAGTGCTACGTCGTGAGAGCGGTGAAACTGAATGCGAGACATCGTAGCCACGTGATGATATAACCTATAGTTCTTCGTGCGTGTGTGCATAGTCTGTGCGATTAAGCTCATAGATGAATCGTGCCACTCGCTGGCGTTGCGGCGTGAGCACTGCTCCTCGGCAAGGGGAAACGCGGTGGGCGGGCCCGCTCTTCGCCGCGGGCGTCTGTCAATCAAATTGATTGACGCGCGCACTCGGGCACAAACTCGTTGATTCTGAAAAGGCCCCAGTTCAATTCGTGACTGTCATAGTGCCGGCGTGCCTGTCAAACGGTTCATGCAGTGGACGGTACTCAGCAGCTTCTTTTGCATATAAAATAATTTGGTCAGATTGCACTATTTGTGCAAGGCTGGGGCCATCGGAGGAGCTTGTGATCACTAGAGACCGGGTTTTAGGCAGATGCCTATTTCGTTCCTTGCATTCCTATAGTGCCACTTTGATATATGAGTATGAATTAGAGGTTAAGAAGGGCTTTTGTAATGTTTTTATAGTGCCTATAAATGCGTATATTTGGGGTTCGTGCCTAAATGCCTATAAATGCCTATGTTCAAAAACGGCGCTATGTGAGCACTATTTAACCTCAAATTTCGCTTTCGAGTGCAGTTTGAAACCGTTATTCATGTTACCGGGCAATATTGACCTTTTAAAACTCTATGGGGCTCAACCTAGCCCTCTAGTTCAACCAACTTCCGGAACGACAACCGCTAGCAGCAGTGAACCTGAATGGAAGCCCGTCTCAGCGTCTGCAGGGGAATGGGGAGAGGGAAATAAAGATGGAAACCAGAAAGAAGAAGAGGAGAGTGGCGTCCATTGCCGAGGACGTGGCGGGTGGTTTGTACAGCCGGTTGTCCAGTCCAGTGTCTCCAAGGAAGTCAAGAACAGCCTTGAAGACCTGGGTGTGGCGGCGGGCAGGGAACAGGAGGTCCCTCTGTGCAGCCGCGGGAAGGTGGAGAACGAATGCGAAACTGTGGAGTGCCGTCAGGAAAAAAGGAGGGTTTGGATCAAAATAAATAAAAAGTGTGATGCGCACGCGGCTTTTGTTTTCTTTGTGATTTACTTCTGAAAAAGCCGCTCACGAGGTCACATGAGAAATTGTAGTTAGACACTGGGAATTGTTGCTTGCCCAATGAAGAGCGTTTTACCACAAGAATGTTTCAAGTTGATTCATTATGAGCCGAGAAACCGTGATGCGACAAGGCGATCTTGAAACCCTTGCCATCAGCCCCGTGTAGCCTTCGCAAGCCAAGTCCCTTCCCTGCCCTTTTCAGTATCGGAGCCGGAGGATCACATGACGCAGACGCATCAACACGTCATGCGCACGTAAGGTGACGTGTGCATGACGTGCCAGGGCCAGGTCGTGAACGCGATCGGTGTTGTGTCGTTTCGCCGTTCGTTTCTGTGGGATGCACCCCTCGGTGCACGCACGTTTGGAGAGGCTGGCTCGGATCATGTATCGTCCCCGCGATACACCGCGTCGCACAGCTAGAACAGCTGTAAGGGACGATGCACCAAAAAGGCGCGCAGCGTTGTCAGGGCTGGCATCGGGACGAAGCGGGAATGGCGAGTACAGTGGAGCGCGTATGAAGGTTATCGCGCGAGCGTCGACCGGCCTAGCATCCCAGGGGCGTAGCGGCACTTTTCGGAACAGTGAAAATCGAGATTACGCATTCTTCTCTTCCTGGTTGGCTGTTCCATACTACAACAATCGCCCCTATGACGAGCTCTGCACCCTTTCTCTCTATTTTAAGCTTTCTATCCATTGCGATCAAGTGCGGTCAAGTTGCGTTGGCTCTTATCTCCGCGGAAATTAAAAAGATTGCTGGGTAACATCTGCTAAAGCGCATGCTTGGCACTGCTTCGTTTAAGCGGCTTGCTGAGTTGAACAAAATATATCGCGTTGTCATAAAAAAAAATAAGAAATGAAAATGTGCCTTCGTTATACGGGAGTTATCGCAGCTTAAGGAACAGCAAAATGAGTGAGTGAAGCCCTCCCTCTCCTCGAAAAAGAATTCTGGGACGTGACGCTGTTGTAGTTAATTGGTCGACGCTCGCGCGATAACCTTCAAATCGCGCCCGACAGTACACGAACGCATGCGAAATTGAGGCATATTAGTTTGGCATCTCGCATGCTTTGTGGACGCCGCACAGTACGGCAGATCGGCAAACTTTTCGGCCGTCCTAGTGGACCACAGTGACGCAGTTCTCCACTCTGCATCTCTCATGAATACCACCCCGGCTAGAGCCAAGCAGGCCACGGTGGTTCTCGCTTTACTTGACGAGAATAGGCATCAAATCTACACCGATTCTAGTGCGGCTGTCAGAGCCTTTTCATAAGGTTCCGTTTCCGCCGAGGTCGCACACATCCTAGGTGACAGAATCATTTCCTCACACACCATCACGTGGTTTCCGGCTCATCTCGAGTCGCACTCATCCTCTATGGCTAACCTCAACGAAGTCGCCCACACCCGTGTGCGCGGGCTAACCCACCGCGCTGGGTTTGGCGGAGGCGGTACCTCGGGGACTGGTCGGGAGGTCTTTCGAGATCCTTTATTCACGTTCAACGAGGTTTGTAAGCACTACCAGCTGTCTAGGCGAACGTTTCCTCTTCCGCACGAGAAACTCTCCAGGCCGCAGGCTGCCACGCTCCGAATGCGGCAGACCAGGTCTTATTCTAGTCTATCAACCCTTAAGTTCTTACACGGATGCTTTTGAACCGGACTGTCCCGATTGTGGCGCGCGAAGCAATTTAGACAACATGCTCTGGCGGTGTATCTCCTTACGAGGCCCTCAACGCCTTAGTGAAGAAGAGTGGCGCACCGAGCTAAGGAGTTCGAATCTACTACACCAGTTAAGGGCTGTCCAGAGGGCCCACGACGCGGCGGTGAGGTTTGGCCTCCCCGTCCCCACGTGGAAGCTGCCCGCGGCGCTGCCACCCTGAACGGCTGCGGTGCTCGTCAGGACTATCTTAATAAAGTTCACTGTCTCTCTGTCGCTGCGATTAGAAGTAAAAAGGAAAAAGAAAAAAATGGGCGAAGCTTCCACTAAGCCGCGCAAAGCTCGAAACAGCGAAACTGGGCGATTCTGCAGACTCATCTCGTTTCTTTTAGGTTGTTTCTAGGCCTTAGCTAGGTGATGCAGGTCGTTTCTAGGTTGCTTCTAGGTGGCTGCAAGGCTTTAGCTAGGTGATGCTGGGTTGTTTGTACGTTGATCGTCAGCGTAGAGAGGTTCGAGTTAAACCAGACACTCACAGACACGACACGGATGTCCCATCTCCCGAGACAGAACCTCGCGCTGAAACCAAGCGTTCGCACCTCTCACAGATCTACGCGCACCTTTGGTGCCTTTGTGCCATCATTAACAACATTTCTGGCTTTCCTGTCGTAGATACAAGGTCGGACACATTTTTGTTTGAGATTATTTGAATTTGTGTAAAAATCTATTGCGCCTATATTTAAGATTTTATAGGCCTAAAACGGTGTTTTGCCTACCTATTTTTGGCGCCTAAAAAGTGCTTTATTAGTGCCGAAAAATCTGGCCTGTAGTGATCACCTAGCTTCTTCCAGCATTTTACGTGGCTCGTCTACTCAGTATCCTTGGTCTGCTTCGGAGTAATGACCGCGTCAGTTCGGTCTCAGTATTAGTGCTTTTGATTAGGAAGGTGCTAACTAACATGATATTGCATAGTCCTTTCTTAATTGGTAATGTTTTAATTACCACGAGATTAATTACCCAAGTTTAAATCGCAAGGTCCTGGATAGCACATATGTAATTAGCATAATACTAATTAGCACGATCCTAATTAACATGACCTCGGTGAGTAAGGTCCTGATTATCTTGGTTTGAAGTGCACGCTTCTAATTAGCGCCGTGTTAATTAGCAGTAATTGTTACTGTCTTAAATTACGCGCCATTAATTACTCATGTTTAATTCCCACGGTCCTGAATAGTACAGAGTTAATTAGTATAAGCCTAATTAGCACGACCCTAATTAACACGATCTCAGTAAGATCATGATTATCTTGATTTTATTTACACGCTCCTAATTAGCGTTGTGTTGATTAGCATGAAACCTAATTACCTTGTTCTTAGCTTTATACGACTTCATTAGCATGGTCTTAGTAAGACGTGGCTTAGTTAGCTCGGCCTTAGCATGATTTGGCCTAATCAGATTCGTCATAGCACGTCCTGACTTAGCTAGGTGTACCGCCCAGCCAATTAGCTAATCATCCGGGCACACGTGCTCTGGGAGCGAGCAGACGATGAAGAAGACAACGACGAGGGCGCGCGCCGGCCGAGCGACGCGCTAGAATGTACAGGCCAACCACGGTGAATATTGTCACGTGGTCGTGACGTCGACGAAGACCGCAGACGACGTGTCGAAGATGAAACTCTTTATTTGGCCGAACTTGTGGCCGAGAAACGGAAAGTTAATTTACAGCAATACACACGGTATGCACTGATAGCGGCAAACGGAGCGTCGGCCGTCGATCAACTGACAAGCGGTCAAGCGCGTCGGCTTTTACACAGGCGCTATCGAACTTTCCAGCGATATCGCTGGTTGTTGCGCAATCTCTAGAATAAGCTCGAGTGTTCGCGTCTTGCGCGCAATCTTAACAAAATGATCTACAATAATCGCGAAAGTTCTCGAACGATGAGGCGCGGTTGGCGCTGAGCGTTGCTGACAGCCTTTGTGGGCGAAAACCGAATACAGCAAAAATGATAATAAGAAACGCACGTGGCAATATACACGTGGTCTTGGCGATTAGCTCTAGCCGCGGTGTTGTAAGGCGCTCGGTCGGAACTAATCTCAGATCCTCAAGGATACTTGCTGCAGATTATTCTAAAGGATACTTGCTGCAGTCATTAAACGCTTGAAAATGAATTCAAACAGCCCGCGCACACATAAAAAAATATAGCTAGAGCCTTCTGCCACTTTTCTTGCATGGGTGCACTTCTGCACTCAGTGGAAAGACAAACAAATGAAAGAGGGTGCCTCTAGCTTGAAGACACCACCCAACCTTCTCGACCGCCCTTGACGTGACCCGACGTTCCATCGTAACCAATGGAATGGAGCGCGTGCTGAGGGATGGATTTCAACTTCTCGTACTGTTAGCTCGTTCAAAAGGGGGTGTCGCCAGAGCTCGAAAAGATCCCGAGTTTCGCCAAACTCGGGCCATCCTGCATAGCACCCCTGGAGTTATTTAATGGATGCCTAAATATAAGTACACGGGTATCAAGCATTTCGCCCCCATCGAAATGCAACCGCCGCGGCCGGGAGCGAACCCACGTCGCTCTGGTCAGCAGCCGGGCACCGCAAACAATTTGTCACCGCGGTGGCTGATACAATGGTTCTCAAACTCTTAAAGGCAGTTGCGATTTTCATTCCCTCCTTGCAACTCCTAAGCAATTGCGGGGAAATAGATACGGTGTGAAATGGTAGCCTACAAAATAAGAAATGACAGTGTAGCATTCGCTCGGAAATTAATATATTGAGCACGAAATTTAAGTATATATATATATATATATATATATATATATATATTATATATATATATATATATATATATATATATATATATATATATATTATATATATATATATATATATATATATATATATATATATTGCTCGTCGTCTCACTGTGATGCTGAATTTACGTGAAAGGTTCTTATTATTGAAGACCACCAACAAGCCTAGCTCTATGCCGTTTCCAAAAATGGTTGGATTGATTCGAACACAACGCTTTTTGTGCGTTCCATCAAATACGGGTGTTTCATTTCTATTAAAAACAAGGCAATTTCAGGAGAAGATGTTGGCTTGAAGAGATGAAAAATCCTTGAACAGGGCCAACGATTCAACAAGTGATCTTCTCTTGTTCAAGGAAGCAACTGAAAAAGACAAGACCGCTTGTCGAAGCGTCAGCTCCAGCGACAACCCCTGTTCAAGAATCTTCATTTCCAGTGCAGTGTGACAGGATCAACGTCGCTGTCATATAACGTACCAGAATATGTGATACTCGGAACTCCTACAGGAGTCGCACGTTGCACTGCTGATCGCGATTAAGCCCTATCGTGATCAAATTTCTCAACAGTGATCGGCTTCCTTCTGCAGCTTGCGAAAAGGAGCCAATCTCGGTCAAGAAATTCGATCCGGATAAGATCCGATCGCGATCAAGAGTGACCGCGTGACACAAGTATAAGGCCTTGGGAACGAGACAAAAATAAGAAATCCCTCCGCCATGGGTGTGGGCCTTACCTTCGAACCAGCTCCGGGAGTTGTGGACTTCGCTATTGCTTAGCCTCGGAACCCCGAGATGGTGACCGTGGTGTTGGCCGTTGCGTTGGCGTAGCGTCACTGTCAGTGTGCGAGTACACTGCCGGCGGAGACGGTCTCACCCGCGGTAGCGACAGAGCTTGGTGATGATTATGATGATGATATCCTCTTCCTGATGTCACTCACCCACAAAGGGGGATAGGCCAAGAACAGGGCGGCAGCGTGTATAAAGTAAATACCTATGAAGCTAAAGAGAACTGGAAATTGAGATTGAAAATAGAACATCGACTAAATGAAAATGCTAATCCAGCAAGCGGTCAGACTACCTTCCTGGGGCTGATATTAGGTCGACCGTTGCTTGCTTTCTTGCTCTTTAATACTGACTCCTACCCACTACGGAGGATTGGCTAAGTAAGCGAGCGGTTAATGTAAATGCCAATATTAATACATAAAGGCAGGGTAAGGAGAAAGCTAACATTTTTAGAAATAGAATATAATGCAAATGACTAGACGGCTGCCTTTTGCTCGTCTTCCAAACTGGGCAGCTGTGGCTTTTGGTCAAAGAATTCATCGAGAACCAGGAGACATTTAAACGAGATAGAAGTTCAGGGGAAGATGGAGGGTTAAAACGACGAGAGTTGTTGAGCAGGGAATGTCACTCCAATGTTTTCACAAGTAATCTTGTCTTCGTCAAAGGCAGCAGCCACTGCCTTCCTTAGCACAGTGGTGACCGTGGTGTTCGCCGCCGTGTTGCCCAAAGAAGGCAGTCGCTGCTTTGAGGAAGACAAGTCCACTTGTTGAGACATTGTGTCTAGCGACATCCGCTGTGCAGCGGTGCTGAGGAAGGCAGTTTGACGAAGACAGGTCCATTTGTCGAAACGTTGTCTCCATCGACATGATACCTGTTTGGTTTTTACGTGTCAAAAACACGATGTGATTATGAGGTACGTCGTAGTGTGGGACTCCAGATTACTTTAAACA
Organism: Rhipicephalus sanguineus; assembly: GCF_013339695.2. Taxonomy (NCBI): domain Eukaryota; kingdom Metazoa; phylum Arthropoda; class Arachnida; order Ixodida; family Ixodidae; genus Rhipicephalus; species Rhipicephalus sanguineus. The sequence continues at coordinate 122,965,869 of NC_051186.1, read as the reverse complement.
ACCTGGGGTTCTTTGACGTGCACCTAAATTTAAGGACATGGGTCTTCCTCTTATTTTGGCCCCATCGGAATGCTGCCTCCGTGGCCGGGAATCGAACCCGCGCCGTCGACCTTCACTCATTACCTTGGCTGATGCCTTAGCTCAGCGTTACTGCGCCTACTAATTAGGCAGTGTGACGGAGCAGTATTTCATTTACCGTTTCGTTACTGCACAGAATACGACTGTGGCAAAGAAATCTTCAGAAGACAAGCTACAACGTGTATACAAGAAAACGCTGATTCTTTGTTTTGGTTTTCCTCTTTTCTTTTTTTTTCTCAGTTGTACGAGCTGTTCCTTTTTACGAGTTTGCAAGCAGAATCCTCATGACTTGTGAACAAAGACTTAGAACAGATGTACCACTTCGCGAGAGCAGTATGCTGTAAAAAGTGGGAAAAGAGAAAAGTAAGGGCTGAATTCGTGGCTGGCTCTTTATGTTCATTTTTATTCACTGAAACAACACAACCAAGAGTTCGTCGACAGCGTTTTTAACCAGTTTACGAACATCAGCGACGAAATCAGGTAGTGCAGTCGACACGGCATCAAATAATCGAACGACCGCAGATAGCATGGCGGAAGGCCGCTCAACCTGGATTCTTTCGTTAGCGACTCTTGCTGTCGTCTGGTGAGTAGGCCACATCAGGCAGAAAGAAAAAGACGCTCGAGTCGGTACATCCGAACGCTTGCGTCTGCTTTGCTGCTATCTTTTCACGTGCCGAGACGGTTTCTACTGTTTATTAAAGAAGTGGTGCGGCTCAACTCGATCTTTTAGGACGAAAGAGTTACAAAACGAATGCGTGGTGCTACAACCAGTCTGGCGATAAGGTTTTCAACGTCGGAGCTGTTTAAGGTCGACGTTCATCCCTGCGGAGCGTAATGCAGCTCCTGGAGTGCGTGTGCCACAGAAATTGGGCAAGCCTCACTACTCACCTCCGGTCCACTACCCCCGTATTCTCAAACAAGCCTCGACTCAAATGTCGTCCTTCACTTGACCGAGTTGAGCACAGCGCCACTGCTCGACTGAAAATGACACCGCGCTTCCCAAGAATCGCTGCAGATTATTGCTAATATGCAGTGACTTGTTCTGCCTACAGACGGCGCTCCCATCAACTTTCCCAAGTCAAGGTGGAGCGTGGCATTAAGGGACGTTCTAGAAGACGGGGGTAAACGTTATGAGTGAAGTCAAGAAGTGAAATAGCAATACGATGCCACCAGTTCCGCTGGTTAACCAGTCTTCGCGAGGTTAAGTCGATAAAGTTGCTTCACATTTTTGGGATTTCTACGTATTTTGTCTCGTATAACTTTTTGTTATTTCTAAAAAAAAATGGGTACGCCATCAACGGTTACGGCCTACAAAGTTCCCATAGAAACAACTGCCCTAAAGCCAATAATTAATAAGTAATTAACGAGCGTTTGTGAATTAGTCACTTCGATGGCACTTTAGCTGCGGAACATTGTTTGCGCCTCACCGTAGAGTTCGTGTGCGAAGACGACAGGAGCCTGACTGTCATAGTATTTTTTTAAAGAAATCTATTGTTTAAAAAAATCACAGTTTTGCCGCAAGGGCGGAGCAATGAATGCGATAGCAACGAATTGGAATGTTATACGAAGAAAGGCTAGCAGCTAACCTCTTTGGACCTGATCTCGCGTAACTCTACAAAACGCTGGCTCAAGCGAATACGGCCGTTCCAGGGCGCGAAGCGGTTTTCGTGCTGTCTGTCGTCTGTCGCTGAGAGCACAGCACATCGAGTTAGCGCTCGCGACAGCGCCCTTATGAGCAAAGTTCGCAGTTGCTGTTCGAGCGTGTTTCGGTGTTTCGATAACCCATAACACCTTTGTTCCTAAAGGGTCTTTTACAGCGAGAGCTTTTGTGAGATCACAACAGCCGCTCTTGGTGCCGCAGTTGTCCGCCGGCGCCGCTGCCGCTGCCACCGAAGTCCGTAACCGCTATCGCGCAAAAAGAGAAAACACAAAATGAGAAAATAAATATCCAGGGTCAGATGAGATTTGTACCAGGGCCCCCTGCGTTCCAGTTGAGTATTCTACCACATAGACACACAGGGGCTTGAAGCTCCTTTGCAAAAACGACCCTATACAGGCGTCATGCCGGGCAAAGAATCGCGTTAAAATGTGTATTTTAGCGCCGTAGGATAATAAACCAAGAGCCACACAATGCGATTTGTGCGATCGTGTGCCTTACAAATGTGTAGCGGGTACCTCGCTTCTTCCACAATTACAAATAATGGTGTAGTGGCGGGTGCTTTTGTACTTCACAAAAATTATGATTTACGGCGTAGTGGGTACCTTGCAAGTGCAATATAATAATAATTGTTGGGGATTAGTGTCCCAAAACAACCATATGATTATGAGAGACGCCGTAGTAGAGGGCTCCGGAAATTTCGACCACCTGGGGTTCTTTAACGTGCACCTAAATCTAAGCACACGGGCCTCTAGCATTTTCGCCTCCGTCGGAAATGCGGCCGCCGCGGCCGGGTTTCGGTCCCGCGACCTGCGGGTCAGCAGTCGAGGCCCTTAACCACTAGACCACCGCGGCGGGTTCCTTGAAAGTGTATTTGTATTAGTTGCCCCAAGGGAGGGCCCTGGAAAGCCCGCGCTCTTCCAGCTTTTGCAGCGACTGTGCTGTGCGTTCTGCGAAGGCCTGGCGTTTTTTAAGAGCGGAGCTCTTTAAGCTTTTCGTTGCGCCGGGTAGTGCCAACAGTAATTATCATCATCACGAACCGGTACGTGCTCGCTTCGTCCTTTTAAACTTCTGCTTTGCTCCCCCAACACGTGCACCGATTTCTCCGGCATGGCCTGTAATAACCCTGATCGGTGAGAGAGAGAACGAGTACAGAGAGGGAGAGAGAGAAAAAGAGAGAGACAGAAAGAAAGATATAACTAAAGCAAAAATCACGGCGAAAAAGAAATCTCTGATGAGGCGGCGGGATTCGAACTCGCGCACCACGATGCGAAGGCGAGCGTCCTCATCACTCGGGTATCCAGGCACGCTAGCAGAGCGCAGCATGGACTTGTATAGGATAGCATGGCAAGGTGGCGGGAACGGGAAGCTAGGGTAGAAGGAGAGATGTTAGGATGAGGCGGAGAAAAAGTAGGAGGGGAGAGAGTAAAGCATAGCATAGAGAGAAGGAGAAAGGGAGAAATGAAGAGAAAGAAAGGGAAAAAATTCGGCAGATCCCAAGCCTTGTGGGAATCGGTTTCCTGCGAAGCAGTCGGCGAATAATCGTCTGTGCTGCATTTTTTGGCGTTGAACCAAGCGTTATGAGGTCAATCGACGTGTTTTTGCATGTGTAGTTGTTGTGTCCACACCTTGGGCTTACCAGGAACGTCGGCTACACTAGCGTTTTATGGGTGACTTATGGTCTCACATAATGTCAGCACTCACGTTAGAGCACAGACGTCAGTATTATTGAAACGAAGTGCATTTTACGGTGCGATTATCTTAATGTAACTTTCGATAGTGTATTTTTCTGGGGTCGAGCAACGCTTGCATATAGCTTGCTGAATCATAGGAATACAAATGTAACGTTTCTTAGACTTCTATGAAAGCGGAGCCAACACTGTAACCACAGTTGAAGTTAACCCGGCACGACGTCTATGTCATAGGAGTGCATATGTAATATTTATTCCTTTGTTATAAAATTAGATACCCAGCACTGCAACCACGATTGACTCTGCACCGACATTACGCATGCATAGGTTCTTTTTCCAAAGCAGTTTCAAGACGTGGCGTGGCTCTGAGGGGCGTAGGCAGAATTTTTTTTTTTGGGGGGGGGGGGGGGGAGGGGCACCTCCATGATCCGAACTTTTCCTCCACATCTGCCTGCACTGCCCCAGTGCAGGCAGATGTGGTCGAGTGTCATTTTGTACCGTGTATGACATGGCGAAAAAAAATTTCGGAGGGGGGGGGGGGGCACGGGCCCGGTGTGCCCCCCCTGGCTACGCCACTGGTGGCTCTGTGGTAGAATACCTGATTGCCAAGCAGAATACTTTGGTTAGATTCCTGCTGGAATCATGACTTTTATTATTTGCATTCGCCGGGTCCACGCTGGCGATGTCGGTTTTTCTTAACGTTCTCGCATTTAAATTACCAATGTCTGTTCGCGCCACTGCTGGGAACATATAAGCTGTCAATCACCTGTGCTGGTTTGAAAAACACTTAAACGAGGGCCTTATTACATACTTGCTCACGAAGTGGCCGAATTACACGATGTCGCCCTGAAAACTGGCCATCGTACCATGTGTCAGTGGGTTCCATGGCACTGCGGTCTGCAGGGCAATGAGCAAGCCGATGCGGAGGCAAAGATGGCCCATGATAACGCCAGAGTACTAGCTATCCCCCTTTCCCGACCGGATACTAACACCGTAGTGTACACACTCCTGAGTGAGACTACAGCAGCATATTGGTCTTTACCAAGCCATCGTCACCGCCGGCTTCACGAACTTGACCCAAATATGAGTGTTAGAATCCCACCAACCATGAAAAGGTGTATTACAAGCTTATTTCACCGACTACGACTAGGTGTGGCATTCACTCGCCGTTACCTACACCTTATCGGCCGTGCCGACAGTCCCAATTGCGAGATGTGTGGCCCTCCTGAGACTATCGAACACCTCCTGTGCGTCTGCCCACGATACCTCACGCAAAGAAATTCAATGGGGGCCGTTTTGTTGTCATCGAAGCAACAAGTTTATGAAAAAGTTCTGTTGGGACCACCACCATGTCATCAGCGCGATATTCGGAAAGCGCTGAACATGTTTTTGCGCGATACAGAGCTCGACGAGAGACTGTAAATAGTTTTTGGACATTCAAGGACTTACTTCGTTGCCACTTTTCTCCATCATCATCATTCGCATCTTCTCTCCACTCTCCATACTACCACTCTCCTCTTTCCTAATGCTGAGTAGCAGGCCAGAACATTGATTCATGCCGACCCTTCAGCTTTTCTGCCATAATAAACTTTTTCTCTCTCTCAATCACCTTTGGCGCATACCCGCTTACCGTGGCCCGTGGTATACGGGTATGTGCCGCACGTGTCTGGAGGAAAGGGTTCGACGACGTACGCGACAAGATTTTCATGTTATTCATGTCATGACGAGACATTCTTATTCGTCAAACCCTCTCCATGCCAACTTTGGTCTACACCAAGCTAAAGAGCCGATAACGAGAGCACCCAGACGAAAGCGGTCAGATAGATAGATAGATAGATAGATAGATAGATAGATAGATAGATAGATAGATAGATAGATAGATAGATAGATAGATAGATAGATAGATAGATAGATAGATAGATAGATAGATAGATAGATAGATAGATAGATAGATAGATAGATAGATAGATAGATAGATAGAGACTCTCAAACTGCCATGGTTTAGCTAAGAAATGCTTCGCATTTAAAAAGAAAGAAAGAGAAAGTAAAGGAGAGGCAGATATAAAGAGCGACCAAAAGATAGAAAGGAAAAGAAAGCGATAAATACAGGACTCTAGAATTGGGCGTGTTGGCACAACAAGATTATGATTGCAAATCAGCGCAACCGACAGGAGGGGACAGAAGAGAGGACAGAGAGCGCTGTGGTTACGTGGCGCGCCTTGCTGTGTAGCGGCGACGGCATGTGTGCTTCCGTAGGTCTCGTACGGAATAGTGGCGGACAGTGTCCATTCTTTGTGCCGCGTTGGAAGCTCCGCAGTGTTACGCCTGCGGTTATAGTACCCAGCTACGTTTATAAAGCTTGTTGGTAGCCACGGAGTCTGAACAGCGCGCGGAGCGAGAGCGTATCCACGGTACGTGCAGCAGATGAAGGATGTCAAGTGCTCAGCGAAATCGAGGTGAGGCACCATGACAGGACGGAACCACTGTGCTACAGAATCTGCACGATGAACGCCTTACAGGTCAGTGACGGTTGTGCAGTGTTCCTGCTTGTGACAGCACAGAAAATATTTGTGCCCCACAAGACGAAATGGGACATCATAGTTTCGTGTTCTATATGTTTACATTTACAGTAACAACTTGCTTGCGCGTATTCAAACACCTTTCCTGCTTTGCTCGATCACGACGCTCGCTCCTAGCAGTGTGCTCTCAGCACAGAACACACGCGTTCAAGTGTCATTGGAACATCTGCACGGTGCACAAGGTTATTAGTTTCACAACGCTGACGCCTGTGGGCTTTTACGTGGAGGACGGGCACGGTGACCGGGTGGCGCGTGAGAGAGACGCAATCCAACCATGCGAGCCAGCGCACAGCCAATCGTATTTTCTGTAGAGTACGTGAAGAAAAGTCGTATAAATATTGACCCCACATGCGTCAGTATATCTATAGTCCGCGGCGTTCTCTTGGGCTTGCCTCGAGATCATTGTCGGAGCGCTGTTGCTCGCGACGTCTACCCGCCGATTGGCCGCCCGAAACTTGTTCAGTAAATTAAAACGGGCTTCTTCAAGCCACGACCAAAATACGAGTTTTTGCTCGTATACCAAGTACAAATCGCAGAGTATTATTTGCGCCCTGAGAATGCCAGGATTTTTCCGTATCGTACCACCTAGCTCGCAGTCTGGCTGAAAGCCCGGACAGATGAAAACAAAGCAGCAGCATAAAACTTCAGTGTTTGAAAAAAAAAGCGATGCAAATTGCACATGCTTGGTCGTCGGCACAGTAATTTGTCCGGTCAAAATATCTTCATTTTCAAATAAGCAAATAAAAGCATGATCCTACGGTATAATTTAGTGTTCATATACACTTCTTTCAGTGCGAGAGCAGAATACTCGGACGAAATGATTTCGCCAATGGTATCAGGCTGGCCCGGCGTCTTCCTTTCCATTGGTTTCGGATCGCAACGGCACGCGCGCCGTGCCGCCCACTTGGTTTTCGAGCCGGAGAGAGAAACGTGCCTTCTACTGCGCTGTGCGCACGTAAACAAGAGAGGAGGATCTACCCAGTCAATATGGCCGACTTCCGGTTTCACGAAGGCTTCACAGAGAGTGACGTCCGGGACCCTCCTTAGTTATTTCCTTCCTCCGTGCAACATCACGTAACAAGTAGTGACGTGACATGTCTAGCCACGTCTAGCGATGTCTAGGCATACTTAGTACTACTAGCAAAAACTTAGCCCCTTGGCATAAGATTAGCAATACTAGCAAAACTTAGCTAGCTCGAACACTAGCTCCGCTGTTGGTTCCAGCCTTGCGCCACTAGAGCAAGCCGCGCAATTTTAAAAGTAAGACATTAACCCATTTACGCAATCCGAAAGGCTATTGGAGGAAGCAAAACAAGTTTACACCCACATTTTTCTAAGTTCTTGTTCGGAAAAAGGGTGTTTTGCTTACTTGAAATCGCTTTAAGGCTGCAAATACGTTTACAGTGTGTTTCAGAGGAGCCCAACATAAATAGATTTTTAAAAAGCGACAAAGCTCGCCGTCTTATAAAAGCGAAAGCCTTCGATGCCTCATCAAACACGAAAACTAACTGCCGTCGGTGGCATGGCGTGAACGCGAAGTGATGCAAGAAAACCATCATGTAATGATGTCATCATGTAAGGTCACTATGATGTCACAGGTTACCAAAATTTCTGACGCCATTATAACGGCACCTGCTACCAAAATTTCTGACGTCATTCTGACGTCAGAAATTTTGGTAGCAGGTGCCGCCATCATGATGTCACTATGACATCATCACACGACATATTCGCTTGGTCAAACGTGGGCCGAGCGCAGAGGCAGTGCTGCAAAATTAGGTGTCACTGATCCCGTTAATCGGGATGGCAATCGCCGGGCGGATTCTAAGGGCTGGCGTCACGGCCCTCCGAAAACGCACCACGAAAGCGCGGACAATTTAGAGTTGGTCCTTTGGTGCGCCAGCGAACGCCGGTTGTGGTCCAAAGACCGAGTCAGAGCCGAGAGTCGATAACACAAACGAAAACGAAATATATTCTCAGTTAAGGCAATACAAATAATAAAAACACATGCACACTCGGCTGGTACCAGTTACAACTTCACAATATAATTCAGATGGTGTTTACACAACGGGAGCTAAACAAACAGATCACACGCTATGAATGCAATCGCATGCATTACAACTATTCAACGACAGTTAAAGTCCTGAATAGATAATGGCGTATCCAGTCCACAATACTTGGACGGTAATCGAATGCTTCTCTTCAAGGAAACACTCACGCCAGCTCCAGCGTTGATCGTCGTAGCTCAACCGTCGTCGTGACTTGTCACGGCTCACACGGCGTCGTCATCCAATTCTTCCAAATTGACGAGCGACTGACCACACACCATCATAAACACGTCTTCTTTAGCTAACGGAGCCACACGTAGCATAACTTCACCATCACTGGGCCGACTGACTCGCTCACTCCTTCGCTGACTGACCGACTGGTCGTCGTCGCGCGCTTTTATCCTTTCTTCCCCGGTTTCTAGAAGCGTCGGGAGGGTTCTTCGGTGTGCAGTACAGCTAACCCTGGGGAAAGGGCGAGAGCTTTCTCGTAGGTTCGAATCGCGGCGGCATCATCGGCGATGAGTCACCCCCTCCTTCTAGAAGCGTCCAGGCTTTGCCAGGCGTTTGATCGCGTTGTCTGTGTCTGGCTCCAGTGGGTGAGGAGGATGCGGCGCGCCGGCGTCTTTTGATGCTTGTTTTTTCGTCGTTCGCGCTTCTTCGGCGCGCGACTCGCGCCGTTCTGTCGCGCAGCCGTTTGAAAGCGGCCACGCGCGCGCTTTATAACGCGATCGTTTGTGACATTAGGTGAAGGGCAAAAAGCTGCGATGCCTCCAATACTGGAGGCAGTGCTAGACTGCGTTAAAATAAAACTTCGGGGCTATTATTATTTCCTCCCCTCTCTTCTTTAATCTGTCAATCCCATTCCCCATCCCTACACAGAGTAGCATGCCAGCGGTATACTGACGCCGGCAAAAATCTCTGTATTTCTAATAAAGAGCATCTCTCTCTCTCTCTCTCTCGGGGCAGGGGAGATGGATCACTAGATTCGGCTTAGAAGAAGTTGGATTTCGCCTTCGAGTCGGGTTGGGCGAATGCGTAAGGAGCCTTGTGACTTCTTACGGTGTCGTTTCCTTATCGAAGCCACGGTTACAAAATATTGTCAATGCTGCTCACTTGAAGAACTTTTGTTCCGCATAGGCTAAAACTCGCTCCTATTCACGTAAGACATTGTCACTGAACCAAAACGTCAAGACGTGGAAATGTCGCCGTAATTTTTAATCGGAAAGAGACAGAACTGCTGATAGAGTGTAAAATATTGTGATGCTAAGCAAACTTTAGTTCGATTTCTATTGCAGCAGTGGGTGGCATACGTGAATGCAAAGACGATTCTGAGGTTGTTTTTTGTGCTTTTTTTCAGTGTTGAAGCTAAACACCAAAAAGTTACACCAAGAATAAACTATGACTTCACACGCTACACTGCGAGGCCCATCGACAAAGAATACTGCAGGAGCTTCGTAAGCTGATTGGTTTTGACCTTACACTAGCATACACAGGCTTTACAGCAATATGCTTCTAAGCATAAAAAAATAAATTAGGGTGCTTTACGTGTCGTAACTACGATGACACCATAAGGCGCGGCATACTGAAGGACTACAGATTTATTTCTCACCTGCTGGCTTTTTTTATGTCCACATAACTTTGAATAGACGAAAGCTTTTTTTCGCGTTCTCTAGTCTTCTCGATGTGCTACTACTAGAAGATGCAGGCCAGCATGACGTCAGCGAAAACTAGTTATAAGGCACTACACGTATGAGCGTAGGCGTGCACGGGGTTCTCTATTAGGGGTAGTCAAGAATCATGACAGCCCCCCCCCCCCTCTAGTATTGATCGATTCCAACAGAAAACAAGCTTCATAATGGCGCAATCACGCGAAAATGAAATGATGACGTGCTGATCTGCCTGTGGTCCCCGGCTTTACAGAGGTCAAGCTGCGAAGTAAACAGTTCTTGGAATGAAACGTCGGTGGTCCTTCATCGCCATTATCGTCAAAAGCCCGCATGTTCGTAACCCTGAACCTTCGACAATGACGGGGCAGGTCCAATTCAGCTAAGATGTCTACATACTTGGTGGCCCCCAGTAAAGTTGCCTTCTCTTTGTTAAGATCGCTTATGCGAGAGTTCACGACAACTTACTGGTCTAGCCCAGACCATCGGCATAGGCGTTTGCGCGAAACAGACTCTCACATGATCTTTCGACTCCCGGCTAAAATAAAGCGACGCCACGCCAGTCTGCTGCACCGGATTCGACTGGGCGTCGGCTTCACTCGACGCTACGCGCACCTTACCGGCCGTGCGGACAGCTCGAACTGTGAGCGCTGCCAAGTAGATGAAACTATAGCCCATAATATTGTGCGACTGCCCTCTGTACGTGTCCGAACGGAAGACGCTGGCTTTAACGTTGGCCGGCATCGGTGTGAACACTCTAAGTGAGACTAATCTGTTGTCCGCAATGTCCGACCAGACAGCATCACCAACTGCTACAAGAGCATTCATAGATTTTCTCAAGAGCACAGGACTTGACGATGGACTTTAAGAAGACCACTGTGCTACGTGGTTATTGTACATACGCATTACCTCTTCCTGTCCCCATCATCATCTTCATTACTGTTTTTGCCCCTTCCCCTTTTCCCCTGTGCAGAGTAGCAGGCTAGAGCGCTCAAGCTCAGGTCGACCACTCTGCCTTCTAAAAAATTTGATCTATCTATCTATCTATCTATCTATCTATCTATCTATCTATCTATCTATCTATCTATCTATCTATCTATCTATCTATCTATCTATCTATCTATCTATCTATCTATCTATCTATCTATCTATCTATCTATCTATCTATCTATCTATCTATCTATCTATCTATCTATCTATTCACCCGCGATCGGAGGACCCGCGATTCAGCCAGATGCTGACCATCAGGCTTGTGATTCTTTCGCAATTGAGGTGCCCCGTCATAGACTGTCGTTGGGGCGACATACAAGTCAGATGCTTGAAGATTGTGGAGCAAGCAGTTTTATATACAGAAGAAGTGGTTACAAGAGGAACATATTTAGAAGGTATTTTAAAAAGTTACAGTTTCGCCGCAATGGCGAAGCAATGAACGCGATAGCAATAAATTGTAATGTAACGCGCAGAACGGAAAGCAGCTCGAAATTGCCAGTGCGTCTCTCGAGCCCAAAGGACGCACGAAAAGAACGCACACAGGACGAGCGCGAACTAATGCGTCACAGCTCGACACTTGAAGCGCACTGCTCAAACATAAGCAGGACGCACGAAACGAACGGACAGGTACACACAAGACGAGCGCGAACTAATTGTCACAGTTGTTACTTATTTCTGTTTGAACAACGCGCTCCTTTCGCAAACGCGGCCGCTGCGGCGAGTGAAGCGAAGCACCCCACCGGCCGCCCCTTCTTTCGTCGAGATAAGCGCACGAAAGCGACCACGCCCTGTAGAGCGAAAGGCAACGGCGTTCGCAGGAGCGGGGCGACGATCTTTAAAGCGCGCCACACGCGCGCACATCGCGCCATCTATGTGGCCACTAAGAAAGCATGCTGAATTACATGGTGTATATAAATAACTCGCCGTTAGCAGGCTGAAAGATGGTGCTATCATGGCCTAACGTCTAACGCGGGGGGCTGCAAAGCGAGAGGTCGCCCGTTCTATTCCGCGCGTCGGAAAGAATTTCTGAATTATTTTTCTTTGTGGCTTTTCTATATATATACATACTTATACATATACGGTGAATGACGGCGACGGGGACGGACATTTTCCAGCCGAGACTGTCCATGTAATTGCTATCGCAATAAAATTCCGGCCGGCTACTTTGGACATCGTGCAACGTCGGAGGAACCGAGCACTGCCTAGCAGTAACACCGCTCAGACCAGACTGCCTGGCCTTTCCACGGTCAAGTTTTTCGTCTCCCCTTGAGCACCTACTTTCCCCAATTGCAGTGACGTGGTCTCGCCGACCTTGACACGCCTATTCCTAGCGGCCATGCAGCTGCACCTGCGGGGAGAGGGCTCTATGAAGGGAAAGGGTGACATCGTTTTTTTAATATTTCGTGGCGCTTCCTTCCGCTTGTGTTTTTGTGACCTTCTTTGCTGTGTGCCCTGATTAGTCTTACCATGATCTCCGGACACTACGCCGCTTCCGCCGAAGCCGTGTGTTGCGCGGCTGACGTGACTCAGACCACTTCAGCGACTGGAGAGGCACGAATTCCTCTCTCACCGCCTCTCAAGGCTCCTGCTCGGTGCCCACCTCATGCCGGCCATCACCGCAGGGCGAATGCGTTGCTCATCATACTCGCCCCCCTGACTGTGCGCTTGCGGCCTGAATGTCCAACGAGACGGAATGTACAACGAGACTAAATATCCAATAGTGGACGTTCAGTCTCGTTGGACATTCCGTCTCGGTTGGACATTCAGTGTCGTTGGACATACAGTCTCGTTGGACATTCCGTCTCGGTTGGACATTCAGTCTCGTTGGACATTCAGTCTCGTTGGACATTCAGTCTCGGTTGGACATTCTGTCTCGTTGTACATTCCGTCCCGGTCACAAATTTCGCTTTTCCGTTTGGCAGTGTCTAGCGTTATGCCTAGAAGTAACGATAGGAGCCGTTGCAGTTACGTCTGGACGCCCCAGTGACACGGGCACACCACGGACGCTGGCACGGACGGGCGCCTGCCCCGAAGAGGCAGGCGCGTGGGCTAAACAGCGCATCGCCGCGACAGCGGCCAGTAGCGCGTGACGGAGACCCTGCCAACCGGCCATTGAGCGTTAGCGAAATGGCCGCACTCGCGAAGCCACAATTAGGTTTCCGCGCCCGAAGGGCGCAGAGGGCCTTCACTGAGCAACCGGAAAATAATGTACTCTATTTTAACCCAATGAATGAATTGTCTGAGAAATTTTAAACTAGGGCGCGTTTATCTCATCTAAATTTGACATTCCGTCCCGTTGGACATTCAGTCTCGTTGGACATTCCGTCTCGGTTGGACGTTCCGTCTCGGTTGGGCATTCCGTCTCGTTGGGCATTCAGTTTCATTGGACATTCCGTCTCGTTGGACATTCAGTCTCGCCGATCACGTGACCCATTGGACATTCCGTCTCGTTAGACATTCAGGCTCTGAATCCTGAATGTGGAGGCCATGCGAGCGCACAATGCCCCCCAGAAGTGTGCAGATGACCGCAGAAACCAGTGGCTACAAGCAAAAGCCTCCATACCAGGATGGCCACCCCAGTGGAATTCAGCGCATGTCGGCAACACACCAGTCCATTGCCCACAGGCTGAGGTCACTGACACCGCACCTCCCGACGCAGCACCTCCAGAGAACCTTTCCACCACTTCCCTTGCCCACAGAGCAAGAAGATGGATCTGTCCACATCGCGCAATCGCCCTCACCCCGAGGACAGCAGTGACGAGGAATCGGACGGACTACGGAAGCTCGTGACCCCAGCGCAGGAGGACGCTGCCGGCGATGAGCACAGCGGTTCTGGAGGCTTGGTTTCCCGGCAGTCCGACGATTCCGATGCCACCTCGGACTCGTCCGGCAGGGCTACCAGTCCTGCTGCCAGCACCGAGAGCTCCCCTCCTTCCCTACTTCAACAGACCACTGTAGACTCATCATCCAGTGCACACAGCACCACTGCTGCCTCTTCCTGCGCGACGACATCGATCGAGAGTGGGCCCAACGCAGCGCAGCTGCCTACTGCTATTAGCAGCCCTGCTGCTCCGCCTCCTGCTGATACAGATGCTGACTCTGCCGGTGCAGGAGCCATGGAGCTCACTGTCGACATGCTGGAAGACGCGACCGCGCCCCTCACCACCTCGGTGGCCTTCCTGAAGACCCCGGCAAACATATATTCCTCTGCGAACCCTCAAAAGAAGAAGGGTAAGAAGACAGCCCGTAAGCAGCAAACTGCGGCTGCACCCCCGGGCACCCCTGCTGCCTCTTTTGTGAGACTGCGCACTCCTCCCGCTGACCCTGTCATCACAGGGAGTCCACCAGCCCTGACTCCTGCGGTAACCAGTCCCCGTGAGAGCCAGCCAGAAGACGAGGTAAGCTTCCAAGAAGGAAAATGCAGGGCTGGATTTCGGCGCGCCAGGAAGCTCACTGCCGCTGCTCTGCCGGTGGACCCTGCAGTCGTGGGGACCATGCTCTTCCGGCCTTCCGCTCTTTGGGCTTATTGGCGGCTCCCCACGCCTGAGTCTGGCGCAGGGACTCCCGTCGCACCCGGGTGTTGCTGACATCCGGGTGAACCACCACTGCAACATCGTAGCGGTGGACGCGACCTCTAAGGAGTGCCTCACACTGCTCCTGACCCTCAGGCAGCTGTGGGACATACCAGTCACCACCAGGGAGCCTGCGGACCGCCGCACCAGCACGGGGTTCATCCACAGCGTGGACGGAAACCCTCAAGAGGAGACCCTGCTACCTGGCCTCCGGTCTGCTGTCCCCATACTGTCGGCCACCAGTGAGGGCCGCACAGTCACCCAGCGCTTCGGGGACCCAGTTCCGCCGGAGCGGGTGGTGCTCTTCAGGGTACGCTTCCCCGTGCGGCCAGCCAGACCCCGACCGCTGCAGTGCAAGCAGAGTGGTCAGTATGGCCACGTACAGGAGGTGTGCCGCTGGGCGGGCAGCTGCATAGGCTGCGGCCGAACCCACACAGAAGACGTGGGCTGCCAGCGGCCCCGGTGCGTCACTGTGGCGGCCCCCACCCGACCGACGCCCCACACTGTCCCAGGTGGCAGGAAAAGCGCCAGATGGCCTCCATCATGGTGTCCTCAACCACCTCCCTTTCCAGGCGAGCGGTTGCAGCGGCAGTAAGGGAGGAGACCAGGGAGGCTCGCACGTACGCGAGTGCTTTGAAAGGACACACCCTTCCTGCATGGTCTGTTCTTGCTCCCTGCACCTGCCGCAGGCCACCCCCTGCAGCCCTGACTGTAGTGGCCAAACCTCCTGTGCACCTGACTGCTGCTGCTGCCCAGGAGGCCCCGCCTGCTGCTGATGTTCCCGCGGCCCAGCCTGCTGTTGCGGCTGCTCCCGCAGCACTCCCTGCTGTGGTTGCTGCTCCTGTGGCCCTGCCTGCTGTGGACCACGCCACCCAGATCGTCACTAGCCTGCTGCTCACGGCCTTGCAGCAGCCCACGAAATATCATGGCTAGTCCTACTGCCAGGGCCCGTCTCCGCCGCCGCCTGAGCATCCTGAAATGAAATGTCAACTCGCTACGGGGACGGAAAGATAATTTTCCCCTGCATCTCCAGCAGGGGGACTTCGACGTGCTGGGTTTGCAGGAGGTCTACGCCCAGGCTGAGGAGCTGCTCCTGCCGGTGAACGTGGGTTACAGCAGCAGGACCGGGTGCACCCTGGAGGCCTGTCATGCTGCCCCTTGCCTAGACGACTGCCACCCGCAGTCGTCTACTTGAAGGTGTGCCGTCTACGTGAAGCGACAAATCCTGCAGGTTGAGGTGCTTGTGACCGACCTCGTCGGAGGTCCCTGCGAATGGGCTGGCGCGCTTCTCGGCGGCTGTTCAAGGAGGACACGGGTGCCGGGAACTTATGCAGCTGATGGCCCACAGCGCAAGGGCAGCAATGGTCGTCACCAAGGTCTTGCAAGGGCAGCCCGTTCCGGACATCAGGCACCTGGCACTGAGGGCAGTGCGGCCGCGTGCAGAATGGCAGGCCTTGAGCTAGGGCCTATACCGGAACTCTGGACCTGTTTCCGAAGGGCCGACGCCGTCTGCCGACGTCATGCTCGCAGGCGAAGGAACCAGGGCTGGGTGAGTGTCTGCGTCTCCGTGTGTTCTGTGTCTGTGTCTCCATATGTATCCAGGTGTTGATGGATGCATCCGTGATGCCAGACGATACTTTGGTTGCGGCTTGCATCGTCTCTGCACGGACCAGCAGCACGCAGTGCAAGCTGCCCTTTCCAGCGAGGTTTCGCGGCTGTGGACTGGCCAGACTCCACCTGGCAGCTGACATCCTGGCAGAGGACATCCCTGCGGAGCCTGTTGCGGTCCTGTGCGACAACAAGGCGAGACTGGAGATCCTGGCCAACTATCGAGGCTCCGGGCTGACCGGGAGCCTCTTGGCGGCCAGGTACCGGTTCCTTGCTGTATCTGGAGCGTCCGTCTCCTTCCACGGCTGCCCTCCCACGTGGGCATAGCTGGTAACGAGGAGGTGGACACGCTTGCCAAGGCAGCACACCAGCCTTGCACCCTCATCACCCGGGCTGTCGTGGCCAGGGATTTCACGCACGATCGTCTCAAGAAGTTCCTGGTCACGGTCCACCCAGACTCAAGGGTGGCCAATGGTCGAGGACAAAGGCTGCTGCCAGAGACGGGCCTCTCCAGGAGGGATCGGGCTGCAATGCTGCGCTTGCGGACAGGCTGCATGTAGACCGCTGCCCGCCGCCATGCTAAGGGTCGATGCGCCTCTCCAATCTGCAGCCGCTGCGGTGATCCTGAGACCCTCGAGCACCTCCTCTGTGCCTGCCCTGGTTTGGTGCAGGAACGCTCGAGGGTCACTGCGGCGTGCCGGAGACAGGACCTGCCTGTCTCCACATCGCAACACCTCCTCTTCCCGTCCCGTCCCCACCTGCCAGCACTCCGGAGCCTGGTGGAGTTCCTGGACGAGACGGGAATAGCCGCCTACAGTTGAGCTGGGACCTTGCCGCTTCTGCCCTTGCTGCCGGCTTACTTGCTGCTCCGGCCATGGTGAACGAGCCTCAACGACACTCAATCATTCCTCCTTCTCCCTCCCCCAATACGCTGCGCCGTGCTCCCGACAGGGCTGCAGAAATAAGCGTCTTTTCCTCCACAGAACCACAGAACATACTCGGGAGAGTTGCCGCCACCGGCTTTCTTCCCTCAGCGCCAACTTGCCTCCGTTGACTGACATTGCAGGAGAGTAATGGTAGCATTGTTCGTTGCCCCGGTGGCCACCATTGCAAGCACCGCGCCTTCTCTCTGTTTGCGCGGGCGACGCTGCGGCTATGCAGGGCACAAATGGCCTCTCCCCGGCTCGCTAGTTTCTCCGAACCTTACAACCCCTTAGACGTTGAGGAAAGGGGGCACAAACCCCCCTTCCCATCCTTCTCAGCGCAGGCCTATGCCTGTGAGGATGCACAAATTAGATTTCAAAAGACATTTGCATTCATTTATTGGGAGACCGACCTTTGAAGTCTGTATCGAACTAATGTCTCTAATGCATTGATTTTTACATTTATACAAAATGTGCTTAACTGCTCTTGCTTTATTTCATCCACAGATGTGCGAATTCAAACTATGTCCAGGTGGCTGCGTGTGTCCCACGGGTTTTAGAAGAATTTTCACCTTTGACTTTCTTCGCTGTGAGCTACCTTGAAGGTTTGCGTGCACACTAATCGATTAAAGCGTAGGCGAGAATCCTCGTATGTCTTTGTCTCTATATGTAACTAGCTGTGAATTCGTTTAAAGTAGGCTACACTTGGCACACAAACAGATAGCTGCGCAGCGGATTTCTGCATACTCTGCCTTGGCGTGTCGTGGTCGGGCCGCCTGGATCGTGTGGTTTTGTGCACAACGGTAGGAAGCGCTGCAATCACCGCGGCTTTGCTAAAATTGCGATCCTTTCCTGCACGAGATGTTGTAGTGCTGACGGACTCCAAGTCAGCGATACAAAGACTGCATCGTAACCTACCTCAAGAAAAGTTCACCACGCAATCCCTGGCGCTCATGAAATACCTTGTTGGCAAGAGCTTTATTATAAAGTTTCAGTGGATCTCATCCCACGTCGGCATTGAAGGCAATGAAAAGGCTGATGCCCTTGCATGCGACGCGTGGACATCTGTTCCAAAACTAGAGAGAGAGAGAGAGAAATGTAATACGGAAAGGCAGGGAGGTTAACCATAAAACATATCTGGTTTACTACCCTGCACTGGGGAAGGGGTAAGGGGAGACAGAAATGTAAGAAAGGGAGGAATGGGATAGGGGGCGAGGGAAGCACAAACACACACACACACACCGGACAACCGAATTCCTCTGGCAGCAAGTTCTGCAGGGGCTGAGGACGCAAGTACAGAAGAAGCCCTCTGCACCATCGAATCCTCTTCACGTCATTTGTGACGTGAACTTGCCCGACAAGGTGCAACAGGTGCTCAAGTGTGGACCTAATTCCGCCGCAGAGCCACGCAGGACCAGCCCGGAACTTTTAGGGATGGTTCGGCATGTCTCAAAACAAGTCCCTGAAGGCGACGTTGACAGGTGTGTATCGGAAGGTGTCGACGTACTCATGCGTGTCCGTCCTCCGGGAGGCAGCTTTGCCATAACAAGGACTATTAAGCACATGAAGGACAACTCGCTCGCGCTGCTACCCGCCGATAAAGATGGTGGTTTCGCGGTTATGCGCAAATCGTTGTATCAAGAGAAGGCGTCGGAGGCCATTGATTCTGTTTTTGAAGCCCACAATGAAATTTCGTTAGAAAAAGTGCGATCTACCGCAAAAAAGCTATGCAAGAGCTTTAATCTTGAAGGCCTGGCTAGGTTGATAGAGAAGACAAAAAAAAGTGGATCTAGATATATTTTTCACGGCGAAAACGCATAAAATTGACTGCCCTTTCCGAGTGATCATTTCGGAGAATGAAACCTGGCAAAAGTGCATTGCCTTGTTTCTACAAAAGTACTTGAAGTTGATCTCTCTTAACCATCCTTTTTTGGTGAAGTCGGATCAGGTGCTAGATTTTTTCACAGCCAACGAAAAAGCGAATCTTTTAGCATTTTCAATTGATGTCAAAGATCTTTATTACACCCTTCCTCAGGCCGACTATGGCGTGTGTGTCCGAAGATATCAACAGAGTAGATGCGGTTCAATTCCAAAATGCTGCCGGTGTATCAAGTGAACAGTTTTTGGAGCTCCTTTGCTTTTATCTTAACTCGACCTATGCGACGTGGAATGGGAACACTGTGAAACAAAAGAATGGAATATGCATAGGTTCCTGCATCGCCCCATACTTGAGCGATCTGTTTTTAGCAAAACGAACCCAGGTTCTTGAAGAGCGTGTGAAGCACACAGATGTTGTTGCTGTTTTTAGGTTTGCAGACGACTATCTGATAGTTGCTAATAATGAACGTAACAATTTTGACGCGGTAGTTTCAGAAACTCTAACCATGTTTACGACGGAGTTATCTCCCCTAGTGCTGACGCGTGAAGTAGCTAAGGACAACTTCATAAGATTTTTAGACCTCGGGCTGTATTTTTCGCCGGCAGGAGTGTGCTGGAGCTATGGACCGCGAGGAAATAAACCGGTCCTCCCGTTCACATCCACTCACTCAAAATTGGTAAAGCGAGCTGTGATAAATTCCTGTTTTCAAAATGCAATAATGAAGTCGTGTCACCACAAGCTTGATGCAAGCTTGTGGGCCCAGGCTAAACGTTTAACGGATTCTGGTTATCCCACGCGCCTGTTGACCGCCGTTGCCAAAAATGTGAGCAGGAAGGGAAGGGCAAACGCCGGGGAGCCGGCAGCCGCTACTAAGGCAACCAAGGTTGCTGTAGTACCCTACATGCATGCCATTTCACATAATTTGCGAAGGATAGCGAGGAAGGCCGGTACGGACGTGGTTTTTTCTGCTCCCGAACGATTACAAGGGATGTGCAGAAAGGTAAATGCTGAGAGTAGCGGGAAGCGGGATTGTGCGATCAAGCACCGGGAAAAATTTGTCATTTGCAGTCGAGGAGTTGTGTATTGTATCCAGGGCGGGGCAAAGATACTTTGAAATTGTATCGCAATACGATACAAGATACTCAGGCAAGAAGTATTTGAGATACAGATATAAGATACTGCAACACTGATTGTATTCGATACGATACATTCCGATTGTATTTTAAGATACTTCTATACATTCTCAAATTTGTTAATATATATCTATGTAACGCAGCATTAAATGCCTATGCACATAGATGTTCACTTGAATATTTATTAAATGCGACCAATTGTGTTTCATTTGAATGAAAACTCTGTTAGTATCTCAAAAGTTTTGTGCTTCTTGTTCAATGTATGTCTGTTTCATTCCAAAACAACTTATTGGCGCTGTTTTAGCTGCTTAATATGACAGCTCTTTATACATTTCGCTGATAGCGGTTCTTGCTTGTAGCTTTTGTAACTGATGGGAGCTAGTTGCTGCTCTGCTTGCTGACCAGCAAGCGGGTTGCGAAGTGACCATATGAACTTCCATAAGAAGCCTCCGCACGATGGTGCAAATACCGCTGTGGAGTTCTACCTTGCCGGTAAACATATTACGGTTTTCGCAATAACGGATCACCGGACAGGTGTACGTCACCAAGAACATGTGCAGCCCAGACGAATTGTACAGTTGCGCAAAGCGCTGCAGGACACTACCACTGTTCACGTTATTGACACTTATAGATCCGATTACCTGGCGATTAGCAACAGTAAAAGGATTCAGGGAAGCCTAAACAACGAAAACAAATATATCTAAGTACAATAGAAAAGCGGTTCCGTATAAAACGCAGCGAATAAGTATAGAAACACGATACAAGAGGCACCCCCAAGAGCTAATAATAATTGCTGCGTTTTACGGCGAAAAACCACGATATGATTATGAAAAAAGCTGTATGCAGGGTTCCGGAAATTTTGACCACCTGGGGTTCTAAAACCTACATATAAGCACACGAGCCTCTACCATTTTCCCTCCATCGAAAACCGGCTACCGCGACCTTCGGGCCAGCAGTCAAGCGCCATAAGCACTGGACCACCGCGGCGGGTAACCACTAATAGCTACGACAATTGAACCCAGTGCCCATGGAAAATGGCGTAAAACGACTCTTTGGGACGCTCATGAGGAAAACCGAGCATATGGTATAACAGTGTTTCTCGAATGTCTTTGCCAACGTATTTAACATGGCACCTAATAAATTACGTTATCATAATGCAAACTCAAATTTGCTAATTTACTTAGCAGTAAGCAGAATTATCGTTACTGTATGCTCCAGGCACGCCCGGATTATTATATATTTGTTCTCAACATCACCTTTACATTACAGTAAGTTCAAGTGGAATTTAACTATGTAAGCTAATATTCCACTTGAAGAATAACGGAAGCAGAAATGACGCAGACAATTAAAACTAGGAATAAAGCAGGGAGCTTACATTGGCATCACGTTAAAGGCATATTGCATTAAGCATACCGGCAGAAAAAAAAACAATATAGAGACATAGGTAATGTACGGGATGGAAAAGAAGGACAGCTAAGAAATAACTTCTGCTAACAATCAAATTATGGTTTTAAAAACTCTTTGAATAAAAGAAAAACAGACGTACGCCAAGATAGCATCTGTTAGGTGAATGCTTGTTCTGTTAAATTCAGCATCGGTACCGTTGGTGCCAGAGCTGCTAGACTCTTATTTGCATATAACTCAATCTCATTGCATGTATTGCAAACTTACATTCACGAGATCCTTACATTCACGAGATCCAACCCGCCATTCTTGCATTCTTCAGACTTAGTATCGAAGCACCACACAAGACGAACTTCGATAATGACTTTATAGCAGCATCAGCATGTGTGCGAAAGACGCCGCACGCATTGTAGTACGCGTCACAGGAGAGTGGCTTAAGTGCCGAGTGTCATGGCACTGACAAAACTAAAAAAATCACAGCATATCCACGGGGTGAATGATGATGAGTGGGGCGAAGCTCCAGAAGAAATCATCGGTAAACCGTGAAAATCTTCCGTAAAATTCGCCCAGTACATCATATAAAGAGTGTGAAACACCGTGCACATATTAAACATCAAACTTTCATTGTACTGTTGGTTTACGTGGTCCCTTCAATATCACCACTTTGTGATCGGTGAAATGCAGAGAATGTGTCTGCTCCCGAGCGAAAGAGAAAGCGCGCCAAGAGCGAGGGCCTTGTCTGCCTCCATCCGGCGACTCCGCGCGAAAGAGAAAGCGCGCCAAGAGCGAGCGCGTTTTACGATCGCAGGCATCCAATGACACGCGCTATTCGCATTTTACAAGCGCCATCTGTCATCGTTAAACAGCAACTCTGGATGGATGGATGCTATGAGCGTCCCCTTTATAACGGGGCGGTGACATGTCTGCCACCAGGCTCGAAGGAGAAAAAAAAAGAAAGAAAAAACTTCCTTGTTTCATGTTGTCTTAATGCCTTACCTACATTGATTAAATCTATGTTATTCTACCAAAAATATAAATTCACGGTCCATCTCTCTGCCTCTTAAGGCAGAATGACCTTTTTTTCCCCCAACTGTTTATTTTTGTACTTTATCTCTACTTTTCTGCCACCAATACTCTAACCATCTCTTACTTATTTCTATCGCGGACGTGTTCAGCTTTCCATTGTTGCCCCTAAAACCCAAGGCTTCATGTAGACTCGTGCCCACACGTATACCTGGGTGAATATCGCCACATTCAATCAGTACATGTTCCATCGTTTCCTTAGTTCCCCCGCAGCATGTACATTGTTCTTCTTCGTTACTGAATCTCGCTTTATAACTACGCGTTCTAAGGCAGCCCGACCTTGCTTCAAACAGTAAAGAGCTTCCCCTTGAATTATCATAAAACCTTTCCTTCCTTATTTCGTTTTTTCCTTTTCGGTAGTTACTCAGAGCCGGCTTCTTTTCCATCGCTGCCATCCAATAAGTCCTCTCCGCCTCTCTGACCTTCCGCTTAATGCTCCTTGTTGCCATATCGCCCGCACTGCCAGCCGTATATTTACTGGTGAGCCTCCTAGTTCTTTTTCTCCACTGCGTGTCAACGCTTTTTCTATACAAATACCTGAAAACCTTCTCAGGCCATCTAATCTTCTTCATTTTCCTCAGCCTCTCTTCGAATCTCATTTTGCTCTGCGCTTCCCTCACTCCAAGGCCTGTCCATCCCATATCACTTTTTACCGTCTCATTTGTCGTCTTCCCGTGAGCGCCCAACGCGAGGCGGCCCACCGTCCTTT
Organism: Rhipicephalus sanguineus; assembly: GCF_013339695.2. Taxonomy (NCBI): domain Eukaryota; kingdom Metazoa; phylum Arthropoda; class Arachnida; order Ixodida; family Ixodidae; genus Rhipicephalus; species Rhipicephalus sanguineus. The sequence goes on along the minus strand of NC_051186.1, from coordinate 122,942,854 downwards.
GATTTACATCCATTCCTGATTGCACCTCTGACTTCATGCACACCACTGAGTTCCCAAATGTAAGCCCGGGGACCATCACCCCCTTCCACAGCCCTCGAAGCACCTCGTACCTATTGTATCCCCATAAAGCTCTGTGCTTCATAATTGCAGCATTCCTCTTTCCTTTGCTACCGATGCTTTCTCTTGCACCTCCATATATCTATCCCCCTCATTTACCCATACTCCGAGGTACTTGTACTCGCTTACCCTCGGTATTTTTTGGCCCTGTATTAAGACCGTATGGTTTCCGTGATCATTGAATACCATCAATCCACATTTTGTTGCACTAAATCCTAGTCCCAGAGCCTCACACTCCCTTCCGCATATATCTGCCAGTTGCTGTATATCATATTGACTGTCCGCAAATAAGACAATATCATCAGCATAAAATAGACCTGGAAGCTTCTACTCAACCATCGCTCCGACCTGTTTGTGTGACAAATTAAATCCAATGTTGCTACCTTCTAGCGCTTTTTCCATCCTCGCCATGTACAGCATGAATAACAGCGGGGACAAAGGACATCCCTGTCTCAGCCCCTTGCTAATTTCAACGCTGTCCTTGCTACTTATTCCTTCCCATTCTATATAAACTGTATTTTCTCGGTATATTTCCCTCAAAAGCTGTACACAGTCGTCACCTATGCCCACTTCCTTCAATATATCCCACAAAATTTCCTGATTAATGTTGTCATACGCCCCGGTGATATCTAGATAAGCTACGTATAAGGGCCTGTTTTCTATTTTAGATATTTCTATACACTGGGTAAGAACAAACAGATTATCGTCTAACCGCCTGTCGATTCGAAATCCATTCTGAAGTTCTCCCAAAATATCATTTTGTTCTACCCATGCTTCTATTTTTAATTTTACTGCCTGCATCGCCAACCTGTATAGCACCGATGTAATGGTTAGCGGTCTGTACGAGCGAATGTTATCCTTTTCTCCCCTGCCTTTATAGATTAAGTTAATTCTACTTTTTTCGCCAACTGTCTGGTATTTCCCTCTCCTGTAAGCACTTTTCTACGGCTTTCAGCAGTGCTTCTTTAGTGTTATCTCCCAGTTCGTTAATGAGGCTGACGGGAACCCCATCTAAGCCCGGAGTAGTGCGCTTAGGAATTTTTCCTTCGGCCTTCTTCCAATTGAAATTCTCTAATACTATATCTTCGTCGGTTGCACTCCTTTGCGTACTTTTACTCACCGGGGGAATCCCCTGGGGGACCTTTTTAAACGAATCGGCTGTTATCTTTCGGATGTAACCTAGCGCTTCATATCCTTCCAATTTATTTCCTCCTTCATCTACCATATGTTTCATTCTAAAAAGACAGGGCGTGCAAACAAGGACACAAGAAAGAAGTCAGGACACCACAAACGCCGACTAACAACTGAAGAGACGCACAACGGCTGAAAAGGAAAGAAGGCACGAAAACTTATCTGCGCATGCCCATGCAATAGGCGAACCTATCAATCCGGCACGCGTGGCGGTCAGTTCCTCTCAGAGAAGAACCCCGGCTGTTGTAAAGCTTTTAGTATGGATATTGAAGACCTGTATTATTCTTTGCCACATGAGGAGTTGTTAAATTGTGTTAACGAATGTATTAACGAACAAGCGCACCAGACGGTTTTCACCGATAAATGTGGTGTTTCTACCGGGGCATTTCTAGAAATCCTTTCCATGTATTTAAAGTCGAGGCTTGTAGGTTGGAAGGAAGGCGTTTATGTGCAGAAATCAGGGATATGTATTGGTTCTAAGGTTGCTCCGGTCCTTAGTGATTTATACCTTAGCAAGATTGACAATCTTTTGGAAGGCGCCTTAGGTAATTCGGTTATTAAGGTTTTTCGTTATGTGGACGATTACTTGATCTTTTGTAGTGGTGAGGACTTTGAAAAGGTGGTAACTTCCGTGAGCGAAAAATTTGAAATTAATGGAGGTGGGCTGAGCTTTACTAAAGAGGTGCCTCAGAATAATGGAATACAATTTCTAGACATTTCCTTAACGTTCCAGAAGAACCACGTGTGCTGGCAGTATTCTCCTAGATCTTCGAAACCGCTGTTAAATTTTTCGTCGAAGCACTCGAAGGTTGTAAAAAACGGTATTGCCATGTCTTGCCTTAAATCAGCCCTCACCAAGTCGTGTGAGCACAAAATGAGTGATAGCTTTAACGCACAGGTTACACGTCTTTTAGATGTAGGGTATCCTCGTGATGCAGTGCCCAGGGTCGCTGAACGTTTAAAGAAGTCTATTGTGTTAAGTCCGAGCATGGTTGCAGAAAGCGATAGGAAGAAACGTGTCGTAGGTATACCGTACATTCATTGCGTGTCTCACAGGCTAAAGAAAGTAGGAAGTAGATACGGCGTTAATGTTGTTTTCACGGCTGCCAATAAGCTAGGTAAGATTTGTGCCGCTGTGCAGAGGAAGAATGAGCGAGTAAAAGATAAGAAGCGGACCGATATTTGTTTCGTAAAACACACCAACAAATTCACTGATTGCCGTACGAGTGTGGTGTATAAGGTCCCTTTCAGCTGCGGTCGCTTCTACGTAGGACAAACGGGCCGATGCATTAACCAGAGATTATTGGAACATAAGAGATCGCTAACAGGAGGCTCACCTTCTAATCTATCTTTACATTGTCGAGATTGCAAGTGCACGCCAAAATTCGATGAATGCGCAGTGTTGTACCGTCATAGAAATGAAGAAACGCGCCTAATGATTGAAGCATGGCATATCGAGAATAGTGGTAGCGCATGCGTGAGCCAACCGTCGATTAACTTGCATAAAGATGAAATCAAATGCCTTAACAGTTATCTTCAACGTAGACCGCCACGCGTGCCGGATTGATAGGTTCGCCTATTGCATGGGCATGCGCAGATAAGTTTTCGTGCCTTCTTTCCTTTTCAGCCGTTGTGCGTCTCTTCAGTTGTTAGTCGGCGTTTGTGGTGTCCTGACTTCTTTCTTGTGTCCTTGTTTGCACGCCCTGTCTTTTTAGAATGAATACTTACCAACTAGCTCAGCTCTCTGTTATTCTACCATATGTTGTTGCATTGTGACAGACTTCCTACCCAGCGCTTTTAGGTGGCTCCAAAATATCCTAGGCGCGGCCGTCTTCTTTTCGCGAATCTCTGTCATCCAGCGTTCACTTTCACCTTTAATTTTTGCCTCGACTAATTTCTGCGCAATGGATTTTTGCTCTAAATATACTTCCCATATTTGGTTGACTTCGTCCTGTGGCCGCTTCTTCTTTTTTGCCTGTCTGTGCTCCCGTGATGCCTGACGTCGCATCTCGATCGCTTCCTGGATTTCTTTGTTCCACCAACTTTTTGGCTTTTTCTTTCCTTTCCAAGAAATAGTTTTCTTCTCTATTTCCATTTCTTTCGTGATTACATGTAGCAGCTCACTATACTTCCAGTCTTTGCCTGGTGGTTCGTCTACTTTTTCCTCGACTCTTGCGGCTATATTTGTTATTTGTTTGTCATTTAGATACGAGCTGCCAAACTTTGATTCTATGTTCTTATTTTCAGTTTTATATCCCATTTGTAATATTATGCGTTTATGATCACTACCCAAGCTGTTAATGCCTTCTTCGTCTATTCCCATCTCTCTAAGTTTGTCATATATTCCTTCTGTCATGAGAGAGTAATCAATGCTCGATTGCCTGTTTCCGACTTCCCACGTGATCTGCCCCTCACACTTAGGCCCCACGTTAACTATCTCAGGATTATGTTGCTCGCAGAGATCTAGCAATAACTTGCCATTGGTGTCTGAATATCCGTCAAGGTCATGTATGTGAGCGTTCATGTCCCCTAGAAGGATTATTTCGGCATCATGACCAAATTCTTTAATATCGGTGCTTATGCATTTCACTATCTCCCGATTCTTTTCTCTGCAGTTATTCCCTGTAAACAAGTAAGCTACACCTAGCCACGTTTTCTTTCCACCTACTGTGCCCGAAACCCATATGTGCTCTGAACACGTTTGTTTCACTCTCTCCCATTTTGTTCTGCTATGAATTAGCATTCCAACCCCCCCACCTCTCCTTTGTGATGTGATCCTGTTACATCCTTCCCAAACATAATTTTCAATATGTGGTGACTCTTCCAAGTCTCTAAGGTGTGTTTCTGTAACCGCATAAACACCTATCTGTTCCTTGTTTAACTGTCCTTCAATCTCTAACCATTTTACATTTTTTCTGCCACCCTGCATGTTAATGTAACTAATTGCAACACGCGCCTTTTCCCTTCTTTTACCTTTTCTCTGTTTTTTCGCTATACTACCTGTCAAAGAGTCCCCCTGGTTGTTTTCCTCATTACAAGCTACCCTGGGCACCGAAGGGCCCGCGTGCCCCCCAAAAAAGCTACTGCGCGTCCTGCAAGACGCCAACCCACCTCATGGCCAAGCCTCCTATCGAAGTGTATTCCGTCTCTTCGAAAACCACCCCACCTGTGCACCTGTCTGTTTATTTCCACTACCTCGATGCCTTTCTCTCTACTCATCTGCCATATCTCTTTGTTTGCGTCGACAACCGCTCTTTGCAGGTTGCCGTCACGCACTGGTACCTCCGGTATTGTGCATACCACTATATGCACCTGAGGGGAAATGGCGCGCATGTCATCGACCCCTTTCGCCAATGTGGTCGCTAGTTCGGCTGATTCTTTACTCAAGACGTCGTTTAGACCTCCCGCGATTACCACGAGGTTACGTCCATTAGACTTAGTTGCGAGTTTTGCGCTAGCTTGTCTCATCACTGATCCCAGCCTATGTCCCGGGAACTTCCCTATTAAAACTCGTTTGTCGCCTCTCACCCTTTCCTTGACTGCTTCTGCGCATGTAGCTAAATTCGAGTCCCCGGCGATTATCACGTGATCCGACTTTTCTGCTGGACTGTCCCGCACCTGGCCACTGCCCCGGTTACTAGCGCGTGCTACTGCTGTTGTTTTGTCCCCTCCCGTTCCCAAGACTACTTCGCGGAAGGTGGGTCCTGTGACCCTTGCACCTGTCTTTTCCAAACCTGTTTCCCCCTTCGCGCCTACCACTGTGGGGGTCGATGCCCCATTTTTCCCGCTGTCGCTTGCTTCCTTGTTCACCATGGCTACCTTTGCTGGCATGGCTACCTTTGCTAATCCCTCCTCGGCTGACTTAAGCCTTTCCGCCATAGCCATCGTTTTTTTCCGCTCTGTCGCTACCGCTTTCTCCAGCTCGGAGATTTTTACCATGAGCTCATTCTGGGCGGCCATCATTATTTCCAATTTCGCCTCTAACTCTCATTGCTTACACTTGGCGTCAGCTCTCTCTGTCGTCTCATCCTCACAAACCTCTATTTTCCGCCCCATGCCGCATCCTGAACACTTTACGGTCTTTTTGACCATGGCTATAGATCGTTCACACGGCGGATTAGATACACTTAAAGCCAAATAGTATCACAAAACTCCGCAAGTATGTTTCACTTCAAAGCACCTGTGCACCTTTCAGCCACGTGGTGGCCGAACAAACAAATATTAAAAAAAAAACACCCGAAGCGACTGTCACACCACTTTGTACCAACAGTGCAAAGTTGTAAACTCTATTAAGCTGCAATCTAGTGGCTTAATTAAAAAAACAAGCTCGAATCATGCAAAGAAAACAGTTATCTGACGCTGTCATTCCGGAGCCCACGAAAAACACGTCCGTCCTCTAGCAGCACCAGTCCCGACCCCTCTAAGAAATACATGAAGCGCCATGTAGTGAGCAATTCATTAAACAAGAGCTCCAAGGAATACATGAAACGCCATCTAGTGAGTAATTTATTAAACTAGAGCTGGCTACGTACATACTACTACTACAGAGGAGGGAACGACCCACACCCTAAGGAGCTTCGCCCCTAAAAAACGATTAAACAAAAACTCGGCTGGGCGCAGATGTTCGCGCGCTTGTCTGTCGAGACGACGGGAGCGCCACCTCGTAACTCTACTCAACCAATACATAACTTGCAACTACGTCACACCGCGGAACTCTGGGATACGATTTCGCGACATGCCCCGCCATTACCGAGCACATGGCAGCAGACGACACCGACTGAAGCTGTGCGGCTTTCGCATTTCCCGTCAACGTTGCACATCGCAACGGCGATTTGTGCGATATTCGGCTGCTGCACGAGAAGGGTAAATCAATAAAAAAAAAAAGACCAGACGCGGGGACGTACTGTTTGCCAAACGTGATCACAAACCCGGCGACCTCACGAAAGAGCTGTCCGAGAAGCTGAGCACATGGCTTATGCGCGCGTAAACAGGAAAGGACCTCAGACGTTGCACAACGTTTGTGCGTGTGGGTGTCACTTCATAACAGGCAAGTTAAGCTTCCGAATCTCCTCACTTTTCGCCGAGGTCAATTTTTGTCTAAACGTGAAGCACCGATCGAATTGAACACAGCGATCGCGCCTTGGTTTTCGGGAGGCCCTCTTAGCTCTTCGGTGAAACGAACCCCGACTTGGCGCCAAACATGTTATTGGGCCATGGTTTTATGCAGCAATCAGCGACGAAATCTGTGCAGTTTGAGCGCCGCAAAATGCAGGCGCCGAAGAGCGCCGCTCTAGGTGATTCGTGCGAAGTTGTTTCAACCGTTACGTGTAGCATCACTGACGACACTGCAGACTGCATAATGTCCCGAACGATTCTCGTTCGACATAAGCGCAAGGCAAACAATGAAAACACGCGCACTACGCTGAATGATCCGCGCACGAACGTAAACACAGGGCGTTCACTCAGACATATGTGCTCGGTGATGACGGACGGACGACAGGAACTGATGTCACTTGCAAGTTATGTATATATAGGGACACTCGGAGCTTATCGCCTATCATCGATGGAAAACTCTTGCGGAAAGATAAAATAATGTCACTGCCTTTAGTTTTATTCCGGTGACTTAGTGGCAGCAGTATCAGCTTGAGAAGCTCGAGCTCAGCCAACGTTTATTGCCTAGCACGGTGGTGGTGCGATCGCAGTATCTTGTATCTTAAGATACACGATTCATTCTTCAATGTATCGGTGTGGGCAAATGTGGGCGCAGGCTATAGCCAGACGTGCACAGAGATCACCCAAGGACAAAAAGACACCACTTTATGTACAATTCGACACGCACGGGACTACACTACATAAACACATATTTATGCGCGTTCGCGGCCTTATGCGGGTTAGCTTAAAGTTTGTCCACTCACACCGCGATGAGGTCCGCTTTGGTGCGTCGATCGGTGTGGTCGACCCGGCCGCTCTCAGTCAGGGTGAAGAGGCGGGGCGCGTCGTGCTCCCCTGAGTCAGAACCGGGGCGTAGCCCGGCCTAGCAGGTAAATGCCAGGAAGCATCCTGGCACGGCAGTCGTCGCCTGGAATCACGCCTGGAGTGACGGCGGGAACTGCGTCATGAAGAGCGCCAAGAACGGAACCAGGGCAACTCCTTGGACAGCGCCTCGTCAGGAACAGCAGCAGTCAGCCGCCAGGGACTCCGCTGGGGACAGGATCCGGGGACAGGTGGGGCGAAGCCCAGGCTGGAAGAACCCCGTGATTGTGGGAGCCGGGGCGAGGCCCGGACCAGCAGGGCAGGACCGTGATGTCGGGCGTGGCCCGATGTCCGATCGCCGATCAAGCTCTGTCGCTCGCCGAGCTGTCCCCGTCGCTCGAGAGATTCCCTCGAGCCCGCGCACGAACACGAGCATAGTCGCGCTTCTTCGTTCCTCCACTATCACCATCACGGCGACTCCCGCGCACTTCAAATCTAGAATCGGCCCCGCACACCGATCACAAATCGAGAATCGGCCCCGCACACCGACCACAAATATACGTCAATGCCGACATACACTTCCTAAGTCAATGTTTTACCACAATCGGAAATACAGATACAGATACTTGTTTTGCGAGACGTATCGCGATACAGATACAAGATACCCAAAAAGTATCTAAGATAGTATCGAAGATATATGTATCTTCGATACTGCCCAGCACTGATTGTATTCCTTTGACATGTGAACGCGTATACATAGACCAGACTGGAAGGTGTGCGAACCAAAGACTTAGGGAGCACCAGTACAATGTAGAAAAAGTTGTATCTGGTCATTTAGGAATTCACTGTCAGAGGTGTGGTTGCGCCCCAATGTTTCCAAATACCCGTATTCTCGGTAGGGCCCGCGGCAGAACCACCCGAGAAATAATTGAAGCCTACGAAATCGACAAAAATAAAGAAAAATGTGTGTGTGCCTTCTTTGGCTCTGTCAGCTAAAGAAAAGATGTATCTGGAATCTTCGCTTTGAACGTTGGCGGGTGCAGATTGTTGTGATTAGTGATGACACGTGCAGGCTTTGTGCTGTACCTTTACATGTTTTTCTCTCGGTTTTATCGATTCACTGTTATTGTATATAAGGCATGTGTGATCGCAAATAAAACCATTAGTTGCAAGTTAGCGCTGTGTCTATGCGTCCCTCTTCTCTGTCCTTGTCGTGGTGCGCTACGTCGTACGAATTATGAATCCTAACCAACTAGCCCGGCAACGTGCCTTAGCAAATCCCATCATTAAGTACAGACAGTTCATGAGCCGACACAAATGATGCCAGTCTCCGGCCCGTGGCATTGACTTTTGAACTTCCCCAGATTGGGTGGTGGGCGTTGAAGTCCCCTGTAATTATCCACGGATCCGGGATGTTCGCAAGTATGTCATCCAGTCTTTTTCGATCAAAACGGGCTGAGGGAGATAAGTAGGCACCTACTAGTGTGAAGGTGAGGGTTTTCTGCTTCACAGTCAGGCAAACATATTGGTTCTCATCATGAGGCAACACATGTTGAATGATGTATGTAAGCTCCCGACGAATATACACAATGAGCTTGCTGCTTTCGTTGCGGGTTTGGGATGGGATTGATTCGTAGGTGGATAGCCTGATCGGGTTTGATAATTTCGGTTCACATATTACGATGATTGGGAAAGGGTTAGAAAACACGTACTGACGAAAATGAGAAATCCGTGATCCAAGTCCTCTTGCGTACCACTGGATGACTGATGCTTCTCTGACCTCTTTGCGGAACGATTGCTGATCTCCTGCCATGGCTCTACGCAAGGGAGGCGAGGACTGGGCTCAGTGCGTCCAACATCTGTAGCCCGCTTTGAGCGGTTGGAGTTCCCAGGCTTCTTAGTAGGTCTGTCATGACAGCAACGAGGGATCGCAGCATCGAGATCATCTGTCTATCGACGCTTGACACATCCTAAACTGGAGTAGACTCGGTGGAAGGTGTGGGGCGGGGAGGCCTCGGAGGACGCTTCTTCGCAGGCTAAGAACTCCTAAGACTTACCAAAACAACAAAGATGCGACACGCAATCATTTAAAGGCTATCTACAACCTTACACACCAAGAATGTGTAATTCATGGATTTTCTCGTGAACAAGGGACGCTCTTGTACCGCATAAGAACCGGCTCCGAATACACCCCGGCTTGGTCATTCAAGACTGGCCGATACGCTTCCCAGTTTTGTGCCTTCTGCGGTGACATCGGATATATTAACGCGATAGCGTTAAAGAGCTCGCATTGCAGAAATTCCGCCGTCGGCGCCGTTGGTTGTGAGCGAAAAATCATCATCTTGTCCGTGACCGAAAAATCGAAAAAGCTGCAAATAAAATAAATAATAAAAATGTTGGGTCCGAGTGAGAATCGAACCCAGGCCGTCTGCGTGGCAAGCAGGCGTTCTACCACACAGCCACGCCTCTGCTTGGAGTTGCACTGAAAGTAACTTTCATGCTTCCCAAAAATATGCGTCCTGTACACAGGTGTCACAGTACGAGATGTAATATCGCAGTAATATTGCGTGGTACAAGCGTATATTGCCATAGGTAGTCACACCATGTCAATATCATAACGACTTGGTGGTTTAAAGACAGCCACCCATTACAAAAGGCACACACATTACTGCGCGTATTCCCTTATGACCATCGCAACTTCGAAAAAGTTTCTCGCGCATAATTGCTTCTGGTTTAAAGCATGCTACCCATTACATAAGGCACACCCTAGTGCGCGCATTCTGTTAAACACTCGAAGTGTTCGAAGTGCGCACTAGGGGCAGGAAATCGCTATCGCGTTCAACTCTTAAAGGCGAAGCTTAAGAGTACCCCAATTTTTTTGAACATTTTATTTGCCTTTGTCACAGTTTGATATGGATAGGCAGCGATGGTCCGCACCTTGCAAAAAGGTTGTCATAGGCACCGGACAGTTGAAGGCGTCATTTTTCCTAAAGGGCCCGCGGCAACGTGGAGGAACGTGCAACGAATTTGGCTGGTCTTCCTGCGAGACACTGGGCTATCCAACACGTGGTGACAGACACTTCCAATTCAGGAGATGCTCAGGCGGAACAATTGCCGGCCATGCAGCCAGGCTAACCCCGCCTGTTGGAGCATCACAACCACTATCACCACCACCACCACCAAAATATATTTAGTGGTCGTCAGAGTGCGACGACGCTTTCGCAAAGCTCCGTCGTTTGTTGACGTCTCCTCCCATACTACGCCCCTACGACCCATTACTGACTACGAACGCTTTGCTACAATTGTTTCGCTTTCAACTAACCCACTAGACAAGCTTGTACGTGCCGTAGTAAAAGTGTGAACGATGAGTATGTACAGTCCCGTGAAGTTGCTCTTCATCTTTCCCCTCCCCCGGTGTAGACTAGCAGGCTAGAGCATACTGCCGCTCAGGCCCACCTCTCTGCCTTTCCATAGATAAACCTATCTCTTTCGCTGCCTTCGAACGGTGTTAAGCTAGCTGATGGTGCTTAATTTCGACACGGAACAACCGTTGATACATTACGCTTCTGTGAACACGTTCTGAATGCCTACGTAACTTCATTGGCAACCTCCGCGCCACTTGGATATACCAACCCACCATCCGGGCATCTAACCATCATCTCCTATAGTCGGTTACAACCTAAGAATAATGCAAGCTCCGCCCACAGCCATCGCTGTCCCACCCAGAGAAAGCTTGCATAGATGTGCCATCCAATCTAGGCTCCCCTCGATCTCAGTTCCTCAAGACTCAAATGAAGTTCTTGTGATGTCATGGGCACCCCTCACATTATGTGATGCCTCCAGAATTTTTACAGCGAAAGCTGTTATGAGATCACAACAAGGGCCGTTTTTGGCGCCGTAGTTGTCTGCCGCCGCCGCCGGTGTCCGTAACCACTATCGCTCGAAATAAGACAAAAAAACGAATTTCCAGGATGGAACGAGGTTTGAACATGGGCCCTCTGCGTGGGAGCCCAGTATCCTACCTCAAAGCCATGCCTGTGCCTGAAACTTCTTTGCAGAAAGACCCTATACAGGCTTCATGTCGGGAAGGAAACATTAACATATGTTGTGTAGCATGGTAGAAGAGTAAAATAACAACCAAGTGTCAGACAACGCGAATTCTGTAACCAGGCGTCACACAATGCGAATTGCGCAACGAGTGAGCTGTTGAATGCTTCCAACCCATTACAAAGGGCTCTGCCATAATTCTTCATCGTCATTAGCCACACTATCAACAAAGTGCACATAATGCCTTACAGGTGTTTAGCAGGTACCACGGTTCTGCGCAGATTGACGAAAAATTGCCTAATGGCTGCTTTCTTACTTCACAAAAATTATGATTTATAGCGTAGTGAATTTCTCGCAAGTGCACTTCTATTGGTTGCCCAGGAAGCCAAGCCCATAAGGCTCCCATGGTCCATTTGCTCAGGGTCTCAATAAGGTTAATTCCCCCTATCTCTTTCTCACGTTAGCGTATGTTATAAAGCATGGTGGGAGAGTGAAATAACAACCGGGCGTCACACAATGCGAAATACGCGACTAGTGGGACGTTTAAAGCTTCCAACCCATTACAAAAGTCTCAGTCATAATTCTTCATCGTCATCAGCCGTCACATCAAGAAACTGCACACACTGCCTTACAGATGGTACCTCGCTTCTACGCAGAATGACGAGTAATGTGGTGGGTGCTTCCCAACTTCAGAAAAATTATGATTTGTGGCGTAGTGGGTACGTTGCTAGTGTAGTTGTACTAGTAGCCACAAGAGAGTTTATAACGGGCTCTAACGGGCTCGAGCTTTCGCTGTGACTGTGCTGCGCTTTCCGCGCAGGCCTGGCGTTTTTTAGATGTGAAGCATCTTATGGCGGAGCTCAAACGGTGTGCGGCGTGACCACCCTTACTGCGCGTGCGCAAGCCCTCTCCACACACCTCCTCTCCCTTCCCACTCCCCGCTCCCCCTCTCCCATTACCCTCTCCCTCCCACTTTCCCCTCTCCTTTCTCTCTCCCCTCTCCCATTTTCCTCTCCCCCTCTCCTCGTTTAGATAAAAGGCTCGCGTTAGGTTGTACACATGCTCAGTCACTGCGCCGGTGTCACGAGTTCCAACGTCAACGTCGGCGCCAGTTGCAGTAATGCTTTAAGGCCTGCCGAGATCGCGGAGCAGCGAGTGGAGCAGCGGAAGGCTCGACGTGCCGAAGCGCAACGTAAACGTCGGCAAGCGGACCCCTAGCTCCGGGCTAGGGAAGCCCAGCTCAAACGGCAACGTCGGCGGGAAACTGCTACGGATGAAACGCGGGCTCGACATGCCGAAACGGAACGGCAGCGTCGGCAAGCAAACCGCGCCGTCAAAGCCAAGAGTCAGCGTCGAACCAACGCGTCGGCTGCGGACAGACAACGCGAGTCCAACGCCCGTGCAGAACGCCTCGCTAGACAACTTCAACACCCGGGCTTCGACGGTGCCGACGGCCGGTTCCAGCGCCAGTTCCTCGGCCGGAGCTTCGGGCACAGCTGCTACGTGTGCGAACGACTTTGGTTCGATAACAATCTGGCCGAGGTCGGTAGCATGCGCAACGAACGCCAACGGAACGCGATTGTGCAAGTGCTCCGGCTTTATCGCCTCATGGTCCCCTTTAGCGGGAGATGGTGTAATTTTTTACAGCGAAAGCTGTTATGAGATCACAACAAGGGCCGTTTTTTGCGCCGTCGTTGTCCGCCGCCGGTGTCCGTAACAACTATCGCTCGAAATAAAAAAAAAGGAAATAAGAAAAAATTTCTAGGATGGAACGTGGTTCGAACCTGGGCCCTCCGCGTGGGAGCCCAGTATCCTACCTCAGAGCCATGCCGGTACTTGAAGCTGATCCGCAAGAACACCCTATACAGGCTTCATGTCGGGAAGGAACCACATTAACATGTGTAATGTAGCGTGGTAGAAGAGTAAAATAACAACCAATCGTCACACAACGCGAATAGACCGATCTCACCGCGAGTTTCACTACACCACCGCTGCCGCAGTGCATGCCGGTACTTGTAGTACTCGGTACGTTCAGCTCTTCAGCTGCCTACAGCTGGTGCATTGGCGAGCTGCATTAACGAGCTTTAGCGGCCTTATTTGGAGGAATTGCGATGGTTGGGTTGACGTGCTGTGTACTGGAATGCTACAACATGAGCCTAAAGCAAAATGACTCGGACTTTGCGTGTTCTCAAAGGATTTCAAGCTCCGACAGGAATGTGTGCGACAGTCAACGAAGTCGGACAGAGAGGCAACTACCGCGCACTTTCTTGTCCAACGTGTTTGTGAACTCCCTGTGCATGATGCATCGTGGTTTAGCAGTGCCCTATTGCGTCATAACAACCTTGCTGCGCGAACGATGGACCGATCAGCGACAGCAAAAGTTCATATAACGCGAGCTGGATCCCCTTGCCGGGCCGATCACCGCCAGCGGCGACAGGTTGGATACAACGTCCTTTCCCGGCTCAACAGATATCGCTTTAATATATAGGAAGACCTAAACCGACCTCTCACCAAATGCGATGACGACTGTCAAGCGTCTAGCATGAACGAGACCTGTGATACAAACCAAGATAATAACTGCATGCTGTGTACAGCTCGCGCCGTGGAGCGCACGGCGAAAACTCGGCCGTGCCGGTATCGCAGCCAACTCCGCCGCCGGGATTTCCCTGTTCCTTTCAATATGCGATATTATTGTGAACGCATCGTAAAGCGGGCAACAGCGGTAGCAAAGCTGGACTTCTTTATGAGCGTAGGCTATTAACCGTACACTGCCGTTTCGAAGCGGTAGGCCTAGCGACGATACCGGCGCCGAGCCACCGGCTGAGGCCGCTGCCGCCAGCCGGAGCGAGCTACTGCTTATCCGCCGCATTGCGCGTGCCGCCAAAATCTCTTACTGACTCATCCATCCCTTGTACAGCAGGAAATATTATGCCATTATTCACGAGATTTTCGTGATGTTAACCTCTGCCAAACGGCATGAGCGGCCAGTCACTGTTCAGCGGGCGCGCCTCTAACCTGCTTCACGGCGACCGTTTTATCTTCATTCACGTTTAACTTATTACTGTGATCGAAGTCCTGCATTGACAACACCGCCTACATGGAAAGTGTCGTTTCGACAGAAAAAAGCGCAATAAGCTTCTTTTTTTTGGTCCCCTTCGGCTTTTTTTTTTTTCTCCTGTTGTCGTATAGCGGAGAGCTCTGCGCAGTTTGGGCAAGTTATTTTCCGCACACTGTAGCTTGTGTCGCTTGCGTGCTTGCGTTCACTGGAGAACATATTTGCTCTTATGACGACAGGAACGTGATTTCTCTTTTTTTATTACTAATATTTATTCAGCAAAACGAGGCAAGCTCATCAACCCGACGAGACCACCTCGTCACACGTAAGCACTATCAACTGTTCTTTTTTTCTTTTAGCGCTAGGATGCCGTTAACCTGAAATAAAATAACATACGTTGGAGGTGCGGACACAGTTTTCCACCGCATTCATTCGTCTTGCGTGTCGAGGATTGGTGCAAAACGCCAATATACCTGAAACACGCAGCAAGCAGCCGCACCAGCAGCGCTCCGAGAACTACAACTAAGATGGCGACAGTGCCACTGTCGGAAACTCGCGCATGCGCAGATGGTCTGGTGGGATCGGTCTATTTCCGGAGCCCTCCACTACGGCGTCCCTCATAATCATATCGAGGTTTTGGGACGCTAAACCACTTGAAAGTTTTGGGTCGTTAAACATAATTGAATTAAAAGCTTGCGCAAAAAAAAAGGACACGTCACATAGATCATCTGCAAAATGTAAAGAAAAAGGGAAAAAAACTTATTTGTATTGCGTGCACGCGTGATCCTCGACCGGATGAGATTAAGATTATCGGTGGTTTGAATAAACAGTGTGAGTGAGCCTGCACTTGTCCTCGTATCCTTCTATGTGAACGTGTCGTTTTTTTCGCGCAACCATTTAATTTCAAGGGTGTCCATTTACTAGCGCCAAACTTTCGCGATCGCACTTCTAGCGCTTCTAGCCACCATATTGAAAGTACGCCAGGCGTTCAAAAAAAGAAAAAACGCTCAAAGTCACGAGGCGCGCGTGACGTACCTTCTTCGCCCGCGCCATCCCTCCCTGCTTAGCTTCCAGCGCTTTCGTCGGTTACGAGAGAAGAGAGAGAGCAATCACAGCGTGCGACAAATCTTTGTAAATCCGCTCGCAATGGACGGATTCTAAACATTTTTGCGGCGGTCGATTCGTGAGGAAGTAAGCTCTTTTAGTAAAGCTATTCCATGGCTACTTGGAAAAGTGTTGCAGGGCCCCTTTAAGAGAGACATGGCATATAAATTGGGTCAGTATGCCGAATATAACAAGACTCGTTCATACGTGCAGTTCGTTCTCGGCAGGACGGTTACGGTAATACATTTTCTCATTCACAATTGGTTGGAACCTTTTTATGAAGCTACTTGAACTCACGGAATTATTTGAGTACGGGCCCAGTACCTAAAATTGTATCAGCTCTTTGCAATGCTATTTGCAGCAAAATTATTCGTGAGGTAAAATTCTAGAGAACCCTGATGCCGGACATATTATCGAAGCAACCGGTCAATGGCGATAAAAACGCTCGAAAGCTCGAAAGCTCGAAAGATCTGAAAACGAAATTTATGCCAATCCTTAGTATTCTGCTCATATTGAAGCGGTGGTAACTGGCTAATCTCATTGTTCTTACGAACTTGAAGTTTCTTGAGCTCCGCTGAGGGTCTGTATTCTCAAACAAGTTTACACTAGAATTGTTCGTGAGAGAAAATTTCAGCCAATCCTGATGGTGTGCATATTGTTGCCGATGGCGCTTGAAGAATGGCAAAATTCACCTTTGTGAATTCGGCCCTGAAACCAAATTCACAAGACGTCGTTAGTAAAGGTTTTTATTTTTTTTTTGTTTCTTCATTGCTAACTGCGTTCGCCAATCTGACGGCCAGCTCCCGAACTGGGTGCAATTTTCTCTTACTAACCATGGTAGAGCATGAGCTTTTTGTGAATATAGAACGTGTAAACCATGCAAGAAGTTTCGTACATGAAAATCTAAAGCAGCATATATATCAATCAGCCGACATCCTTCCTTATTGTGAGACAAAATCAGCTTTGGTACCATTATTGGAGCTGCCGAGAAGCTCGTATATATGCTTAACTGCTGTTTCTCGTAATTTATTTTTCACTGTTTGGTTTCTATAAGCCACTCTTGAATTTAACCATGGGAGAAGACGAAATCGCAATGAGGTACTTTTATTTATTTATTTATCTATTTATTTATTTATTTATTTATTTATTTATTTATTTATTTTTCAAATAGCTGCTTGACATCGTTCAACACCGCGGGTGGAAGGCATTTGCACTCTTCTTGCCAAACTGATGAGTAGAAGAAATTAAAAATGCGTACTCGGCTGGCCGCGTCTGTAAGGAATTTTACGACGCGTGTGCACGATGACTGCCTGCTGTGAGGCTCGGCATACTTTACTAGCATGCTGATGTGATTTTATTCCATTTATACCCATTGCCCCAATGCACCCATTGCCGAAAACGGCAGCACCGGAGGCCATGCTTAACTTATAGCAGGGAACGGCGGCGAGAGGACACCATGCAACTTGGATGAAGGCTGCAGTTATCCGTGTATATGCACTGTCGAGCGAGTTGTATCGCAGTGCCATGCCGTATCCAAGATGGTGAATGGCCTTTTGGAGTAAGATGGCCCTTGACTGTTTGAATACCCGCCATTCCGATTCAGGGGCTTTAGGCCCGAACTCAATAAAGATTTTCTTTCGCTATCTTAGCGTCAGACCTCTTGTGAATACGGGTCCAGGTGTCCCATGTTGTGGTATCTGCATATTCGTGGGAATATCCAAGTTAACGACCTTTGGGAGTGTGTGCTCTTGTGTGTTATACTTTGCTTTCGTGCGAAGTGCGCAGATTTTAAGAGGAACAAAAACTGTTGAAATAGCATACTGTTAATATTTCATCTCTTGCCGTTCAAGAATGGGAAAATAACGCACCGTAATCGCAAAGCTTTTCGAACGTAAGAGTTGTTTCGAAATTGGCCATCCGTCTTCGTTCATGATACGTGTACAGCTTCGCGATTTGCTGGAATTTGCTTTCGTGAACAGTTCTAACGTAAAAGCGCTTTATAAACATTACCCAAGGTCAACGAGCCTACGATATCAGTTGAGGCTTGTACAAAGAAGGTTAGTTGCTACCTAAAAGTATCGTGCTTTGATAGGTGGAAGTCGGGGCTTGTACAGCCCGTGCGCGGTTACTTCAGCGCCATACAAACGAATAAACGTTTGTACAGAAACCCATCCATAGTTCCTGATGTTTCGTTCTGTGTATTCGTTTTCCCCTTGATTTCTGTCTTTCGCGTAGTGCGCTTAATTGTCGCCATGAATGATAGGTTCCAACTAGCCCGAAACACTACCTTGTCATGACAGAGCTTTAACGGTGCACAGAGAGGTTGTTTTCAGTAACTGTACAGAAGAAGCGCTTCCTCGAGGCTCTGTGGAATATCTAGAAAACGGTCCAAAAGACTAGTCACATTCTCTTGTAATTTTTGTACGGTGACTGTGAATATCCGGATAAGCTAGCACTGTATAGCGCATATGGTGTTCCAACCGCTGCCTGCGAAACAGGCGATACTCGCTGACAAAACGCTGCCCTAAGGAAACGCGGCCGCTGCAGCCAGTGAAGCAGCCTTCGTGCTGTCTTATCTCTTCAAATGAGCTGTGAGAATACAGCACGTACAAAAGTATAAGCCGTCTGCTAATGCCTGTCAAGGTAGAGCGCGCGCGACCGCGCCCGCCGCTCAAAGTGCGCAGTTGCTGCCGTAGTCACGAAGCCCCACCTCCCCCCCACCCCCCCCCACCCATGGGCCTATCGCGTGAAAGAAGACGGCCGGCGCGTTTCCTCTCCGTTTGAGCAGCGATCGTCGGATGCCCTCGCACGCTTTCACTCGCACAAAGAACGTACCACGAGCGGTGTCGCTCTTGGATTTTATACGGAACCAGAAACGCGCCTGTAATGCGCCTGGAATGTCCATATATTTGCAATCACAACAAAATGGCCCAACTATGAGAAGCACAAAAAAAATCACAGTTTCGCCGCAAGGGCGAAGCAACGAATGCGATATCAACAAATTGGAATTCTATACGAATTAAGGCTAGCAGCTAACTCTTTTGGATCTGATCACGCGTAACTTAACGGCTGCTCCAGGGACCGAAGCGGTTTTCGTGCTGTCAGTACTCTAAACGTGAAGCGTTGAGAGCACAGCAAGTTTGCGAGCCGTCTCCTGATGTCTGTCGAGATAGCGCGTGCGCCAGCGCTCGCGACCTCGCCCGTATGAGCAAAGTTCGCTGTTGCTACTAGGGCGACGCAGCCACCCCCCCCCCTCCCCCGACCGACGCTCCTTCGCCTGCCGAAAGACGGCCGGGGCGTTTTCTCTCAGCTTGAGAGGCCAACGACTGCAGGTCTCGCACGCGGGGCGGTGTTATCGCGTGCACCCTTCATATCTGCATCAGTCGCGTTCGTCCCCCATAGCTTGCATGCTCTTGCTCGCATGTAGAATAAACGACGCGCGGGGCGATGTTATTGATTTGGACTTTATGCGGAGTATGCCGGTGACGACGACAGCAAAACCCACCGAGAGTATCCATATACTTGCTATCGCAATTAAAACTAAGGACGCGTTGCACTTTGCCATGCAGGTACATCGGACTACAGTGGTAACGTCACCGTCGGAGTAAGCAGGCTCAAAATTATATCTATGGTGTGTCGATCTACTCCGCCCATTCTACACGACCTTACGACATGCTGACTGTTGGGTCCTGGACAAGCATGAACGATAGAAACATAGCTGTTTCGTTATCAGTAGCTGCGCGTTACACAATCGAATAACTTTGGATATGTCATTTTTTGTATGTATACTGCGCCGTCTAGGCTGTTCTCATTCCGGCGTTGTAACGTTAACGCGTACTTAACGTTAACGTTAACGCGTTAACGCGTATATGGGTCGATCTTGAAGGAGGTATAGCTTCGCGGAAAGTATTGAAAAATCCAGGTCGATACCGCAGGCGATACAGGCTAACAAACCGTTTCAAGCGCAAGTGGTCATGCGGAAAGAGCATGAGAAAATGATACAATGAGACCGAAACACGTAAGGCGCAACCACCACGTGTCACGTCTCGAAAAGCTACTCAGCTTTAGAACGAGATAAGTAAGCATGTGACCGCGGCCTAGTGGTTTTCGCATGTGGCTGCTTCACTTGACGTTAAAGGTTCAATTCGATTGTCGGGCATGCGTTTCGTTTATTACGCGAAATCCAGAGTGTGCAATGACCAAAAATGCCTACCGGCTACCCACAGAGTGACTGAAATGCTTGCAGGTAATAAAAATAATATCTGGGGTTTGACGTCTCAAAACACGATATAACTATGAGGGAGGCCGTATAGTGGAGGGCTGCGGAAATTTCGACCACCTGGGGTTCTTTAACGTGCACTTAAATCTGAGTGCACGGGCCTCAAACATTTCGCTTCCATCGAAAGTGCAGCCTCCGCGGCCGGGATTCCATCCCGCGACCTTCGGGTCAACAGTCCAGCGCCATAACCACTAGACCACCGTGGCGGGACGCTTTGAAGGTACGCTATGCAATGAAAATAGAATGCAAGTTCCATTCACCGTCTGATTTGATCGGATAAGTATATATATATATATATATATATATATATATATATATATATATATATATATATATATATATATATATATATATATATATAGAGGGATGGGTTTAAGTCGATACAACTGAACAAAAATGCGGCAGAAGAAGTGTGTTGTACCGTGCTTTGGGCACCAACGCTTCCATTTCTGTAATTAAAAGACTCGGGCCGAGCGATACGACTGCGTAATTTTTACAGCTCGAACGGCCTCGCAATTTGACTAATCGAAGCTGAACCAGCTGTGGTTCAATTTAAAACAAACCGAAAGTATGCACCTACTGCCATCTGGGGTAAATATAAAATCAGAGAAGAGACCTTGAATATCGGCCGTAATACCGGTTTCGATTTCAAAACACTCGAACTGTACAATATAAACTGCTTAGCCAAATTTACAAGTCCCTTTTTTTTTCGTTGGCCAGCTGTCTTCACCAATAATCTATTCAACACCACGACTGCGAGACACTTCACCACACAGACTTCTAGCTTAAGGATGTTCTTAAAGAAAATAACTTCCTCTTTCCTACTCCATCCCTTTTTTTCTTTTTGTTATGCACATCCGAGGAGTTTTATGTTATCGAAGGGTGGAAGAAAGCCTGAGCAAGTTAATTAATTCGTAATTTCAGGTAAATTATATTGGCGTAGAATTGTATCCTAAAGAAAGCAATAACTGGAACGAATTCTTATTCCGCTTTTCATGTTATGCAACATCTCTGCCCAGACCAGACTGCGCGTTTGTAAAGCCGTTTAGTGCGTGAGAACCATTTGTTATTGCGAAGTTAACAGCGAAGGCGATTGATCGATGACAAATAGTTCTTGCAAACAAGAGGGTTTTTTTTTTTAATTCATATCCGCGAGTTTCTGTCACTGCAAGTACATACCACGTTCGATAACATTGCGTTGAAGAGTAGAGGGCTGTTTCCAGAGTAGCGGTCTTGACTCTGAGAACATTGGTGCCATGATGTATAAACGTTTTGCCACTTGCCTGCTACTGATAACCATAGGTCGACAAAAAATATGGAGCTCACTCAGACTCACTCAAGAAATATATTTTGCGCTTAGGGCTCACTCGGACTCAGGCTCACCAAAATTTTTCTCAACCGGACTCACTCGGACTGAATCTCACCAAAATATATCTCACGGTCCGATCTGAGTCTGAGTGAGTCCGAGTGAGTCGACTCATAAGTGAGTTTGCCGACCTATGCTAATAACACATAACACGTGACGCCTGTGTTGAAATTGTATTCCACATCTACGGTCATGGTCATGTGTCGCTTACTAGTATTACCGGGAACAGAATTAGTAAGCATGCCCTGCGCCAGTACTCAAGAAACCGAAGGGACGGCCGTCGCTGTAGTTTAATTGAAGCACAGCGACGCCTTACCGAGAAAAAGCGGTCTCACCAGGACTCACAAAAAAAAAAAAATTACGCCATCTCTCGCTAAAGGGAACCATGTGTGGATGCGAAGCAGTGGGGATAGGATTAGCTCGAGCGGGAGATGGTGTAATTTCTTTTTCTCGCGTTCTCGAGCCTGTGCCTTCCTCTGGCGTAGAATCAGCACTGTCTTTCAGTCTCCATTCAGCTCCCGCTGGTGGAACTGCCGGCGTCCAAGGTATTCGACTCCCGCAAAGTCGCAAGATCATGTACGCCTGCCTCTCTGCAGTCCATGCCATTGGTGTCGTCGTGGGATTCCTCAGCGAGGGAAGGAGAGCACGAGCGCCCCGCGTCTAGAGCCACAGAAGCAGAGGCTGCCATTAGTCGCTCGTGCCACGTCAAGACGCCGGAGGCGTCGCTGCTACCTACTCGTCGCAGGAGAGAATGAGGCGCGAGAGGGGAGTGTAGAGGAGATGTGTGGAGAGGAGGTGTGTGGAGAGGGTTTGCGCATGCGCAATAAGGTGGTCACGCCGCACACCACCGGAGTGAACTCGGCCATAAGCTGCTTCGCATCTAAAAACACTCACAGCGTAGTCTTGGGAGACAAGACCCTCTGAGCTGGACTCGGGAAGCCACTGGCAACCCTAAACCAGGACCGGCGAGCAGCGGAAGCCAGTGGGGCCCTACCGGGGGCACCACCCAAGATTGAACCACGCAGAGTTTTTTGCAAAAAATATGGCTTCTTCTTTTTCCGTGCACGGAGGTTACGCTTCCCGTAAGCTTCCCGTGCGTGGAGGTTGCGGGTTCGGTGCCCATCAAAAACAAGCTGCCTCTGCTGCCACTTTAATTTTCTGTTTTTTTAGTAAAACAATGAACCCTATTGTCAAATTTATATGCATCAATATTTTTTTAACGAAAACTTCACCTTAATATGGCGTAAGATGTTCATTTGCTACCGTACAACAGGAAGCGTGCAAAATACTTCGTGTTCACAGACACACGCGTTTTCCTTTTTGTTTTGTTTTTACAAGGAACAGCAGCATGAGTACAAGCGCGGCATTGTATCAGCAGGATAGGAAACTAACAAAACAAGCATGAACTTCGAATTATGGTTATTCACAAAAAAACGGCATGTTCACATACTTTGCTCATGGAATACCAACTATCCCGTTCCCGAGTATTGCTTAACAAGAAATGAGCAGAAAATGACCTCGGTCATCCCAGCAAGAATGTTACGGACTAAAAATCTCATCAAAGGAAACCAGCGTTTTCGCGCGGATTTAACCAGATATATAAAGCGCGCTGCGTCTCTTTGCAACTTGCTTGACAACCATCGCATGTAACTTCTACCCTAGACTCGAGTGTTTCATTTTATACACACGGTCGTATTCGCTTAACGTGAGCTCAGAATATCACGTGGCACTCAAGAACGAATAACAGCAGAGCCGCAACATAAATGGGAGTTTTTTTCAATAAAAAAGAACAAAAGGCGAAACTCACGAATGTTGCCTGCGAGTGTAGGCTCATACTATATGTATGTTAACCCCACATATACTGTTTGTGTGTGTGCGCGGGGGGAGGAGCGTGCGTGCGTGCAAATATTGCTTCTATACCAAAGAGTGCTGTGAAAATGCGCTCTGGAAACCGACAATGGAAAAGCGCTAAAGGGAAACTGTAAACGCTCATCCTCTCAATTTTTATTTTCACCTTTTTTAAAACAGCGAAAGCACTAAAGATTAATTGACCCATGCGTCGTGTGTTCATCGTATACCCGGTGTGATGGAAAGCATTCCAGTTCTGCTTGGCATGGATAAAATCTTCCAACTTGCTGCTTTCACAGCAAGACGGTCACTAGCAAAATTTTGTTTTGTTTTCTTTCTATTCTACTGGAGTCTTTCTGTATATTAATTCCAGTCTTGCACTTCCACTGATGATCCATCTGAGATGACCATTAGGACACTGGCAAAGCGCGCATAGGAGGGGGATCAGTGCACATATTAGGGCCGCTTTTGTGGAGTGCCGAGCTGTGCATAAGAGCTTAATGGCAAAACTTCATCTGCAAATGGCAGGCTTCCTGAGGGATAATGCCTCAGGTTAAAACGTTTGCTTCTGTCCTGCACAGACGGCACGCTCAGATGATAACAATTGAGCTGGACGGCTGAATTTCACTTTTATTCTGAAAGTAAACACACGCGCGCTGAAAACGGAGCAGCATGTAATATTTCTTACTATAGCGACTGCGCTGCAACTAGAGCACACTATACATAGAGACATGGTATAAGATTACGTTTCGTTATATATTGTTTGGTGATCCCTAATTATGATTTATGCAACCACATATTGCAAGCAGTGCAGCCTACATGATTGTTGTGGTTGAGATCCATTTTAAAAATACCATTCGTTTCACTTCGTTCCCCGCAAACTTTTTTTTTTCTCTGTGAAACAAAAATTATGAGTCAACCCGACACCTCGTTTGACAATCGCGTATTTTATTCTATAGATACGATTACCTGCGCTGTCAGAATATTTGTTCAACTATTGAGTGTATGCGACACCACTAGCAAGCCAACTTTTTTTGTCCCCATAAAAGTTCTCTAAAGGTGGCTTAATTCATCGCCGTCATCACCATAACCATTATTACCAGCTCTACAGTCATCATCGTCATTGTCATCAGCCTAATTATGTACACGGCAGGACAAATCACCTCGCCTGCCTTGCACGCGCCGATGCCACACATTGGTATTCGCGCACTTTGCCATGTTCCAGCGGTGCTGTCATCTCAGCTAGATCATCAGTAACTACCTGGTTTCATCGCGCCACCTCACTCGCTGCCTTCCTCGACTGAACTTTTCTTCCTTGGTTGCAACTTTTCGTTCGGTGTACTTCACAGAGCTCTCAAGGTAGAGTCAGCCAAATGGCACGTTTACCATCTCGCTGTAATACGCGCACTTATATGATCTGTCCCAACGCATTGCATAGACTGTCCGTCTCCACTTGTTTCTTTCAGTTTTTCAATTTCAATTTTTTTCCGCAACTGCACCTGACTTTCTTTTTTCAATAAGGGCGAGGTGAATTGACGTGTTGAAGAAAACGCTTGCAGAGCAACGACCTGCAATTGTTTTTATTTATCTTGGGTCGTGCGGTCAGCAGCTATCTATAGAGCGGCAAGCAATGCTGCGTCACATGGTGTGGGAACAATGCCAAGACACGGAGGTGGCCTGCCACTACGTTTCTTCATGCTCACCTTCAGCTAACCTGAAGACGTGAAGTCTCCACATGCCTTCGGATCGGCGTGCCTCGTCATCATATATCCTGGTTCTGGCATGTAAACCCACCAAGTTGTTATTGTTAGATTTATTATCCTGTAAGTTTCTTCCTCATATTAGAACCGATTACAATGCTATGATTGTGCGCTTTTCTTTTTCTAGGATATTGATAAGCTACTGGTCATGTCTTGATAATGCCTGCTGCATGCGTGCGAACCTATTGATATTCTTCGGTAGATTTAAATTTTGTGATCAGTTTTCTGTCTCTATTTGACCTGATAAACGTACTCTTGAATAGATTCTCTTTTTATAGAATGATTCTTGCGAGTCATTCCCAGTCAGCATGTCCAAATCAGTCTGAGATTGCTGAGATAGATTGCTGAGATACTGGCGTTTATTTTGACTCTTAGTTCTTCCAATCTAAGTAATATCTTGAATGCTCTTTATGAGGATTGAGTAAGTATAATAGGAAACTTGCGTCTCTCTGCCTGAACATTTTTCTTAGTGGTATTTACTGACATTTTTAGGGATGAATCAATTTGGCTGCGGAGTTTATACAGCTGTTATGCTCGAGGGTCTGCTGTGTGTCGTACGTAGAAAATTATGATCATCATGAGCCGGCACGCGCTCTCTCGTCCTCCTCTTCAACGCCTTCCTCTCGTCTTCTGCTTCGCTCCCAGAACACGTGCGCCAATTTGTCCGGCTTGGCTTGCAATAACTCCGATGGGCGATGAGAACGAGTACAGAGAGAGAGAGAGAGAGAAGAGAGAGAGAAAATAAAGAGAAAGAGAGAAATTCCTTGTCGAAAAAAGTTTCTTGGCGAGGCGAGATTCCAACCCGCGCACCCAGGATCCGAAGGCGAGCATCGTAACCACTCGGCTATCCAGGCACGCTAGCAGAGAATAGCATAGCCTTGTATTGTATAGTGTAGCAAGGGGTGGAAAGGGAAGAGAGGTGAGGAGGAGGGGAATGAGGTGGAGTGAACGAGTACAGAGAGAGAAATAATGAGATAAAAAAACAGAAACGATACGAAAGAAAGGGTAGAAAGAGAGAAAAGGATAGAAAAAAGATAGACGTAGAAGAAAAGATAGAAAGGCACAGACACAAAAAAAAGATTTAAAAAAGCAAACATCGCTATATATAGTATAGCATAGCAAGGAGTGGGAAAGAGAGAGGTGAGAGGATAAAAGCCTAGCCAATCCAGGACCAGCTAGGGGCCCACACAGGCTTGTGCGACTTAGTGCAATCTGTGCAAATTTTTTTATAGATATTTTTTCATAGAATATATTTTTATATTCTGTGGACTTCGTGTAACAAGATTGCTTGTGCTCAATAGGTTTCTCAGCTACCTGCTGATGAGACGGGTTGTGATCAATCACAGAACATCTTTTCCTGAAGTCACCTTGTGGCGATTGAATGAGGCGTAAGTGTGAATGGGTAGTAATATTATTCTTGGCGTTTTACGTCCCAAAACCACGATATCATTATGAGGGATGTCCAAGTAGAAGGCTCCGTAAATGTCGATCACCTGTGGTTCTTTAACGTGCACCTAAATCTAAGTACACGGACGTCGAGCATTTGCGCCTCCACCGAAAATGCGCCAGCCGCGGCCGGGATTCGATCCCGCGACCTTCGGGTCAGCAGTCGGGCACCACAACTACTAGACTACCGTGGCGGGTGAGTGTTAATGGGCGATTAGAATCGTCGATGAGTGTAGTGCTAACATACTTCCGAATCTCTGGTAGAACTGTAGTCTTGAGGCGCTGCATATAAAGGTTCGAAGGTTGTCCTTTTCGGTTGTCATTTTTTAAGAGTAATGTCCTCCCTATCTTTGATGAAATCGACTGCTATTGCTTTCCGTAGGGTATGTTTTGCAAAGCCCTATTGCCTCATCGCTAGTACTCATGGAATTTCTATATCCTGTTCGTCACTACTTCCATTCTAGGTAGCGTGTCTACTCTGGGTATTTTATAGCTCAGAATCCATGTCTTTTTAGCGCTGACTAGTCATGGAAATGTCCAGTTCGCATTGACCTATATCTTTCACAGCAGATATTTTGCTCTCTCCTGCTCCGACATTATGCATATCGTCGTGATGCCCCCCGTTCCTTTTTTTTCCTATTTTTACAGCATCCTAGATCTTTCACACCCAACTTCCTTCTTCTTGTTTGTCAACTTGGAAAGCCTATTCGGAAAGCTTTCACATACTTATAAAAAAATACATTTTTTTCAATTTCATCGCCTATATGTAACTCTTGTCACCATTCCTTTTTGTGGTTCACTGTTGCAATGTCATCAGATCACTGCATCCCTGTCAAATGGAGGTATCACAGCGAACATCGTATACCCTGTGATCCCTGCATTAAAAGCATGCTTTCAACGCCTTAAATCTCCTTCCATAGGGTTTCGAAATAGGTACCTATTATCATCATTAACTTCTCGTTTCCTTTTGTACCGTCCTCGTGTACAAAACCGAAGTATGTGTGATATCTTCATAAGCAAAATTGCCGTTTTTTTTGAGGGTGGGAAAAAAAGTAAATGGATCTAATTCCCCGTTAATTAAGTAAATGAGCTATATACGTAAACTGTTTCCCCTGGTTCAATATTGCATTTTTTATGCTTTCAGATTTATGCCTCCAGATTTTGCTATCTTAGCGCTTTGGATCGGAGACATTGTTGCTGGTGCGAATAGCGATACTGAGTCAAAATCGAATGTCAATCGAATAGCGCGAATACCCAATAACTTTCGATTAGTTTTAGAACTACTGAGCAGACCTGTTTGAAAGTTAAGACAAAATTATTTCCTTTCTTCTTGTGCATAATTTTAAAATTCAAGGCGCAATTGGAGCACCAAGAATAAATAAACAGACTCTTCGCATAATAACAGTACGGAAGACCTTTCGGAGAAACAAACATGACAAGAAAATCCGGATGGCGTTGCTGGTGCAGCGGTGCTCGCCAGAGGCGTAGGCAGAAATTTTTTTCGGGGTGAGCACTCCTTGATCTGAAGTGGGGGCAGACAGGCCAGATGTGGTCGAGTGTCATGACAAAAAAAAATTGGGGGGGGGGGGGAGGGGCAGGGCCCTGTGTGCCCCCCCCCCCCCCGTCATGGCTACGCCACTGTGCCTCGCCTCTCGTCTAAGCAAAGATTCGATGTTGCAGTTTTTTTTTTTCTTATTACCGTTTACGTCATAGAAAAGAGCGGCCGTGGTTGGACGCGCATTTTAAACGCGGGCAGTGGTACATTTTGCTTTTTATTCTTACATTGTCACCGACTATAGTTTTTTCCGAATGTTCTACTCAGATTGCGTGCGCGACACGTACAGTTTAGTGCATACATTCTGGAACTTACGCGAGCACCAGTGATAACGCTGGAATGCAAGGCCCGTAGCCAGGGGGGAGGGGTCGGGGCCCGGCCCCCTTGCCCCCGAAATTTTGGTGAAGTACGTGTTGTTACCAAAAATAAATTATGGAAATAGGTGTTTTTATCAAATAGTCAAGGTTTCCAGCAAGTACCCCCCCCCCCCCCCGAAATAGATTCCTGGCTACGGGCCTGCCGGAATGTATACGACGTCGCACCAATATAAAAGCTGCCACATTTCGCCGAAGATAATCGACGGCTGGCGAGTAGGCTCCCCGCGTTCCAGTTTGTGTTATTTCCTTTGCTGGGCACAGTCTGGCCCAATAAAGAGTTCAACTTTTACAAGTTTCACTGTATTCGTTCCTCACCGTCGCAGCCACGTGACAATGGCTTAGCGAAGCCGGCCCACGAATGTCAAAGAGCAATTACAAAACGCAAATATCTTTAAAGACGGGCCTAGCAGGGAAGTTTACGCAAAGAGGCTAGCTGAAACAAGATGGTTAACCGATGGCAAGTTATGGCGGTAGTTTTTTGGATGCACCATGTTGTGCTAGCAAACAACAGCGTTGTTGAAGGAAGGTATTAACGACACCCTAACGACCACAACGAACTAGCTCAGCACCTTGCACGACGTTAAGCCTCTTGTTCGTCGGCAGTGCAGACTTCTTGCCTCGTTTGTTTTGTTTTTACGTGTCTGGTGCAGCAATCCTAATTCAACATTCCATCATTTTGTGTTCATTTTTTTGTGAAACCACTCGCGTATATGATTTTTTATTGCGATAGCAATTATAAACAGCCCCGGCTGTTTTTTGCCGGCGCCATCATGCACCGTATATGTATAAGTGTGTATATATATATATATATATATATATATATATATAATATATATATATATATATATATATATATATATATATATATATATAATATATATATATAATATATATATATATATATATATATATATATTGCAACAGGCGGGTTCTTCTAAAGAGATTCGGCACGGCGCCTTGCACAAGGGTCACAAATGCGAGACAGCGTCAGCACAGAAAACAGACCGAGCGCGCAACACACGAACGTCATCGTCTTCACTCTCGCTGGCACAGAGCGGGCGCCGATGCGCACCGGTACAATCTCTCCTCGCACAAAAAGGAGCCAACCTGGCGACCTAGGAGAAGATGCTACAGGCGGGTCGTAGCAGGGTTTGAGCCGCGCCACGTGAACTGTTTCGCGGCCGCGGCAGCGATGATCGGCCGTTGAGTCGACAGGCTCGACGACGTAGTTCACGGGAGATGTCTGCTCCAAGATGCGGTAAGGGCCTTGGTACGTTGACAAGAGTTTGGTGCAGAGGCCTGGAGTTGTGGACGGGACCCAGAGCCAAACCAGCGCTCCCGGGGAGTAATGGGCACTAGACGCAGCAGCGTCATGGCGTGATTTCTGGCGACACTGGTCTTGCGCAGTAAACGAACGAGCCAGTTGACGGCATTCTTCTGCGTAAGCAGCAGCTTCAGAAATGGGTTTGGCTTCAGAAATGTCCGGTTGGTAGGGCAGAATGGTGTCCATGGAGCATGAAGGTTCACGTCGGTACAGGAGAAAGAAGGGAGAGAAGCCGGTGGTAGTTTGGGCCGCAGAGTTATAAGCATATGTGACGAAAGGAAGTACTCGGTCCCAGTTGGTATGATCGTCCGACGCGTACACGCAAGCATGTCGGCAAGGGTACGATTGAAGCGTTCCGTCATGCCGTTAGTTTGGGGATGGTATGCGGAAGCGGTGCGGTGTACAATGTGGCATTCTTTTAGAAGGGCCTAAATTGCGTTTGAGAGGAAGACGCGGCCACGGTCGCTTAGCAATTCACGTGGTGCACCATGTCGCAGAATGAGGTGACGAAGAAGGAACCAGGCGACATCTTTCGCGGTGGCAGCTGGTAGCGCAGATGTTTCGGCGTACCGTGTGAGGTGGTCTATGGCGACTATGATCCAGCGGTTGCCGTCAGGAGTGTTCGGGAGTGGGCCGAAAAGATCGATTCCGACGCGGTCGAATGGTCGGGCAGGGCAGGGCAATGGTTGTAGAGGACCAGTGGTGCTGCGAGTAGGTAGCTTACGGCGTTGACACGCAGGGCATGACTGAACATACCGGCGAACGTATCGATACATGCCTCGCCAGTAGTACCTCAGGCGCAGACGGGAGTACGTCTTGAATGTGCCAGCATGACCGCATTGGGGGTCGTCGTAGAAGGCGCTGCAAATGTCCGTACGCAAATGACGAGGAATAACGAGGAGCCACCTGCGGCCATCGGTTAGGTAATTGCGACGATACAGCAACGCCTTCACGAACGGCGAAGTGTTGAGCTTGACAACGAAGGGTGCGTGAGACGGAGGCAGGGGGATGGTAAGACAAAATGTCAAGAAGGGGAGCGCTCCAAGGACTTTGCGCTGTTCGGCCGACATGTCGGTGATGGTCAGAGATGACGAATTCACAGTAGAAGCTGATGAGCAGGCAGTCAGAAGGCAGTGGCGATCGAGATAGGGCGTCAGCGTCCGAATCGTTTTGCCCAGAGTGATAAATCACACGTATGTCATACTCTTGTAGGCGTAAAGCCCAACGAGCGAGGCGTCTAGTCGGGTCTTTCAGGGAGGATAGCCAGCATAAGGCATGGTGGTCGGTGACAACGTCAAACTGACGCGCGTAAAGGTAGGTGCGAAGTATCCCGATTGCCTAAACAATTGCCAAACACTCCTTTTCTGTTACGGAATAATTTGACTCTGCTTTGTGAGGGTATGGCTGGCATATGCTACAACATACTCGCCAAAACCGTGTTTGCGTTGAGCGAGTACAGCGCCAAGGCCGACGCCACTAGCGTCCGTGTGTATTTCCTAGGCGTGTTGGGAATCATAGTGACGCAGGTTGGTGGGGACGTGAGAAGTCGGCGGAGCGTCGTTAAATGATCATCACAATCGGTATTCCATGCCGATAAGAGGTTGGTGCTGCCAGCGAGAAGCTGCGTCAAGGGGAAATAAGAAGGCGAAATTGCGAATGAAGCGCCGAAAATATGAACACAAGCCGATGAAGCTTCGTAGCTTCTTTAGTGCGCTGGGCTTGGGGTATTCGGCAACCGCTCGAAGTTTGGCAGGATTCTCGGGTTCAATGTGAAATCCTTCTTCGAGACGACGAGGCCTAGGATGGTAAGCTGACGGGTGTCCAAAATGACATGTGTTTAAGTTTAACTGCATGCCAGCAGTAGTGAGATACTCGAGAAATGTTCAAGGAGCGCGATATGAGATGGAAAATCTGCAGAAAAGACTACTGTATCACCTGAGTAGCATAGACAGGTCTGCCATTGGAGTCTCTATATGGTCCATCATCCTCTCAAAGGTTGGCAGCGCGTTGCAAAGGCCGAAAGGCATACATTAAATTCGTATAAACTTCAGGGGTGACAAGAGCTGTTTTTTGACGGACGGCTTCAGCCATCGGCACTTGTCAGTAGCCTGAAAGCAGATCCAGAAAGAAAAAAGATGGTTGATCCCTCCTTCATAGGAATCGGTACCACACGAAAGTGAAACGTGTCGTCACAGAAGTAGATTATTGTTTATAGTGCATTGGTATATGACAGCTTGTACAATGTCTATTGTTTGGCAGTTATAGCATCGCTTGATGTGGACGCATGGCACCCACGTTGACGCCTAGTGGACATCTCCGTACCGACGACAAACGCCCATGATCATGACTTAACCCTTGCGGTAGATGAAGTTCTTACACCCGCGTGAACACCTCATATAGTGAATCGCGCGCAAAGATGGCATCAACAAGCACATAATAAACACTAATGCTCAATATGCACTCCATAAAAGCGTCGTGAAATGCGAAGAGAAACGCTACTCGCGTCGTGTCTTCCCTCATGCCTGGTCGTTAGTTCTCACAGGGCGAGCGGGGAACGCGGTGCCAACAGCCAGGCGAGCGTCGGAGAGCTATTTGTCGATATGCTAGATGCTATGAGCGAGGCTTACGCTAAAGACCGCCACCTCACGGTGTGTTAAAGCGTTGAAGAAATTAAGCCATTGGAAACGCGCCGAATGGGATGGTCGTCGCAAATGCGCGTTTTAAATGCGAAGCATTTCCTAGCGAACCTCAGGCACTTTGGCCGTTTCTATCTATCTATCTATCTATCTATCTATCTATCTATCTATCTATCTATCTTCTATCTATCTATCTATCTATCTATCTATCTATCTATCTATCTATCTATCTACTATCTATCTATCTATCTATCTATCTATCTAGCGCCTACGTCTGGGCGCTCTCCTGGCCGTCTCCATAACTTCTGATATACCAAAATTGGCATAGCAGGGGATCAGTGCATGGTGAACACGATTCACTGGTCATGACATTAATACCGCGAAATACCTGTCGCGTACGTCATGAAACCCTTGCTCTCAGTCACGTGTGGCACATACTTGCATACCAGAGTTTATGTTATGCGGGTATGTGCCACTGGTGATACAATGTCTCAACCAACATAGTAAACGCGAACACACATATTGACATGCAAGGAAAGTGATAATATAAAATTGTTGGGGCTTTAATTTTGACCTTCTGGTTTTCTTAACGTGCACGGGATCGCACAGTACACGGGCATCTAGCAACCATCGAAATGCGACCGCCGTGGCCGGGATCAAACCCGCGACCTTCGGGTCAGCAGCCGAACACCGTAACCGCTACACCACCGTGGCGGACACAAGGAAAGTGAGGAAACTGAAAACAGAACACCTCTAGAAGACGCTCAACTACCATGCACTCGTTCACGTGTTCCGCAACGTGGACCACGTCGATTACGCAAAAACCGGGGTCAATGCTTCCTACAATAAACCTGCCGAGAGGACCAGGCCGCTCATCATTACCGGTGACTTCAACATTCATTTATCAAGACTCAACAACGCTTGGTCCTTATACTGCGTGAAAGACGGCTTGGATATGGGCAGGGAATCAAAAGACCTCGCTGCCACGTCCACGACAGGAGGCATCATAGATTATTTCATCGTAAGAGGCATCCAGGATTCCCACCAGCTGCACTATACCTTGCACTTCACTTCACTTAGACTCCTCATAACCGCCATCACGAACGGATCCGATTAACAAGTCCGGTCCAGCTGCTGGTGCTCACTGATCACGGTGATGATAACCTTATTCAAGAACTGTCGAGAATCCCTTCTACACATACACACGGGTTTGTGAAACGTGCGTGTGTTGTCCGTCATAACGGACAAGTATAAGCATAACAACTGTAACTGTGACTCTAACGTACGTGCAGTGTGCCTGCGCGTGCCACTCGGATGTGTACATGTGTACATATCCAGGGGAACTTTTCTGAATGAAGCTTAGTTGCGTGTAACGCCGGTCCTGTGCATTTGCGTTTCGTCTTTGCGCTGTTCG
Source organism: Rhipicephalus sanguineus (assembly GCF_013339695.2). Classification (NCBI taxonomy): domain Eukaryota; kingdom Metazoa; phylum Arthropoda; class Arachnida; order Ixodida; family Ixodidae; genus Rhipicephalus; species Rhipicephalus sanguineus. Next base: position 122,909,362 of record NC_051186.1, on the reverse strand, counting down.
GATTCGCGCTATCCACTATTGAAGAATATAAGCACTACAGCGCACCGCGTCTGGTGATGGTAACACATCACATTGCTGTTGGCATCGTCATGCAACTGTAAACAATGGTTATATAATACATATGCGACTCTTCAGCATATGAGTGTGCGTATACCACTTCCACATTTCTCTAGCGTCATTCCTTAACATTTCGCTCAATGTGAAAAATTACGCCGCAGTCACCATCCCACGCATGCTTCGCAAAACATCGATTCCCACGGTACGTGGGATCTGCCGAATTTTTTCTTTCTGTTTTTTATTCGAGCCTGGTGGCACAGATGTCACCGCCGCTTCATAAAGGGGACTCTCATAGCATCCATCTATAGTGTACTAGAATAATTATTCTAATACACTATAATCCATCCATCCAAGAGCACTGTGAGAGGCCAAGTGTGAAGAATAAAAGGCGCTGTTCATGTCGCCTCCAGTAATGCGTTTGGCGGTGTAGCTCAGTGGGCTAAACGCCCGCCAGCCATTGTCGCGGACCGAGAGGTCACGGGTTTCGATTCCCGTGAACGGCACTTTTTGCTATAGATTTTTTTCTTTCCCCTCTGATGACGTTCATTTTGCTGACGTACTTCCGTGACGGAAAATACGTCATGAAAGTCTTGGTGGACCGCTGCATAAAACACTTTCATTTTAAAAAAATTAACACCTTTCCCGCTAAAGGGGACCATGAGCCGATGCGAAGCCGGAGCACTTGCACGATCGCCTCCGTTGGCGTTCGTTGGACATGCTACGACCTCGCGTCGTGGAACGCGAAGAGGGACGCTACGCGCGTCGTATCTTCCATCTAGCCTGGCCGTTAATTCTCACAGGGCGAGCGGGGAACGCGGTCGACAGGCGGGCGAGAGGGGGGCAGCGTAGGAGAGAGAGAAGGGGAGGGGACGCGCATGCGCTCGAGCTCATCGCGGCGTTGCGCAGGAGAGAATTTCGGCATGTCTAGCCCGCGTTTCAGAGGAAGAGTGAAAAGGGGGAGGGGAGAGGGGTATGGGAGAGGGGTAGAGAACAGGGGGAATGGTGAGGAGGTGTGTGGGAAGCATATTCGCATGCGCAGTAAGGGTGGTCACGCCGCACACCACCACCACCACCACCACCGGATTGAGCTCCGTCTTCAGATACTTCGCATCTAAAATATTTGGCTCCTTGAAGGCAATCCAGGGCATCGTCGATTTGTGGTAGGGGATAAACATCATTTCTCGTAGTGTTGTTTAGCCGGCGGTTGTCGAGCGCATCGGGCGAGTAAGTGATACGACAGCCGAGTCTCCGGGCGGACAAGTCACGTCATGTTTATTGGCAGCCCTTATTACAGAAAGCAGTAGATGCCCTGCTGCAATCTGGCGGTACTGCTGTACACTACATCCCCCCATGGTAAACTTTAACAAAACACATGCACCTGCACTAGAACTCATGGTCCGAAACAAAACAATGTTCGCAGGTCGAGTCTCTCGGCCTGCGGATGCTCCTGCCATACCGCGACCGTGAGACGCGTGGCGTGGAAGCAGAACCCCGAGGTTCCTCTGCAGTGGAGGTGCTTTCCCGAGGCGACGCGGTTTGCTGGTCTTGTGCTGCTTGGTCAGCTCGAGGTGTTGTAGTCGTCTCGGGCTGATCCGCCACTGGGGTTCCAGGAGGGTTGGCAGTGGGGGTTCCCGTCGTTGGAACCAGGTGCATCCGGTTACGCTGAAGTACACCTGTCGGAGTCTCCACCACGTAGGAGCGCGGGCGTTGAGCTGGCCCTAAGACGGTTGCTGGGAAGTTGACATCTCGTACACAGACCCGCTCTCCGGCCTGAAGAGGCTGCAAGGTGTGAGCTGCATCCCTTCAGTTGATCGTCTGATGCTTGGCGCCTCCGGTTGTCTTGGTCCCGTTGAGTGACTGTGACCGAAGGAGGCCAGGCTGGCTCCGGCAGTGCGACGTCTTCGGCAGCCGGGTCTGTTGGCGCCTACCCATGAGCAGTCTGAGCAGGGACTCACTTCATTTACCCCAGGTGTGTCCCGGTATGCCAAAAGTGCCAGGGTAGGGATCACCCCCCTTTCGCAGCTAGGTCTTTTGAACTGTCCCCTCACCTCCGTTCCACCTCCCGATTCGACTGTGGAAAATGGGGGCTGCTGTGACGTGGCACAAGCCGTAGGACTTGGCGAAGGCGGACAACTCCTTTTCGTAGCAAACTGAGGGCCGTTGTCGCTGCGCACCAGTCTCGGAATGCCATGGCGTGCGAAAAACGCTCTGGATGGCGTTGATGACCGCAAGTGCTGTTGGTTGAACGTAGACTGATGACTTCCGGGAAGCGTGACCACTAAGCCACCAGAAGGACAAAGCCTTGGCCGTTGAGATGAAAAAGATCGATGTCGGCCTTTTCCCAGGGCCGACTTGGAGTGGCTGAAGGCAGTATGGGCTCCGGGCGCTGCACCCTGGTTTCGGCACACGTGTGGCAGTTAGACACCAGTGTTTCTATATGGTTGTTGATGCCCGGCCACCAGACCGACTCCCGAGCTAAAGCTTTGCATCGGTTGATGCCTTGATGCCCGTCATGGAGAAGCTCGTGCATGTGGCGCTGAAGGGCAGACGGCACGAGGATGCGGGACCCTTTCAGAAACAGTCCTTCGCAGACGCTGAGGTCTTCTTGGTACTGCCAGTACTTCTTCACATGGAGAGGCAAGCGGGACTGCCGAGGCCAGCCGTTGGCGCAGTACTGAAGCAGCAGGCTGCACTCACCGTCGTTGGCTTGGGCCTGGCGCAGGTGCTCGAGCTGCGACGAGACGATGTCTGGGAAAGAGCGGACGACCTCTTGGGCAAAGAGCTTTACTTTATTCACCCGGTTGGATGAAGGGGAGTCCGGCAGTGCGCGCGAAAGCGTATCGGCTGTTGCCAGCAGCTTCCCTGGTACGTAGAGTACTTGGTAATGGAAACGCCTGAGCTTCAAGCAAAACCGCTGGATCCGTGGTGGCAGTAGGTCAACATCCATGGTACCCAAGAGCGCCACTAGCGGTTGATGGTCAGCCTCGAGGAAGAATTGGTGTCCACGGACGTATTCCTCGAACCTTTGCACCGAGCAGCTGGCCGCCAAAGCTTCTTTTTCTGTTTGGCTGTACCGGCGTTCCGTGCATGTGAGGGAGCGCGATGCGAAGGCGACGGCTCGACGCTCACCGGACGGCTGTTCTTGAAGAAGTACTTCCCGGAGACCATAGAAGCTGGCGTCAGCTGATATCGTGGTCTTGTACGTGGTGTTGTAGCGAGCCACGCAGAGGTCTGAGCACAGCAGCTTCTTCAGTTCGGAGAAGGCAGATCTGCTGCGCCGGGTCCAAGTCCAGGCAGAGTTCTTGAGCAGCAGTGCTCGGATAGGCGCAGTCACCTCCGAAACGTGCGGCAAGAAGCGTCCGATGTGGTACACGAGGCCACGGACCCCTGCGACATCTTCGAGTGGATGCATGGCTCGGATCGTTGCAACCTTGTCTGGGTCTGGGAGAAATTCCGCGCTGACCACGACGCCAAGGAACTTGACACTCGATGTCGCAAACGAGCATTTCTCGCGGTTGAGCGAGACTCCTGCCTTTGCTAGCCTGTCCATGACTTGTCGGAGGACGGCGGTCATGCTCAGAGCGCGTCTTCCCAAAGACGAGGATGTCGTCGATCATGTTCACCACACCCGCTTGGCCTGCGAGGATCCGGGACATCTGCCGCTGGAAGTATTCCGGTGCATGACGTGATCCCAAACAGCAGCCGGAGAAATAGCATCCAAACGGGGGTTATAAATGTGGTTGAATTCTCGGGACTCGGGGGACAGCTTGACCTGGTGGAAGCTTGGCGTGGCGTCTAACTTTGAGAAACATTGTAGCCTCCCCGAGCAATCCGAGGCATTGCTCTACTGTAGGAAGCACGTGACGCTCTCGAAAAACACCTGATTGAGGGCGCGTCAAGTCCACGCACAGCCCATAGCCGCCCAAGACCTTGGGGACGACAACCAGCCCAGCATACCAGTCAGTGTATTGTCCACTCGACGAATCACGCCCTCTGCTTCTAGCCTGTCTAGCTCGGTCTTGACGACGTCGCGGAGAGGGAGTGAATGCGCCTGGGTACGCTAACGAGAAAGGCGTAGCACTCGGGTTGCAGCCTGATAGTGTAAGGCTTCGGGGAGCGTCCCAAGTCCTCGGAAGAGACTGGGATCGAGACAAAAGTCGCCCTTGGGCTGTGAAGTTCCTCGCGACTTCGTCGACAAAACCGTGCAGACGCCCAAGGCTTGGATTGCCGGAAGCCGACCAGGGGACCGTCAAGGTTGCTAGGACGTAGAGAAGCTGCTTGGTGACTTTCCGTGCCACGACAGGGCAGCCACGTAAGTGCCTATGACCGGCAGGACGTTGTTGCCTGGGCCTGCCAGCTTGCTCTTGGGGTCTTGAAGCTTCGACGGGACGCCGGAAGACGTACTGGGTAGAACTGAAACTTCGGCGCCGGAGTCCACCTTGAAGGAAAGTGGGCGGCAATCGACGAGTGCCTCGAAGACTTCGCGTTCGGGCGCTCTCCCACAACTGCATGCAACTCGATGGAGCTGGCCAAAGGCTTCCGTGTGTGCTTCCTGTTACGCGCTTCTTCTTGCGGCACACGTTCTCGAATGGCCACTCTTGCGACAAAAGTTGCACGGCGCACTGCGAGCGGGACAGTCGGCGTGAGGGTGGGACGCTCGTCCGCAGAATGGGCACAGCTGTTGCGTAGTCTTATCAGCTGGCGCTTGCTTTCCCTTGCGAAGGTGAGCGGCGTCGACTGCGAACGAAAATGCCTCTGCCGAGTCACGAGCCTGCGCTCGTTACCTGCGTCTTCGTGCCGACGACGTACGTCAGCGCTTCGTCTAGCGTCATTTTCGGGTTCCGACAGAGCTTGTCCGAGAGTTCGCGGTCGAGCACGCCCACGAGAAACGGCCTCGGACGAGTCGCTCTTCGACGTTGGGCGACGGATAGTTGCAGGACTTGAACATTGTCCAGAGCGCCGTAAAAAATGTGTCGGCTGTTTCAACTGGGTGCTGCGTACGGCGGTGGAAGCGCGCTGACTCGTACAGCTCGTTCGGCGGGTGCACGAAGTCGTCGGTGAAAGCCTTCTTTACGGCGGCGGACGTCTTTCATAAACAGAGAGCTGAGCTAGTTGGTAAGTATTCATTCTAAAAAGACAGGGCGTGAAACACGGACACAAGAAAGAAGTGAGGACACCACAAACGCCGACTAACAACTGAAGAGACGCACAACGGCTGAAAAGAAAAAAAGCACGAAAACTTATCGGCGCATGCCCATGCAACCGGCGAACCTATCAATCCGGCACGCGTGGCGGTCTACGTGGAAGATACTGTTAAGGCATTTGATTTCATCTTATATGCAAGTTAATCGACGGTTGGTTCACGCATGCGCTACCACTATTCTCGATATGCCATGCTTCAATCATCAGGCGCGTTCTTCATTTCTATGCCAGGTACAACACTGCGCATTCATCGAATTTTGGCGTGCACTTACAATCTCGACAATGTAAAGATAGATTAGAAGGTGAGCCTCCTGTTAGCGATCTCTTATGTTCCAACAATCTCTGGTTGATGCATCGACCCGTCTGTCCTACGTAAAAGCGGCCGCAGCTGAAAGGGATCTTATACACCACACTCGTACGGCAATCATTGAATTTGTTGGTGTTTTTTACGAAACAATATCGGTCCGCGTCTTGTCTCTTACTCCCTCATTCTTCCTCTGCACAGCGGCACGCTAGTTCATTCCTCTCAGAGGAGAACCCCCGGCTGTTGTAGGCCTTTAGTATGGATATTGAAGACCTGTATTATTCGTTGCCGCATGAGGACTTGGTAAAATGTGTTAATGAATGTATTAACGAACAAGAGCACCAGACGGTTTTCACCGACAAATGTGGTGTTCTAACCGGGGCATTTCTAGAAATCCTTTCCATGTATTTAAGAGTCGACGCTGGTAGGTTGGAAGTAAGGCGTTTATGTGCACCAATCAGGTATATGTATTGGTTCTAAAGTTGCTCCGGTCCTTAGTGATTTATACCTTAGCAAGAGTGACAATCTTATGGAAGGCGCCTTAGGTAATTCGGTTATTAAGGTTTTTCGTTATGTGGACGATTACTTGATTTTGTAGTGGTGAGGATTTTGAAAAGGTGGTAACTTCGGTGAGCGAAAAGTTTGAATTAAATGGAGGAGGGCGTGCGCTTTACTAAAGAGGTACCTCAGAATAATGGAATACAATGTCTAGACATCTCCTTAACGTTCCAGAAAGAACCACGGGTGCTGGCAGTATTCTCCTAGATCTTCGAAACCGCTGTTTAAATTTTTCGTCGAAGCACTCGAAGGTTGTAAAAAAACGGCATCGCCATGTCTTGCCTTAAGTCAGCCCTCACCAAGTCATGTGAGCACAAAATGAGGGTAGCTTTAAACGCACAGGTTACAAGTCTTTTAGATGTAGGGTATCCTCGTGATGCAGTGGCCACGGTCGCTGAACGTTTAAAGAAGTCTATTGTGTTAAGTCCGAGCATGGTTGCAGAAAGCGATAGGGAAGAAACGTGTCGTAGGTATACCGTGTACATTCATCGCGTAGCTCACAGGCTAAAGATAGTAGGAACTAGATACGGCGTTAATGTGGTTTTTTTAAACGGCTGCCATAAGCTAGGTAAGATTTGTGCAGCTGTGCAGAGGAAGAATGAGGGAGTAAAAAGACAAGAAGCGGACCGATATTGTTTCGTGAAACACACACACCAAAAATTCACTGATTGCCGTACGAGTGTGGTGTATAAATCCCTTTTAAGCTGCGGCCGCTTCTACGTAGGACAGACGGGCCGATGCATCACCAGGAGAGTTTTGGAACATAAGAGACGCTAACAGGAGGTTCACCTTCTAATCTATCTTTACATTGATCGAGATTGTAAGTGCACGCCAAAATTCGATGAATGCGCAGTGTTGTACCGGCATAGAAATGAAGAAACGCGCCTGATGATTGAAGCATGGCATATCGAGAATAGTGGCAGCGCATGCGTGAGCCAACCGTCGATTAACTTGCATAAAGACGAAATCAAATGCCTTAACAGTTATCTTCCACGTAGACCGCCACGCGTGCCGGATTGACAGGTGCGCCTGTTGCATGGGCATGCGCAGATAAGTTTTCGTGCCTTCTTTCTTTTCAGCCGTTGTGCGTCTCTTCAGTTGTTAGTCGGCGTTTGTGGTGTCCTCACTTCTTTCTTGTGTCCATGTTTGCACGCCCTGTCTTTTTAGAATGGACGTCTTTCATATCTGCCTCGCCTAGCGTGGTCGACGCGAGGACAACCCTGGCTTGCGGGCCCATACAGTAAAACATGGAGCGCACTTGTACCTCTGCCGGAGCCACGTAAAGTCTGGTAGCGAACGCGAAATCCTCGAACTGCAGTAGCCATGTTGGCTATGAGCTGGTGTTGTCGAAGTCGAAAGGCGACGGTGGACGCAGCTGGGCCGTGCCTTGCAAGAACGGAGCGGCCGACATCCCGGCGTAGCCCTCAACACCGGTAGTCGGCATGGCAGAGCAGCGGCGGCGGCGGCGGGGCCGTGTCACGAGGATGCAAGCACGGGATCAGCGAAGATGAATCCCGCCCACTTCTGACACCATGTCGAGCGCATTGGGCGAGTAAGTGACACGACAGCCGAGTCTCCGGGCGCACAAGTCACGTCAGGTTTATTGGCAGCCCTTATTACAGAAAGCAGTACATGCCGTGCTGCCATTAGGCGGTACTGCTGTACACTACAGCAGTAGTCAACGCAAAATCTGAGCGAACCATCCCTTTTTTGCACCAGCACGACAGGAGAAGCCCAGGGACTGTTGGATTCCTGAATCACGCCGCATTGCAGCATATCATCTACGTGATCGCTAATAACGCGTCGTTCGGCTTGCGATACTCGGAAGGGACGCTGTCGCAGTGGAGCATGTTGACCAGTGTCGATACGATGAACAACCGCAGACGTGCGCCCCAATGATGATTGGCCGACATCGAATGAACCACGAAAGCGTTCAAGCAGTTGAACAACCTTTGTGCGCTGGGCTTGCGTAAGCGCGTTATCGATGCTACGCAAGAAGGCGTCTTGGTCACGTGAGGCGGGTGCTGTGGCGGAAGTGACGGCATTTATCGTTAGTAGTGCATATCGTAGGGCGCATCCAACGGGAAGATGGCATCAAAAGTGTCCGGACGACCAATGCATTCGCCGTGTAACAGAGGTGGTGAGCAGGGGAACGGATTGCACGCGTAGACTGCACCGGCACCATTCGCAAGTGTAACGACGGCAAAAGGGAGTACAAGGTTTCGTCGGCGCGCACAGTCTTCAGACGGTGTAAACAGGGCACTGGAATCACAGACAGAGTCACAAAAAAACGGACACTAAGGCGGCAGAGAACGAAGAAATGACGACGTCAGCAGCGACGATCAATTTAGGCGACGGGCTTGAGGAGTCCAGGACAGCGGTGAGTTGATCACGAGCGCAGTCAACGACAGCATGATGTGCGGAAAGGAAGTCCCAGCCGAGGATGACGTCATGCGACGCATGCGAGAGGACAACAAATTCGACAATATAGAATGCGCCGTTGATGAAAACACGTGCTGTGCACGCGGCCGAAGGCTTAACGTGCTGGGAGCTCGCCGTCCGTAATAGATGGTCAGAAACCGGCATCGTCACTTTCTTGAGCTTGCGGCATAATAGTTCACTGATAACACAAACTGCAGCTCCTGTGTAAACAAGAGCGTTGGTCGCGACACCGTCTACAAAAACTGCGATTTCGTTAGGGGGCGAAAGATGAGGCCTTGAAATTTTCAACGAAGGCGCAGATCTTGCCTCAAGAACTGCGGCCCTTAGCTTTCCTCCTCAGGAGAGTTGGAACGATGGAGCATGGGAGAAATGGAGCGGCGCCGGGGAGAAGGAGATCGACGGGGGCTGAAAGTGGCACGTTGCGAATAAGTGTCCGATGAGTCAGCAGGGATACGGCGTGCTGGTTGCTGTGGCATGTAGCCGAGGTGGGTGGCGTCATCATGCGAATACAGACCGCGGCGACGACAGTAGCGTGGAACATCGCCAGGAATACCGCAGGCATAGCAGATGGGCCCTTTGTCTGGACTACGCCAGGGGTTCTGTGAAGGTCCGGGAGGCGAGAAGGGTGGTGCGGGAACTGGGCGTACCGGGCGAACAGGGCGTGGCGACGAGTAGAAGTTGATGACTGAGCCGGACGGTACTGGCATCGGTCGAGCATATGAATGGGTAACGGCTTCAGCGTAAGTGAGAGGCGCCGCAACTTGCGTTGTTGGAACAGGAGGTTGGAGAGCCTCAGCAACTTGACTCTGAATGACGCGGCGGTGCGAGTGATCCAGTGCCGTGGGGCTCTCGTTGACACATGCCACGAGGGAGAGCTGGCGAGCCACTTGCTCACGGCTTAATTTGTGGCAACGAGGCGGAATATTCAGCGCCAGTGCTTCTAGCTTCCAAGGCTGAGAGTTCCGCTGTGGGAATTCCGGCGCGACGGGTAGAAAGGCGCTCTTTACGCAGCTCATGAAAGCTTTGGCATAGTTCAATGACTTGCGGTACTGTCTGAGGGCACTTGGCTACAAGCACCCAGGCAGCACGCCGCCATTGGACTGATCTTGGCCCAACGTCGGCAAATGACGGCAGCAATATCGGTCGCACGTCGGCAAATCACGCTCGCGCTACCTTCACCCGCATCGGCCCGACGTCGGCTAGCCGCCGTTGGGCCGATGCGGGCTTGCCGGCTTCGGGCCGACGTCGGCTAGCCAGCGTCGGTCCGAGACGGGCCTGCCGTTATTCAGCCGGTGATGGCAAGCCGTCATTGGGCCTATGTATGCTAGCCGATGCTGGCGTGGTGTCGGCCCCGCCGACGTCGGGTAGCCGCCGGCATGAACGTTTACACCCGTTTATTATGTTTTAGCAGTGGTGGCTTACCGTGCGTAAGTACGGTTTGTACTGTACCGTCGTGGTCTGTACGTAGCTAGTTTAATGGGGACACCGGCGGTAGTTGCTCGATGCGTAAAGTAACGTGATCAGGCAGGCTGATACACGTGTTAAAGTAAAATGGCTGCGTGCCGACCACGGCAGTTCGGTATTCTGTGGTTACTCTACTGTAAGTCGCAGCGCTAAAAATAGCTATTCGCGGCCCAACGGCATTCATCGACTACCATTGGTGCCATATTCGAAAATGCTTCCTAATTAGAACGACTGCTCCACTGAGTCTTAGTGTGCGATTAAGACCCACAATTCTGTCGAACCGTGCAAGGCCGAGAACGAAAGTCAATATTGTCTCTAACACAACTAAATTGATGAAGGCCTGCTGCACCAACTACGCATACGTCTGAGAAATTAAGGAGCAAAACATTTGCAAGGTGATAAACACAAATTTATTCACAGATATGAACACACGCCAGCAGTTTCCGGAATAATTATGCCATAAAGGAATATCTAAACATCTATGGATACCGTAGTCAACATCTTAACCCCAGCCACCGTATTCTTAAAAAAAGCAGGACACTCCTAATCGAGAATGGGCTCAGGCGCAAAATCATAGGCGTGAGTAGGGTTCCCCTTCAGAGGGGGGGGGGGGGGCGAAGGTTCATCGCGGTGCCCCCCCTCCCTATTAGTCAATGTGTTTGGCAGACCTTGCGCCTCCCTCTTCTTAGGTGACTACGGGGGCCAACCGCCCGCCCCCCCCCCCCTGCCCCTGTGCGCACGTCTATGGGAAGTTATAATCTCTTCAACGTTATGCGCGGCACTTCACTATAATATGAAAGAACTAGGACGGGCAAAATAGGAATAAGGATTAACGAAGAATATCTTAGCTACTTGCGATTTGCGGACGATATCGCGCTTTTCATTAACGATGGTGCCGAATCACGAAAAAAATTCTGGGGATGTAAACGAAGGCAGCATTAAAGTAGGATTAAGACGGACCCGAAAGAAAGAAAGATAACGTTAGGCGGCTTGCCGAAAAAGCGAGATTAGAGTGGCAACTAGACTAGAAGATTGTGTATACGCGTGAGCTAATTACGAGCAGAGGAGCACCCCCCCCCCCGACGTTTATTAATTCACCAAGGAACGGTAGGCACTCGCAACACATGACTGGCAATTAAATTAGCTTTATCCTTTAGCGCGGAACATTGCAATTTTTTCAGTGATAACGTAAGGGCCAAAAAGATGGATAAACTGCTGCACGCGACGCGAAAACATTGCGAGCGGTACCACAAGATCCCATGAACTCTACATCTAAACAAGATAGACACGCACGCATTCCTAATCTAAAAGTAAGATTGTAACAGAAACGAATCGTCCACGGACCACGGGATGATCTGCTGCAACTTGTGTATGATCTCTGGCACACCCAGATGGATTCTGCGCATCGTGGAACGTTTCCGTTTCCGCTGCGTGCTGGCCATAAAATGGGTCAAGCTGCGCTGCAACGACTGTTAGCACGACAACTTTTCGGCCCATGCTCACCCTTCCACATGTACAAGGTTAGTTACCTAGGTGGAACTAAATGTTATCGCTCCAACAATACTATGCTTCTAAGAGTGTCGTGCCCCATTAGCAAGCGACAACTTATATGTTGTTTTAAATATGTGAGCGTGTATTTTATCGATGCTGTGCTCCTTTTGCTTTGCGAGGGATGCTTGCTGCTTCCCAATTCTTGATACTCTTATCGGGTGCACGTAGAGCTAAATCCAGGACCCATGAGTGCGGCAGAGCGAGAGCAAACAACGAACATTGAGAGGATTCTATTAGAAATGAAAACGGGCCAGGAAACTGTGCTTGCGAAGTTAACAGAAATTACAACTAAACAAAGTGAACTGGAATCCAAGATAACGAACTTAATAGAGAAGACAAGCCTTGTGGAAAGTCGTATTACTCGTGTGGAAAAAATTGAAGGCAAATTATTGGCTAAGGTGGACGACTGAGAGAATAGAACCCGTAGACAGAACCTGTTATTTTTTGGTGTGGCTGATAGGGAAAAAATGAGACTTGGGAAACGTCAGAAAATTTAATTAGAGATTATAGCAAGGTGATGAAACTTGATGATATTTCAATTGACGCGCACTGCATAGGGGCTTTTAGGAAACCAAGAACCGGCCCATCGTAGCATGCTTTTCGCAGTGGAAGGCTAGAGAAAGCATCTTTAAAAACGCTTTCAAACTAAAGGTACTTCGTACAGTAGTTCCGATGATTTCAGCCAGGCCGTGCAAGAAAAAAGGCGACAGCTGTGAACTATGCAAAGATAGAAACTGCAAAGAAATCGTGTACGTTTGAGTTATATAAACTGATTATCACCGGCCAAACATTTGTCTGGGATAGCGACACGCGATGCCATTCCCACTAAGGGCGCATGCGCAAATGGAGAGGCAAATGACCTACACTAATTCTGTTTCCTCAATGAAACACACTCTGTTGTTCACTGCCTGAACGGCTTTCTGTTCTGCTAGTAAACTGTCGCAGCATAAAGAACAAAGTCGATAGTTTCATGTCCTTGGTAGCAACCATAAGCCTCAAATTGTAATGGGCACTGAATCATGGTTGGATGCTGTGTGTAATGTGGAAATCTTTCCGCCAGGTTTTTACTGTCTATCGGAACGATAGACATGGGCATGGCGGGGAGTGGTTCTTTTAATATCAAATACATTGTCAAGCACTGAAATCCTTTTTGAAACAACTCTGAATCTGTCTGGTGTCTCGTGAATTTACCCAAGGGAACAATGTCGCGTTTTGACATACTATCGCCCACCGGGCAGAAGTAATCATTCGGTTTCCTGTCTGATGTGCTATCTTTTATTGCTAACAGCGTATTTCTTGGGGGAGATTTTAACTTGCCGAACTTCAATTGGAGTGCTGGACGTGTAGCTGGTGATGGCTCCCCTATATACTCAGAGTTTGAAGACCTGCTCGGATTGTATGGTTTGCAACAGTACGTGCTAGACCTACACGAGAAAACTCAATTTTCGACTTGGTGCTTTGCAATGAACCAAACTTAGTATCAGGGATTACTGTTGCCCAGGTATTAGCGATCACAGGGCCGTTGTCGCAGAGCTTGGCGTACAGCGTGTAAGGGCATCACAAACTCCACGAAGAAAAGTGTTCAGCTAAGACAGAGGAGATTACGCTGCTATTAGAAATGAACTAGAAAACTTCTTCCCTACTTTTCAGCATATGTCAAAAGCACGCTGTCCCTTGGCTCTGTGGTCAACGTTCCGCGACAAAATTCAGATTGGTCGAAAGTCATGTTCCATGTAGGTACCTGCGTAAAAAAAAACGCATAAACCTTGGTTTAACACAGAAATACGCAAACTAATTAGGAAAGCTAAACGCGCGTATAAAATATTTTCTGCTCACTCTAGTTTGGTACATCAAAAGCGCTTAGAGGGAATAATAAGTTTATTAAAAGCAACAAATAATCGGCGAGATTCATTTTTTGTTAAATTGGCAATTACTTAAAGGAAACCCGAAGTCTTCTGGAATATGTAAAGCAGAACCGAAAAGAAGATATATCTAACCAGCTTTAACTGTCGACGGCGAAAGCGTGACGTCAGATTTCCAGAGGGCGGAATGTTTTATCAATATTTCAATCAGTCTTTTCGCATGAAACTACCGAGCAGACAACGCTTCTAACAATACCGCTCAGAGCATATGATGTCTGACATAGAAATTGATGTTAGTGGCGTCGATTCATTATTACGCCGCTTAGACGCAACAAAAGCCATTGGACCTGATGGACTATCTCCAGTAGTCCTCAAAGAGTGTCATGACATCATTGCTCCGTATTTAAGTATCATCTAAACTCTTCCTTGAAACTGGTCTTATCCCTCAGGATTGGAAAAACGGCAAACGTAAACCTTTTTTAAATTGGAGACAGAAAACTGAGAGAAAATTACAGGCCAATCTCTTTAACGTCGATATGTTGCAAATATTTGAACACATTTTACATTCAACATATTTTAAATTCCTTGATTCAGACGCTTCTTTACTCCTCCCGCACGGTTTCCGGAAAGGTTATTCCTGTAACACCCACTAATAGAATTTCAACATTTCGTATCCAAAGCCTTGATAACGTGTCGGGTAGACGCTGTTTTTATAGACTTTTTAAAAAGCATTCGATACTGTGTCGCATAAGCTCTTGGTCTAAGGCCTGCTGCCTTAAACATAAATAAAAACGTTCAAACATGGTATAACCGAATTCTTAATGGTAAACCCAGTCCGTCTCCTAAATAAGTCAAATCTTCGTCCATAGCAGTGACTTCGGGGAA